>NC_133648.1:303438606-303748344 GCF_009905375.1 Apium graveolens | reverse complement strand
AAGGTGACCATTTCTCTAACCGGGAGTCGATGTTCCGAGTATACTTTATATATATTTGTTTCTATAACTATTAATCGAATAAGGTATATCGATGGTCTGAATAATAATCAAACTTATTTTCGATTATTCAAATAAAGATCGTATTTTCGTGTAAGTATATCTTTTGTTATTTATTATTCATTTCAAGTATGAGTTTTAAAACTTCTACTTCAATATTTTCATAAATTATCCTTATGGGAATATTATTTAAATAATAATATTCAGATATTTCGTAATATATCGGGATTGATTATTTATTAAATCATCATTACTCTAAACATTCTTGAAAATGTTTTCGAGTCTTCAAAATGATTTTACAAGTTAGAGCGGATCCCAAAACTCATTTTCAGAATTAAGATCTTCCTTTCGAAGAGGATTTAAATACTCGCTCAAAACCTGAGGGATCCGACTCTGTGGTGTATTTTATATTTGCACGAGGTTGCTGTTTTGAGAAAACATTTTGATTACTTGCCCAACGTTCGGGAAGTAAGTCCATCTAGTTGAGTCGGCATAAGCAAACATGGGCTCAATGGGCGTCCATGAAAGTGTAAGTGGCTCAGTGGGAGTCCATCAATGCGTAAGTGGCTGACGGCGCAGTCCAGTATAGGTCCTAATGCGGCCAGGGTGATGACCAGTGAGGAATTCGTCCATCTACTAGTAGAAAAGGTTACTTATTGGTATCTTTGCCTGATCAACAAGATATCGGTTTATGCCAAAATTCTCTTCTTTCCAAATCATTGGATAAGACAACTCTGGTTATACTTGTCATGACAGAGGTTTCAGGGAATGTATGAGATATATAATATAGGTGTATATATATATCGGAACTAATGAAGTATCTCGTAACTTCATCTCTTTTGAATGATATTTCAAAGATTGAATTTATTCAAGTCTTATCTTGTAGTCTCATGTGATGAACTTTGGAAACTGATTATACCTGAACGGTGGTAGTTCAAGTAGTATTCAGAAAAATAAGTATATTGGAGTATCTTGTAACTTCATCTTTTTAACTTATATCTAGTAAATGATTATCTTATGTATGACAAAGATTTTCAGAAAAATGTTGAGACAAGGTTAGTATATGAGATCACCTTGCAACGATATTGTAATAACCCCAATTTTTGGAAATTTTTGAAACCCTTATGAATAGTGATTTTGCAGATTATGCTGAATAAGAAAACTTTTCATGCCACACTATGTAGGGGTTCTGTTATTGATATTCTGAGATTTTATAGTACTCTATATGGTATAAGTGTATGTAAAGATCGTCAGAATCCAATTCCGAACACTTTGATTTTTCCCGAAAATCCACCAGATACGAAAGAATTGAGTATAAGGTAACATGATTAAAAGGATTTAAATTCAAGGATTATGAAGAGGATCATAAAAGGAATATAATGTATTGAGAAAGGTTAAGGGAACCCAAGTAATAAGATCCCGGGTATGATCCCTCAAACGATAAACGAAAATGAAAGTTAAGCGAACCGTATACATCAGCGGTCATTAGCCAAATAATTAAAAGCTAATAAAAGAGATTAGGGGGATGATGTCATCAAACCAATGAGAAGAGGACAAAGGAGGGAGGGTGACATCACATGGTGACATAAGCATGACCAAGCAAGTGTGTTGTTGGATGATTGTGAGCCACACAATATTTACCATGGTAACAACCTAATTAACAAGCAAAATAAACACAAAAAATCAAAAGCAACCAAAACAAAAACATTTGTTTCTTCCCCCACTCTTTGCTCTCGGCTTTTCCATGAAAAGCAAAGGAGAAAATTTCAAAAATCAAGCTACACACCTTCATAATTCAAGAGGTTTTTTCTTTAGCTTCCATAATTCATAACTAATGAGCCATAAGTTTAAGCTCAAGATTCCATGTTTAACATAGCTAATCAATTCATCAAGTTCTGTGTGAATAGTGTTTTCAAGAAACTAACTTTGTGTTTTTTATGTTTTCTTCAAGATCCAAGCTTAGTAAGATAGTTAGTGGTTATTTAAGGCTTCCTAAGTGATTCTCCACTCTCCAAGGAAGGTAAAACCCCTCCAAACCCTAACTTTACTTGAGTATTAGGTTTGTTTGTTATAGTTCATGAGAGCATGATTCTTGTATGTTTAGATTTTGGATGGAATTATAATGATTTTGGGTTATAAATCTTGGTTGTTGGTTGATGAACCTTAAATATAATTAGTAGCTCTTGTTTGAGATTGAATAAGTTGGAAAAATCATGATGTTATTGACTGAGTTAGTAAGGTTTGGATGAAGTTTGGTGGTATTGGTGGTTATGGGTTAATTTGTGGTTGATTGTGGTTGATTGGAGTTGTTTAAAATTTGGTAATCGCGTAAACATAGCCGTCGTAATGTCCGATTTACTTTAGACTGTTTTTTGCTCTTAACATTAGGACCCGTGAACTCACTGCTAGGTTTTGACCATTGCCATGATTAGATAGTTCATGTTACGAGCTTCGTTTTGATATGTGGTTCGTTTGATTCCGATGTACGGTTTAGGAGAAACGATCGTTTTAAGTAACGGCGTTTCATGAACGAACCATTACCCCTCGCCTTACTTTGAAACATAGGTTAAAGACCTTAAAAGAATAATTGGAGTATGAAACATTTATGTAAAGTGTATTAGGCAGTTGGTAAGGCACTCGCGAAAGAATTGCCATAAACCCTTAATGGTTAATTTATTAAAAATGGTGGAGCCGAGGCTCGAGCGACTTAAGTGAATCGTTAAGCGCAAAAGCGAACGTTAGGGTCTAATTGGTTAAAGTATAGATTCATAAGCGACTTTGGTTTAATTCCAACTTATATGTTGTTTATAGGTTACCAGACTCGTCCCAAGCCATTTGTAACCCCCAGTCGCTCAGGCAAGTTTTCTACCCGTTACTGTTGTTGTGATGTAAATTATGTATATGCATTCTTGTGATAAGTGCATGATTGTTATTAGAAAATCTTGCGATATATTGGAGCATGCTGATATGGTATATATGCATGTCTATTTCGTAATCTTGATATCTCTTTGTTGATTCAAATGCTTATAAGTTGCATAATACCTATGCTAGAGATAAGCAGTAGATGCGTATACCCTTAGTATAGGGGACCCAAAGGTGAACATATTTCTAAACCGGGAGTCGATGTTCCCGAGTATTATATATATATATTTATATATATGGATATAGTTTTCAAAACTATTGATCGAATAAGGTTTATTCGATAACTTTATTTTATTTAATGAATATTATTTGAATATTCATTCGAGGACTTATGACTCTGTTTATTCTATTTAATGATTATTATTTGAATATTCATTTGAGGATGTATGACTCCGTTTATTTTATTTAATGAATATTATTTATAATATTCATTCGAGGTATTAAGACTCCGCTTATTATTAATAATATCCTTTATTTTATTAAAGAATAATGTTTCGATAATCAAACATGCGACTTGGTCGCGTTAAGATATCAGCTTGGTTCATTTCTTCTTGACCAAGACTTTCATGTGTACTATGAGAAAGCTCATATATTGTTAGTTATTATACATTTATTTTGGTGGGCTTGTTGCTCACCCTTGCTTTCTTCTTTCATCACACAACATCAGGTAGACAAGATGAACAGGACCAAGCTCCCAATTCGCGAGTGGATAGGAAACGTTCCGCAGTTTCCTATAGGCGTTGATGTCGCTGTAGCGGAGGTAGGAACTACCAATAGGCTAGGCTTTCAACTTTTGATGTACCAGACTTATGTATCTTTATCAATTGTAATAATGGCAAGGAATATGTAAATTTATTCAGAAACCCTTTTGAGGTATAATGACTTATAATTGTGGAATAAAATGACTTGTGTTATTTTGGTATTCATCTCTGAGACTATAACTTGTGGTGTGTGTGTATATTGTGGGGTCACAGTACACAGTAGATGATTGTTTATGAAGAATTAGGTGTTATTAAAGGAAATGGAACTCGTGACAACCCGGATCCCCGACCCCGAATTTGGGGGGTTACAGAAATGGTATCAGAGCTAAGCGTTATAAACCTCAGAGATGAAGTGACGTTAAAATAATAAGTTCACTAAGATAAATAAGAACTCTTGCCAAGTTCATAGTCGGACTACCTAATGTAGTACTGATAGTTAAAACCCTTAGGGGAACCCTTATAAATATCGTGATAGAGGCGTAGTTCGTTATCATATATGGTAGCTGGACTCCGAACCCTGAGGTTGAGGAGCAACAACGCGATGATATTTTATTAGGTAGTGGAGATCAGATTGTGGATCTGATAGAGCGTCCTAACACGGGACCGGATGATGTTCATATTGAGGATGTAGCGGTTGAGGATGTTATCCTAGAAGGGATTATTGCTGAGAAGGATGTCGTGAAGGATCCTGACAAGAATAAATAAAGGACCACTAAGGAATTGATGACCATGGTTAGGGCGACTACCAGAGGTAGGATTGGTCGGTCACTACCGGAGGTTCGTTTAAGTTTGTAAAGATAGTAGCCCCTTTAACGAGGCTTACTCGTAAGACTGAGAAGTTCGAATGGACAGAGAAATACGAGAACAGCTCTTAAGAACTGAAGCAAAGGTTGGTGACGGCCCCTATGTTGGCGTTGCCGGATGGAAAAGGAGATTTTTCTTGATTTGTAGTGACGCTTCGCATAAGGAATTAGGGTGCTCTTTATACAGCACAACAAGGTAATCACGTACGCGTCAAGACAACTAAGGGAATATAAAATTCGATATCCCCACCCATGAGCTTGGGCTCGTGGCAATAGTTTTGCCCTAAAGGTTGGAGGAATTACTTGTATGGAGAAAATTGCGAGATTTACATAAACCATAAGTTCTCTAGTACATTTTCACGCAGAAAGAGCTCAACATGCGCTAGAGGAGGTGGTTAGAGCTAATCAAGGATTTCGATTATGAGATTCTTTATCATCCAGGGAAAGCAAAAATAGTGGCTAATGCCCTTAGTATAAAAGAGAGACTCAAGATGAAAATGTCTTTGGGAGAGTTGACAAGAGATTTTGAGAAAATGGAAATAGAAGTGAAGGTAACCGGAGCCGGTACCGAAAAGCTGTTTGAGATTGCAATACAGCCCGAATTATTGGAGAAGATCATATTGTGCCAAGAAAAAAAGTGATAATAGAGGCAGAGAAACAATGATCGGAGAAAAGATTAATACCTAGAAAGATGATGAGCGAATAATGAGGTATCCCTACAGAATTTGGGTTCCAAATGTTCAAGAGCTTAAGGACTGGATCTTAGATGAAAGTCATAGTTCGAGGAATAAGATTTAGGGCAAACCCTGAATGTGATAGTCAGGGAGGACGCCATCAAGATAGAAGGAACCCATAACATAATGAAGTGGAAAATGAGGATTTAAAACATGTAGGATGACCCCGATTATGGGGAGGATGAGAAAACATTTCATACTGAGAAAACAGAAGTCGAGCAAGATAGGGAGAACCAGGACGGTACTCCTATACGGAAATTCATGGATCTGTCTAAACAGAACTTATACTCTTATTCCCAACCACCACCTTGAGGAAACAATGCGGTAAGAAATCTTTCAGGACCTTTAAGTCACTAAGCTCTCGGAGTTCCAAGGAACAAGCGAACCCAGTCGAGGCAAGAGCCTGGCTAAAGGAAATATAGGAATCATTTGAGATTCTAAATGATTAACGAATCACAAAAGACTGTTTTGTCACTTACCCTCCTAAGAGAGAGGCCACCCGCTGGTGAAAGACCAAGAAAGGCACGGAGCCAGAGGTTAGAATAAACTGATTAACGTTCAGTCATTTGTTTTCGGGAAAGTAACTCCCGAGGTTATGAAGGTAGTATAAAAAACTTTAGAGCCAGAACAAAAGCGGACAAGTATGATGAATTATGAATTTAAGTTGTAAAAGTTGTCAAGATTCGTTCTGAGGACACGAATCTAGAATGATGGGATGTTTGAAATCAATGCTTATGTTGTTGGTTCATGTAATGATTGTAATGGAAACGAAAATAAAAGACTGAAAAGGGTAGAAATATAAAGGGATATAAAGGAAATAGAGTTGAGAAGTGATAAGGGAGTTAGGTATGGGAAACCCTAAGAAACCCTTGCAATAAATATAGAGAAGTGTGTCATCATCAGCGCGATGGTGACTGATCATGAGATAAATTCAAGGTTTGAAGGCGTAAGCGATACGTATAGTTAATTCCCTTGAAGTTGACAGTATTCGATGAAACTTTGAGATAGATCGATTGATTAATAAGGAAACGCGGATGGACTGAGGAGTCAAGAAAGTAAGAAATTAGGAAAATTAGATGAAGGAAGTGACCTTCAAGAATATGAAGTGTAAGACCGGTGGCTTGATACCCAAAAAGGGAGACGCCAGGTATGAAAGATATCCCAACATTGAGATGACTGTTGAGATAAACAACAAAAGTAAATAAGGAATTATTAAGAATAAGTTCACGTTGAACACGACCAATATCTTCCAGAACATCCTTGTTATCCTTACCCAATTTAGGCAATAAAAGCGGATAACCGCTGTTATCTTTTGGAGGCCATATTGATTGACCTCATTTTGAATACATATGTTATTGTGAAATTCAGCATATACTATCGAGGTGGGAATGATTGAATAAGACACCCTTATCAGGGATATATGACTTGATTATCCATGGAAGGATGCATGTACCTTTTTAAAGGTGGAATTAAGGATTGAACATTGGTAACTTAAAATGAATCCTAGGGGAATGCATAAAGGTTGGCATTTCACCCTTAATAGGGATAGTATGAGTTTTGACAGTATGAATTGGAAAGGATTAAGGTAATAACAACCTTTAAGAATCAATGGAGAAATTTTTCAGAAGTATATAGACAATGATTCTGGTATTAATAAATGGTGATATTTTTTTTTTACTCATCAGATTTTAAGGAAAACATCTTCACATAAGCTGTGATTGAAATGAGGTAGAAAATTTATTTGGAGGTGGTTAAAATGACATTGACTGTAAGGAAATTTTACTATCAGGAAAGACCAAAGAGGTGACCGACACTTTAAAGGTAAGAGGATAATTATCGGCGCTCGTGCCAGAAGAATACAATGATAATGGTTAAAGCCGTGAAGATTGTATTATGATTTGAAAGATTGACATTCCTTCTGATGACTGTGCAATACCCAACTGTAATAGTAGTTTTGTAAAGGTTTAATTCGTATAATCACCATGAGCGGGCTATCTATCTCAGAAGATACTATCTTGAGATAAGCCAGGACCATGTTTCAAAAAGGACTAGACGAACCCTTGAGTTAAGTCTTCTATTTAAGGCATACGATTAAGAATGGTATTAACCTGCTATCGTTGCTTTGACTGAAACTCTTCTGCAATTTTATCTACTTCATGTCATGAAAGTACGTCAGAGTTTGGAGTGTTCTTCATGAATTATGATTGGTGATTATGTTAACTCCTTAGAAGTATTCTATATGACATGTATAGACTCCGTATGGTTAGATATTAAGATTTCATGGAAAGTGAATGACGACAGTAGGTCAGTGGTGGACCATAGTAATGCAGCAATGATTCTGCGAGTAATGAGCTGATTACAACCGTGAGAGTTGTATTGGAATGGATGTTGAGATTGAGTACCACTAATCGGGTCGTGGTAGTGTATAAGTTATCATTAATAGACTAATTAACTCGATTATTTACCTATTGAATACTTATCTTTCTTATCAATAGAGAGTCGTATTACTATACGAGGAAGGTTGCAGTGCAAGCATATAATTCTACTAACGATGATGTTTAGAATGAGATCCCAGATTCGATTTTCGATGTCGAGGGAGTTTCAAAGGTGATTGTGTATAAGCTCGAGGAAGAGCATGGGTCCATAGAATGATGGACGGAATAGCAAAAATATTTAGGCATGTGAAATACGATGCTATAATACTTGATGTTGATATAAATACATATATGTTTTGTTCTCCTATGACAAACCTCTATAGTTCAGAGGTAGATTCCAAGCCAGATATTTTATGGCAATAAATTTCTTTTTTTACGAATATACAATTCTCTTCAGTTCGTTCTTTTCATTTCATGTAAGCTGAGAAGAACAACCCTTCCAGAAGGGGAGGTATTTCCGAATGACTATCTATCTGTGTGATAGAAGCCTATACCATCTATTGTTTAATTGCTTGTCAAGTACTAAAGGCTGGCCACCTTCTGTACTAACTATGCGATATAACAAATGTTCATGATCATAGTGATCTCTCAACAAATTCCTTTACTCTATATGATTGATCAAACTTTGGGAAATAGAAACAGCTGAAAAAGGAGTAGTAAAGTTGTGGTGGTATTCGGAATGGAAACACATTCGTGATACTAAGGTTGACTTGGTTATTAAAAGGTTATAGAACGCTAACAAGCAAAAGTATAACCAGTATAATATTAGGAACGAAAGGTAGTAGCGATTACGAACTGGAAAAGAATGGGTATTGAGAAGCAAAAGCTCTAATGCTAAAAGCTATAATGAGAGTCTGTGCAATAGACTTGAAAGAAATTGGAATGATCACTTAACACGAATTGAGTTTTCTTACGACAATAGATCATATGTCATTATCGAGATGTCGCCTTATGAGATCCTTGAGGGAAGACAATGTCGATCTCCCTTATGTTAGGATGAAGTTGTAGAGCGCAAGATGCTCGGACTCGCAGTAGTCCAAAGGACCAAGGATATAATAGATCTAATCAGAGGACGGCTGGGAGTAGCTCAAGATGGACATAAGAAGTATGCTGATTTGACAAATGAAAGGACAAAGAGTATGAAGGAGGGAACCTTGTATTGTTAAAAGTATTCCCTTAAAAAGGAATTGATGAGGGTTGGAAATAAAGGAAAGTTTAAGTCCACAAATTGTTGGACCCTTGGATATATTAAGACGTATTGGGAAGATAGCATATGAGCTAGCCCTACCCCCGAACATGTAGCAAGTCATAACGTGTTTCACGTATCAATATTAAGGAAGTGTAATTCGGATGCCAGATAAATAGGGGCATATGAGCGCCTAGACATGCAACTAGACGTAACCTATATGGAGCAACCGGGAAGGGTTATAGAGTGAAAAGGAACAAGTGCTTAGGATAAGGGTTATCAAACTAGACAGAGTTTAGTGGTAGGACCACAATGTGGGAAAATTTACTTGAGAGTTAGAAAGTGCAATGCTAAGAGAGTATCCCTATTCATTTTTCTATCTGATTCCGGGACGGAATCCTTTTAAGGAGGGAGAGTGTAATAACCCCAATTTTTGGAAATTTTTGAAACCCTTATGAATAGTGATTTTGCAGATTATGCTGAATAAGAAAACTTTTCATGCCACACTATGTAGGGGTTCTGTTATTGATATTCTGAGATTTATTAGTACTCTATATGGTATATAAGTGTATGTAAAGATCGTCAGAATCCAATTCCGAACACTTTGATTTTTCCCGAAAATCCACCAGATACCGAAAGAATTGAGTATAAGGTAACATGATTAAAAGGATTTAAATTCAAGGATTATGAGAGAGGATCATAAAAGGAATATAATGTATTGAGAAAGGTTAAGGGAACCCAAGTAATAAGATCCCGGGTATGATCCCTCAAACGATAAACGAAAACGAAAGTTAAGCGAACCGTATAACAGATCAGCGGTCATTAGCCAAATAATTAAAGCTAATCAAAGAGATTAGTGGGGATGATGTCATCAAACCAATGAGAAGAGGACAAATGAGGGAGGGTGACATCACATGGTGACATAAGCATGACCAAGCAAGTGTGTTGTTGGATGATTGTGAGCCACACAAAATTTACCATGGTAACAACCTAATTAACAAGCAAAACAAACACAAAAATCAAAAGCAACCAAAACAAAAACATTTTCTTCTTCCCCCACTCTTTGCTCTCGGCTTTTCCATGAAAAGCAAAGGAGAAAATTTCAAAAATCAAGCTACACACCTTCATAATTCAAGAGGTTTATTTCTTTAGCTTCCATAATTCATAACTAAGATGAGCCATAAGTTTAAGCTCAAGATTCCATGTTTAACATAGCTAATAAATTCATCAAAGTTCTTGGTGAATAGTGTTTTCAAGAAACTAACTTTGTGTTTTCTTCAAGATCCAAGCTTAGTAAAGATAGTTAGTGGTTATTTAAGGTTTCCTAAGTGATTCTCCACTCTCCAAGGAAGGTATAACCCCTCCAAACCCTAACTTTACTTGAGTATTAGGTTTGGTTTTGTTTGTTATAGTTCATGAGAGCATGATTCTTGTATGTTTAGAGTTTGGATGGAATTATAATGATTTTGGGTTATAAATCTTCGTTGTTGGTTGATGAACCTTAAGTATAATTAGTAGCTCTTGTTTGAGATTGAATAAGTTGGAAAAATCATGAGGTTATGGACTGAGTTAGTAAGGTTTGGATGAATTTTGGTGGTATTGGTGGTTATGGGTTGATTTGTGGTTGATTGTGGTTGATTGGAGTAGTTTAAAATTTGGTAATCGCGTAAACATAGCCGTCGTAATGTCTGATTTACTTTAGACTGTTTTTGCTCTAACATTAGGACCCGTGACTCACTGCTAGGTTTTTAACCATGCCATGATTAGATAGTTCATGTTCCGAGCTTCGTTTTGATATGTGGTTCGTTTGATTCCGATGTACGGTTTAGGAGAAACGCCATTTTAAGTAACGGCGTTTCGCGAACGAACCATTACCCCTTGCCTTACTTGAAACATAGGTAAAAGACCTTAAAGGACTATTGGAGTATGAAACATTTATGTAAAGTGTATTAGGCAGTTGGTAGGCACTCGCGGAAAGGAATCGCCTTAAAATCCTTAATGGTTAATTTATTAAAAATGGTGAGCCGAGGGTACTCGAGCGACTTAATGAATCGTTAAGCGCAAAAGCGAACGTTAGGGTCTAATTGGTTAAAGTATAGATTCATAAGCGACTTTGGTTTAATTCCAACTTATATGTTGTTTATAGGTTACCAGACTCGTCTCAAGCCATTTGTAACCCCCAGTCGCTCAGGCAAGTTTTCTACCCGTTATACTGTTGTTGTGATGTAAATATATGTATATGCATTATCTTGTGATAAGTGCATGATTGCTATTAGCAAATCTTGCGATATATTGGAGCATGCTGATATGGTATATATGCATGTCTATTTCGTAATCTTGATATCTCTTTGTTTATTCAAATGCTTATAAGTTGCATAATACCTATGCTAGAGATAAGCAGTAGTTGCGTATACCCTTAGTATAGGGGACCCAAATGTGAACATATTTCTAAACCGGGAGTCGATGTTCCCGAGTATATATATATAATTATATTTATATATATGGATATAGTTTTCAAAACTATTGATCGAATAAGGTTTATTCGATAACTTTATTTTATTTAATGAATATTATTTGAATATTCATTCGAGGACTTATGACTCTGTTTATTCTATTTAATGATTATTATTTGAATATTCATTTGAGGATGTATGACTCCGTTTATTTTATTTAATGAATATTATTTATAATATTCATTCGAGGTATTAAGACTCCGCTTATTATTTAATAATATCCTTTATTTTATTAAAGAATAATGTTTCGATAATCAAACTTTTTTCGATTATTCAAATAAAGATAGTACTTTCATATAAGTATATCTTTGGTTATTTAATATCCATTTCAAGTATGAGTTTTAAAACTTCTACTTCGATTATTTTTATAAGGATTATCTTTATGAGAATATTATTTAAATAATAATATTCAGATATTTCTAATTTATCGGGACTGATTTATTTTAATAAATCAACAGTACTCCAAACATTCTTAAAAATGTTTTCGAGTCTTCAAAATGATTTCTAAAAGTTAGGGCGGATCCCAAAATTCATTCTTTTACATTTAAGATCCTTCTTTCGAAGGGGATTTAAATACTCGCTCAAAACCTGGGGGATCCGGCTCTGTGGTGTATTTTACATTCGCAACGTGGTTGCTATTTTGAGAAAACAATTTGATTACTTGCCCAACGTTCGGGTAAGTCCATCTAATTGAGTCGGCATAAGCGACAGGCCGGGGTACGGTCTATCAAAGTGTAAGTGGCTGGGTGGCAGTCCATCAACGCGTAAGAGGCCGGGTGGCGGTCCAGCACAAGGTCCTTATGTGGCCAGGGTGATGACCGGTGGGGGATTCATCCATCTACTAGTAGAAAAGGTTACTTATTGGTATCTTTGCCTGATCAGCAAGATATCAGGTTTATGCCAAGGTTTTCTCCTTTCCAAATTCATTGGATATTGCAACTCTGTTTATTATTTTTATAACAGAGGTTTTAAAGGAGTGTATGAATGTATATATAGGTGTATGTATATATATATCGGGACTTAATAAAGTATGTCATAACTTCATTATTTATAATGATATTTCAAGGATTGAATCTATTCAAGTCTTATCTTGTAGTCTCATCTATGTGATGAACTTTGAAACTGATTATACCTTGAACGGTGGTAGTTCAAGTAGTATTCGGATATAAGTATATTGGAGTATCTTGTAACTCATCTTTTAAACTTATATCTAGTAATGATTATCTTGTGCATGTCAAAGATTTTCGGAAAAACGTTGAGATAAGGTTGGATATATGAGATCACCTTGCAACGATATTTGATACAGTTATAAACGGGAACTCTGTGTATATTATACATATCAGAGGATTTCAAAGATTGTGAAAAGTATATATGTATATATATACTGAATATTTTGCGACTTGGTCGCGTTAAGATATCAGCTTGGTTCATTTCTTCTTGACCAAGAATTTCATGTGTACTATGAGAAAGCTCATATATTGTTAGTTATTATACATATTATTTTGGTGGGCTTGTTGCTCACCCTTGCTTTCTTCTTTCATCACACAACATCAGATAGACAAGATGAACAGTACCAAGCTCCCAATTCGCGAGCGGATAGGAAACATTCCGCAGTTTCCTATAGGCTAGGCTTTCAACTTTGATGTACCAGGACTTTGTATCTTTATCAATTGTAATAATGGCAAGGAATATGTAAATTTATTCAGAAACCCTTTTGAGGTGTAATGACTTATAATTGTGGAATAAAATGACTTGTGTTATTTTTGGTATTCATCTCTGGGACTATAACTTGTGGTGTGTGTGTATATTGTGGGGTCACAGTACGCAGTAGATGATTGTTTATGAAGAATTAGGTGTTATTAAGGGAATAGAACTCGTGACAACCCGGATCCACGACCCGGATTTGGGGGTGTTACAGATTATCTTTATATAGTTTATAGACTGGAACTCTATGTATATTATGCATGGAAGAGGATTTCTAAATTTCGAAAAGTATATATGCATATATACTGAATATTTTGTGACTTGGTCACGTTAAGATATCAAAACTTGGTTCATATCTGCTTGACCAAGACTTTCATGGGTACTATGAGAATGCTCATATATTGTAAATTATTATACATATTATTTCGGTGGGCTTGTTTGCTCACCCTTGCTTTCTTCTTTCATCACACAACAACAGATAGACAAGATGAACAGGACCAAGCTCCCAATTCGTGAGCGGATAGGAAACGTTTCGCAGTTTCCTGTAGGCGTTGGTGCCGTTGTGGCTGAGGTAGGAACTACTAATAGGCTAGGATTTCAACTTTTGATGTACCAGACTTATGTATATTTATGAATTGTAATAATGGCAAAAAATATGTAAATTTATTCAGAAACCCTTTTGAGGTGTAATGGCTTATAATTGTGGAATAAAATGACTTGTGTTATTTTTGGATATTCATCTCTGAGACTATAACTTGTGGTGTGTGTGTATATTGTGGGGTAGCAGTACGCAGTAGTTCGTGATTATTAAGATTAAGTATTATTAAGGGAAATGGAACTCGTGACAACCCGGATCCCCGACACCGGATTTGGGGGTGTTACAGAAATGGTATCAGAGCTAAGCGTTATAAACCTCAGAGATGATGCGTCGTTAAAAATGATAAGTTCACTAAGATAATAAAACTCTTGCCAAGTTCAAGTCGGACTACCTAACGTAGTACTGACAGTTAAAACCCTTACGGGAACCCTTATAAATATCATGATAGTAACATAGATCGTTATCGTATATAGTAGCGAGACTCCGAACCCTGAAGTTCAAGAGCAATAATATGTTGATGTTTTACTACATATTGGAGATCAGATTGTGGATCCGATAGAGCGTCCTAACACGGGACCGGATGATGTTAATATTGACGGATGTAGCGGTTGAGGATGTTGTCCTAAAAGGGATTGTTGCTAAGAAGGATCCCATAGAGGATCCTGACAAGATGAATAAAGGACCACTGAGGAATTGATGACCATGGTTAGGGCGACTACCAGAGGTAGGATTGGCCGGTCACTACCGAAGGTTCATTCAAAGTTTGTAAAGATAGTATCCCCTTTAACGCGGCTTACTCGTAGACTGAGAAGTTCGAATGGACAGAGAAATGCGAGAACAACTTTTAAGAACTAAAGCAAAGATTGGTGACGACCCCTATTTTGGCGTTGCCGGATGGAAAAGGAGATTTTGTGATGTGTAGTGACGCTTCGCATAAGGAATTAGGGTGCTTCTTATACAGCACAGCAAGGTAATCGCGTACGCGTCAAGACAATTAAGGGAATATAAAATTCGATATTCCCACCCATGAGCTTGGGCTCGTGGCAATAGTTTTTCCCTAAAGATTGGAGGCACTACTTATATGGAGAGAAGTGCGAGATTTACATAAGCCATAAGTGCTCTAGTGCATTTTCACGCAGAAATAGCTCAACATGCGCCAGAGGAGGTGGTTAGAGCTAATCAAGGATTTCGATTATGAGATTCTTTATCATCCAGGGAAAGCCAATATGATGGCTAACACCCTTAGTGGAAAGGTGCGACACAAGATGATAATGTCTTTGGGAGAGTTGATAAGAGATTTTGAGAAAATGGAAATAGAAGTGAAGGTAACCGGAGCCAGTACTGAAAAGTTGTTTGAGATTGTAATGCAGCCCGAATTTTTGGAAAAGATCATATTGTGCCAAGAAAAAGTGTTAAATGAAGGCAGAGAGCGAATGAATAGAGAAGAGATTAATACCGAGAAAGATGATAAGGGAATAATGAGGCATTCCTACAAAACTTGGGTTCCAAATGTTCAAGAGCTTAAATATGAGATCTTAGATGAAGGCCCTAGTTTGGGGAATAAGATTTAGAGTAAACCCTGAATGTGATAGTCAGGGAGGTCGCCATCAAGGTAGAAGGAACCCATATCATGATGAAGTGGAAAACAAGAATTTTAACGTATAAGATAACCCCGATTATGGGAGAAGGATGAAACATTTCATACTGAGGTTGTTGGAGTTGCTCTTGGTTGTTTTCTTATTTGTAAATGTTGTAAAAATGTCTAACGTATTTCAAATACAAATCGATTGTTTATCAATGTGTATTATTTTAATGCAAGACATTACCAAATTACACAACATTTCTAATATAGATCATTAAGCAAAATATATATATATTCTTGTGTGTGTTGTATAATTTTTATTTGATAAATGAATATAAACAGGGTAGTTAGTGTACGTTTAAAACGAAACGATTAAACTTAATCTGTAAAATGTCGTTAGTATGTTTACAAATAAAAAGCTAAAAATTAAAATATATGTTGAATACAGAGTTGACCAAAAATAAACTATATGTATTGTTCTATATTATTACTGAGTTCACTACTGTATTACAATTAGCTTACTCAATTTAAAAAGATAAAAAATACATAACTGAAGTCAGAATGACTTGCAATCATAATACACAATAATGTAAAATTTACATTACTGTTAATATTAAAGTTGATTTAATGAAAAATATTAGTTTTTGAAATTCAACGTATGTATGTATGGGAAAATTTTAGTTTTTTATTTACACTATTGTTGACAAAGTAAGATGAAGTTATATGTATGTCTATGTTAGCATGTAAATTATTTATGTTATATTTCTTAGTAAATTATGATGGTTTCAATTATTTATATGCTAAATATCTGATTTATGTACATGTATACTCATTATTAACATCTAGTGAGACAATTGATTACTTAAATAACATGCATTTATATTTATTCAAAATTAAAATTATGTAATAATAAATTGCTATAATTTGTATATGGTATTCACATTATCATTGACAAAACAATCCATATCTATTTTTTACGCAACCGAGTATCAATCATTAATACTCTTATGTTTCTTCATATAATAATTTGATAACATTGTATACTATTCTCCTAATATTAAATATTTTTAAATTCAATAAAGTTTTATAAATATAAGTTGAACTGGTTAATTTCTTCAAATTATTGAATGTTATTCCCAAGGAACTAACAATGAGATTTACAGAAGGGGGGTTGAATGTAAATCTCAATTTTTTGAGATTTACAGAAGGGGGGTTGAATGTAAATCTCAATTTTTTTTCAAGTTTTGAGCAGTTTCAAAGGCTAAGTGTTTTGATGAACCGTTGTGTGTGAATTGCTTTGAGCAGGTGCAGACAGATATATATTCAAGACACAAATGTAAAGAACACAAAGGCTTTAAAAACTTTTCTGGTGGATTTGTTGTTCCACCAGAGATGTGTATTTTAGAAAATCTGTGATTCAAAGAATTGATCACAACCGCGTCCTAGTACAAACTAGATGATGTTCTCTCTGGATTTTTCTAAACACCTCTGGAAAAATTCACCATCTAATTACTAGCTGCAACTTGGTTTATATATCACCAAGTTTACAAGTGAAGACAAAAATAAAATAAAATTTTTAAAATAGTTCTTCACATGTTTCTTCTTCATTTCTCTATCCAATACAATCTAGGATAATCTCTGAATCTTTGAATACTTCCTTGTTTGCACCAGAATGGAAATGCTGTATTTTCTTGATTCCTCCAAGAAGCTACCACATTCCAATTGTCTCTGTCAACCCATGTGCCTCTGTCAGCTTATGAATTGTCACTGTCAACTGCTATTGAACTGAGCATCCGTTGAAGCTTTCATCCGTTGATAGCTTTATCCGTTGATGCTTTATCAGTTGAAACTTTATCCGTTGATGCACTAGCAGTTGAAGCTTTATCCGTTGATGCACTCATCCGTTGATGGATGTTATCTGTTGAAGCTTTAGAGACATCCGTTGAAGCTTCGTTTCTCATTCGTTGAAGGCCTTTAATTTATCAGTTGATACTACTTCATTTATACAAAATTACAAGGCATGAAATATTTACAATTAGCCCTCCTATTTGCATATCCACTAGTAGTCAACATGACTTATAATTTCCCACAACTTCTAAGAATTATAACTTAAATACAGATGCTGAAATGTGCTACAATACTAAACTTATTTCTAAGTAAAGCTACTCCATCAATGGATAGCCAGAATGGTCTTATCCGTTGAGGCTACAAACACTAGATTTCTACTTATGTGTTTTGTTTAACTTATCATAAAACTATATACATATTCCTAACAATCTCCCCCTATTTATGCCTACTAGAATTATAGGCATAAATTTGGGTTTAACTTGATGATAACAAAACACTTAACAAATATATGAACTGAAATCAAGTAGAAATTCAAAAGTGCTGCAAAAGTGTATGTACTGAGATAGAATTGAAGAATTACATTGTTTCCAAGGATGCTCCTTTAGACTGACAAATTATTTTCTTTTCCTTTAATCCCTTGTTTCTTCCCTAGCCTCCTGTCATTTTCCTCTACTTGGAGTTGGAGTTGTCTGTATAATTCAGCTTCATCTTCTTCACTGATATCCAACTTAGATTGCATGTCCTTGAGAGTTTCATTACTGGTAATTTTAAGCTGGTCTTCAAGTCTAAAAAATCTTCTGACTCCATTATTGTCTCTGAACTCCATCAGCCAATGAGGTGATTTATGAACGGTAATTCCATGCTCAGGGATGAGTAATGTTCTAGGCAAGGAATTAGACTCCCACCAAGTTTTCCTTATGCTGGCAATCTTGTTGAGAATCTCAGTTTTGGCAGTCCTAATAAAGCCAGAATCCCTTTTGATAGCTGAGTAGACTCTAACCAAGGTAGAATAGCCTTCATTCAGAATTCTTTGAAGGGGCCAAGTCCTTTCCTCACTTCCTTTATACTTGAACACTAGCCTTTCTGGGAGCTATTTGTATGTACTTATTCCCCTTACTTCCTCCAGCTCATCCAGATAGAGTTCAATCTCTGTAAACTCTTTTATGTCACAAATGTGAACATAATCATCCTTTGAGGCTTGTGGCTTAGGCTTAGGTTTATATTTCTGAGTGAATTTACTTGAGGTTGGGGGTGGTGTTGATTTGGGTTTTCTTTTCAGTTTCTTTAGTGGTGGAGAGGTAGTTAGGAAGGTAGGCAAGTTGATGGTGTCCCAATCAATAGGTTCCTCTTTAGGGATGATTGGTTCACCATGGACATTTATACTAGGATCAGCAACAAAAGGTTCAGGAATGGAAGGTAGTGGTTTAGATTTTGATTGGATTTCCACAGTCATCTTCACTCTTCCTTTTTGCATTGGCCTTCTTTCTGTTTCCTTTCTGCCATTCCTTTCTTCTTTCCTCCACACTCTCATCAACCACATTCCCCATATCCATATTTCTGCTTTCAATCTTGTCTTCTTCACTTTTGTCTTAAATCTTCTTCTTTTCTTCAGTCTGACTTGACATTAGCTATTTTTCAAGCTTTACTTGTGCTCTTTTGTCAGCCTTCAGCTTTTTAGCTTCTTCCTTTAACCTCATGGTTTCTTCCCTCTTGGCTTTTGAGAATTTGGGATGTCCTTGCATCACATAGATACTCTTTCCCTCTCTATAAATGATAGCCATATTCATTCTTTCCACTACATCATCGGTCTCTTTGTGCTTTATGATGCTACCACCCAAAACTTTGTCTTCATCAGGTTTTGGAAGAGGAAAATCCACTTCTTTTAGTTGACCAAAGTTTAGAGGGTTCTTTGTAGAGTCCCTGTTGGATCTAGTGGATGGCTTGAGTACCATGGGTTTCAAATTCCTGAAAGAAGTTTCTCCAATCTTATTCCTCCTTACTGGCTTGTGCTCCATAATGATTGGCTCAACTTTTGTGCTATGTTTCACAAATAATGATTTTGAAGTTGTAGAGCCAAACACCTGTTGCATCCTTTCATCAATTTTTCTCCTTTTCTCCTTCACCTTCATCTCAGCTACTGCTAGCTGGATTAGATCAATTCCATCAAGCTTTCCTTTGATTTGAAGTGTTGGAGAAGTAGTGATGGTAGGAACTAGCACTTTGGATATCTGAACGTTTGTAGATGGCTCCCCTCCCCCTTCCACTTTATTCTCCCCCTTTTTGTTGTCATCAAGGAGAGGAGTCAAGCCTTGTGCTTTAGCCAATTGCATTAGAAGACTTGTTTGAGACTGTTGATTTTGAAGAATGGTGACCACAGAGTTTTCAATAACTTGAACTCTGTCCTCCAATTTGGCCAGCTTCTTTTCAGCATCTGATTCTCTTCTCAGTCTCAGTAACAAGTCTTGCATGGTACCATAGGGCATGATTGAATCCAGCTTCTTAGAATTGTAGGACTTCAAGTCAGCTATATCCTTCTTGAGTTCATCCACACTCAGATTCTGTCTTAATTGCTGTAACTTCATGAGATGTAGAGAATCTAGGTGGGCTTGAAGAATAGCCTTGGCACCAGCATTTGAGGTGGTCTGAATGGCCTTTTGGATAGTCATGACTTGTTTGACTAAGGATACATTAAATTGTCCTGGTGTAGACTCCTTTGTCAAGGCCCATTCAGGTAAATCTGGAATAGAACTTGGGCCTTCATCTCCCCCTAAGTTCATGCTTCCATCAAATGAAACAGAGTCATCATCATTAGAATTTACTCCAAATTCTTCAGATGGCTCACCAGCTGTAGAAGGCATCAAGTTGACAACAGCTTTATCCCTTTGTAGAGATTCTGAAGTATGTACTAGATTTAAAGTCTTTTCTGCCTCCTCATTGCCCTAAGTAGCCAACAATTGATAGGCTGATACAGGATGAGTAAAAGTGTCAGCGTCCAAGGAAATGTTATCAATTACAGCTTTGTAATGTTGCTGAAATTATCTTTCCTTTTCAGCATCATCCACAATCATTGACTCATTAGCAATGGCTGGATCCACCCTTATACCTTCTGTACCTACTTTTCTCTCAATTTCTCTCTTTTCTTGCATCAGGGGCTCCCCCTGGCTCACACTCCTCTCACCCTCACCTTCACCTACTAAGGTGGCACTCCTCTCACTTGCTTTTGCCATGCTGGAAGAAATAGCATGCATATTTAGACTCTCAAGCTCTCCTTTTGTCTGGGAGCAACCCAGCCTCTCACTCAAATTTTCACTCCCTTCCCTCAATCCTAGAAGTGATTGTACAGTAACCATGTCTTCTACACTTGGAATTGAGTCAGTTGTTTGTGTAGAGACTATCAACGGATAAGGAGTATCCGTTGAAGTAGAAACTGATGGTATCAACAGATAACTGCTGTTAAGCTTATCCGTCGAAGAACAACCACTAGTCAACGGATGAGGAATATCCATTGAAGAAGGAAAAGAAGTAGAAATTGAAAGTGACATAATTGTTGAATTTGTGTGGATTGATTTTAATTTAGGTGACACAGATTCTTCAACTAAGTCTGAAAGAATTGGCTGATGATCCAACAAATCATCTAAAAGATGATGATCACCAGTATTTGAGTGGGGCTCCTCCCTGAGTTGTAAAGAGGGAGAATCAGGAATTGATGTGAATATCATGTCCACATCCAGAGATGGTGATGGAGAATTTGGTGATTGATGTGTGTCAATTTTGAGAGAATGGGGTTGTGACTCTACATTTGTTGGAGTCACATCAAGCTGAATTTGAGAAGGCATAGATACATGTGGGTGTATTTGTGCAGTGTGTGCACCCTGTGTTGAAACTATGGTTTTGACCCTCTTTCTTCTTGTAAAGGCTTTTAGAGGTGAGTGTGTGGCTTCAGTGTCCCTCCCTCTTTTTTTCTGTATCCCTGGTTGAGGACTATTTTCAATAGCTGCACCCTTTTGGGAGAATGCAACTAGGGATGAGTTTGAATCCTTTTCAACCACCACAGTCTTTTGAGAAACTGTGGCTTGGCTAGCTGGGGTACCACTCACCTCTCCTACCTTATCCTGGGAGGTTTCTTGATGTTCACCCCTCCCCTCACCACTCACACACTGTTCACTCCCCTCAGGGTTTATGGTAGTTGTTACAACTGTTGTCTTTTGAGAAACAACAGAGGTGGCTTTCTTTGACTTTGGTTTTGAAACTTTAGGTTTGGTGGCCTTGGTAGGAATCTGTTGGGACAAAGACACAGATTCCATGGCCACACTTGAAGGAAAAGAAATAATGGGGTTGGAAGTAGTAGTAGTTGAAGAAGTATTTACCTCACTTACTTGAGGTGCATTCATGATTGGTAAATATACCAATGGCACCTGATTGTTGAGGTTAATTCTCAAAAGGTCTGCAAGGACCCTTTTCTCTTGTGCCCAGCACTTGAGCTTATTACTCTCATTGGTTATGACCAAACCATAAGCAACATGGTTAGCCAATAACATAAAGAATCTAGCATAGTAGATGTTATGAGGTCTATTAGCTTTGTTACCTAACCTGGTATCCAATTCTAGCATAACATAGTTGCTAAAATTAAAATACCTATCAGAAACTAGCATATAGAGCATATTAACAAGAGATGGAGTTATTGCATCAAAATTACTAATTTTCCCAGAGAAAACCTTGATAAAGGCATCACCAAGAAAACTCCATTCTTTCCTAAGGCATTTTCTTTTAATACTCCCTAAACTAGCAAAATCAAAAGAATAGCCTATGGAATCTTGTCATGCTAGATACATCATTATCAGTGTGTGGTGTCATGGCATTGTTCTCAGGTAGTTTGAAACAGGACTGTATATCATCACAGTTAATACAGTAATCTTTACCTTTGAGAGAGAAATTGATGGTCATATCAGTGGGGTTGAACTCTGCAGTTGTCCAAATCTCCTCAATTACCTCAAAGTAAATAGTTGGGGCTTCCAACATTGCATAGCTTAGTTTGCAGTTTTTGATGAAGTCCATCATCTTGTGATAATCTGAGTGGGCTTCATTCTTTTCCACCAAAGCTACGAAATTGTTTTTCTCATAGACAAATCCAGATTGGGACATTACTTTACTACTGGTGCCATTGTAGTGGGTAGAGGTCGCAGAGAAAAGTTGAGAGTTTTGGGACAGAAAGAGAGTAAAAGCTTTTGAAAAATTGCAAGAAAGCGTAAAGTGAAAATAAGAATTCAAAGGGCTTTTATACTTTCTTAAATTAAAACACAAAGAGAATGATTAAACACTATTTTTAAGTAAATTACAGCCGTTTGAGAATAAAGAAAACTGTATGAATTCAAAAAACTGCCTTTAATACAAATACATACAACTGTCTATATATATGTATCAACGGTTAAGTAAAAGAATTAACGGTTGTGACTTACTTAAAACAACTGATGTGACACTTCAACGGATGAGGTAATAGTTATCCGTTAAAGATTAACACAGTTTTATCCGTTGAAGGATAAAAACTACCAGAAATGTATTTGTCTTTCAACGGATAATGAACATCCGTTGATAGAATAATTTTGGCTTTCAACGGATAGGGAATATCCATTGATAGAATAAATTTTACTTAAAGCCAACTTTGTTCTTGCAACAAATTCATTTCAGGCTACAAAAAAAATTACAATAAGGATATGAATTTATGAATAATTAAGCATACCTAGCTCACTTACTAATCTTGTGAATGTTGATTCATCAAGTGGCTCGGTAAATATGTCTGCAATCTGCTTTTCACTTGGAACAAAATGAATTTCCACTGTACCATTCATCACATGTTCCCTTATGAAGTGGTACTTGATGTCAATGTGCTTGGTTCTTGAGTGCTGCACTGGATTTTCAGTAATGGCAATGGCACTTGTGTTGTCACAGAATATTGGAATTTTGTCAATATTTAGCCCATAGTCAAATAGTTGATTCCTCATCTACAGTATCTGTGCATAGCAACTACCAACAACAATGTACTCAGCTTCATCTTTTGATGTAGAAACGGAATTTTGCTTCTTGCCGAACCATGACACAAGCTTATTCCCTAAAAATTGACAGGTGCCAGTTGTACTTTTCCTGTCTATTTTGCAACCTGCATAATCTGCATCTGAGTAGCCAATTAGATCAAAACCAGACTCTCTAGGGTACCAAATTCCTAGATTTGGTGTCCCTTTGAGATATCTGAATTTTTTTTTAATAACCACTAAGTGAGATTCTTTAGGGTCAGCTTGAAATCAAGCACAGAGATATGTAGAGAAAATTATATCAGGTCTACTAGCAGTTAAATATAGAAGAGAGCCAAACATGCCTCTATAATTTGTAATATCCACAGACTTTTCAGCCTTGTTTAATTCAAGCTTCGTGGCAGTGGCCATGGGAGTTTTTGCAGATGAACAATCCATTAAGTCAAAATTCTTTAAAAGATCATAAATTTATTTAGTTTGACTAATGAAAAATCCACCACTAACTTGTTTAACTTGTAAACCAAGAAAATAAGTTAGCTCTCCCATCATGCTCATTTCATATTTATTTGCATTAACTTAGCAAACTTTTTACAAAGCTTATCATCTATAGAACCAAATATAATATCATCTACATAGATTTGAACAAGTATTATAGAGCCACTAACATTTCTAAAGAAAAGAGTTTTGTCAACAGTACCTCTTGTGAAGTAATTATCTAGGAGAAATTTTGACAAAGTCTCATACCAGGCTCTAGGTGCTTGCTTTAGTCCATAGAGTGCTTTCAACAGATAATACACATAGTCTGGAAAATTTGGATCTTCAAATCCCGGAGATTGGCTTACATAAACTTCTTCCTCCAATTCTCTATTCAGAAATGCACTCTTGACATCCATTTAATAGACTTTGAAATTGGCATGGGCTGTATAGGCTAGAAAGATTCCGATGGCTTCAAGTCTTGCAACTGGAACAAATATCTCATCAAAATCTATTCCCTCTTGTTGAGAATAGCCCTTGGCAACCAATCTAGTTTTATTCCTTATGACAATGCCATTTTCATCCATCTTATTTCTGAATACCCATTTTGTGTCAATAGAGCTCTTGTTCTTTGGCTTGGGTACCAGCTTCCATACATTGTTCCTCTCAAATTGGTTTAGCTCCTCTTGCATTGCTAAAATCCAATCTGGATCCAATAGAGCTTCTTCCACTCTCTTAGGTTCCTCCTGTGATAGAAAACTACTGTATAGACATTCATCTTGAGTAGCCCTTCTAGTCTGCACTTTAGATGTTGCATCACCAATGATCAATTCAAAAGGATGATTCTTGGTCCATTTCCTTTGAGGTGGTAGATTAGCTCTAGATGAGGTTGCCTCAGTATTGTCATGATGTGAGATAAAGTGTTGATTGGTTGAAACTCCCCCTGAGTTACTATTCCTTTGAAAGGAACTGGGAGTTCTATCAACTGATGAAGTAAATTGATAATCCGTTGATTGACTATGATCAACGGATGCTTCATTATATACTTCAACGGATGATGCACTTTGTCTTTCAACGGATGCTGCATTACTTCTATCAACGGATGCTGAATTATGACTTTCAACTGATGCAGTATTTTGTGCATTATCCAAAAGCAGATTTTGAATCCTTTTCGAGGTGCCTTCTCCATCATTCTCATCTTCACTATCATCACAATATATCTCAATGTTGTCAAATTTGAGTCCTTCATGATGTCCCTCATCTGTTAGTCCATCAATCTTTTTATCATCAAACACAACATGCACAGATTCCATAACAATGTTGGTTCTTAGATTGTAGACCCTATATGATTTTCCAGCAGAATAACCAACAAATATCCCTTCATCAGCCTTTGCATCAAACTTTCCTTTGTGATCAGGTTGGTTCCTTAGAATGTAGCATTTGCAACCAAAAACATGAAGGAAGTTTAAGGTTGGTTTTCTTCTCTTGAACAGTTGATAGGGAGTCATGCCTTTTGCCTGATTGATTAGAGAAATATTCTGAGTGTAACACGCACAGTTAACAGCCTCAGGCCAAAAATATGTTGGGAGTTTTGACTCTTCAAGCATTGTTCTTGCAGCTTCAATTAGTGATCTGTTCTTTCTTTCCACCACACCATTTTGTTGTGGAGTCCTTGGAGCTGAGAACTCATGCATGATCCCATTTTCTTCACAGAACAACCTCATGGTAGAATTCCTGAACTCAGTTCCATTGTCACTCCTGATATTTCTTACTTTGAAATCTGGATGATTGTTGACTTGCTTGATATGACTGATAATGATTTCACTAGCTTCATCCTTTGATCCAAGAAAGTAGGTCCATGAAAACTTTGAGAAATCATCTACAATCACTAGGCAATATCTTTTCCTTGAAATTGACAATACATTGAATGGTCCATAAAGATCCATGTGAAGCAGTTGTAATGGTTCATCAATTGCTGATTCAAGTTTCTTGCTGAATGATGTTCTCTTTTGCTTTCCTTTATGACAAGCATCACACAGTCCATCCCTTAAGAATTTCACTAGAGGCATTCCTCTAATCAAGTCCTTTTTGACTAGATCATTCATTATCTTGAAATTCAGATGGGACAGCTTCTTGTGCCATAGCCAACTTTCATCTTGACTTCCTTGGCTAAAAAGACAAGTAATTGATTCTGCATCTGTAGAGTTGAAGTCAACCAAGTACACATTCCCTTTTCTAACTACATTTAGAACCACTTTGTTTTCCTTCTTACTTGTGACAACACAGGCTTCAGAATTGAAGGAAACAGTATTCCCTCTTTTACATAGTTGACTGATGCTCAATAGATTGTGTTTGAGACCATCAACTAATGCAACTTCATCAATGATGACATTTTCCTTTGAAAATAAGCCATATCCCATAGTGAACCCTTTGTTGTCATCTCCAAAGGTTATGCTAGGGCCAGCTCTCTCCTTGAACTCTGTGAGCAGGGTGAAATCTCCTGTCATGTGCCTTGAACAACCACTGTCCAAGTACCATAGATTCCTTCTTTTTCCCTGGTTGCTTGATGAACTAGTTTCATTTTCATCAGAATTAGCCATCAGGGCTAGGTTGACATATTCCATGTCATCATCTTCATTGGCTCCATCCGCTGCCCAGTCATCTTAAGTCAGAAAAGCTCTTTCCTTTTGTTTGAGCAAATCAAAATATTTCTTTTTGTAATCCACTTGCTCAAATTTCTTCTTCTCAGAAGTTGGCTTTCTACACTCATTTGCAAAGTATCCACTTATGCCACAGTTATAACATTTGAACTTAGATTTGTCCACCATGTTCTTGTTTGACTTAGTGAATCTAACATTTTTCTTGAATTTCATCTTTGCAAACCTCCTGGACAGAAAAGCCAGATATTCATCAACATCATCAGAGTCATCTTGACTAGAATTGTCTTCAACCTCAGCTACTTGCTCCTTTCCCTTGCTTGATTCTGATTTGCTTGTGCCAATTTTGAGACTTGGCATTGTCTTTTCTTCATTCCTGGCTTCAGTCTTCTCATTGTCAGCTACAAGTGCAACTGATCCACCTTTTCTCTTTCCCTTTTCCAACAACTCATCTTGCTCCATCTCAAGTTCATAGGTCTTCAAAATTCCATATAATCTTTCAAGTGTGAAGTCCTTATAATCTTGAGAATTCCTTAGTGAAATAGTCATAGGCTTCCATTCCTTTGGTAGAGACCTCAAAAATTTTAAGTTGGAATCCTTGACTTGGTACACTCTGCCATACAGCTTCAATCCATTCAACAGTTTCTGAAATCTATTGAAGGTATCATTCAGTGATTCTCCTTCTTCAAACTGAAAGTATTCATACTGTTGAATGAGAAGCTGCATTTTGTTTTCTCTAACTTGTTCAGTACCTTCACAGATAAGTTGCACAGTATCCCAAATTTCCTTAGCAGTTTGGCTCTTAATGACATTATCAAACATATCTTGATCTAGGCCATTAAACAGAATGTTCATGGCTTTGTTGTCCTTGTGAACCTCTTCAATAACTTCATCAGCCCATTCTGCTTTTGGCTTAGGAATAGACTGTCCAACAGCAACTGTGGCAGTTGCAGCTGTGGCCACCTTATGAGGGATGTAAGGACCATTTTCAATGCAGTTGATGTAGCTTTCATCTTGAGAGAGAAAATGTAGATGCATCTTCACTTTCCAGTGATGATAATTATAACTTTCCAGGATTAGAATCTTTACACCAATATCCTTCTTACTCATGATGTTAGTAGAATAGATCTTTAAACTCTTTGTAAGTTAAGATCTTGCTCTGATACCAATTGTTATTCCCAAGGAACTAACAATGAGATTTACAGAAGGGGGTTAAATGTAAATCTCAAAACTTTTTCAAGTTTTGAGCAGTTTCAAAGGCTAAGTGTTTTGATGAACCGTTGTGTGTGAATTGCTTTGAGCAGGTGCAGACAGATATATATTCAAGACACAAATGTAAAGAACACAAAAGGCTTTAAAAACTTTTCCGGTGGATTTGTTGTTCCACCAGAGATGTGTATTTCAGAAAATCTGTGATTCAAAGAATTGATCACAGCTGCGTCCTAGTACAAACTAGATGATTTTCTCTCTGGATTTTTCTAAACAGCTCTGGAAAAATTCACCATCTAATTACTAGCTGCAACTTGGTTTATATATCACCAAGTTTACAAGTGAAGACAAAAATAAAATACAATTTTTAAAATAGTTCTTCCCATGTTTCTTCTTCATTTCTCTATCCAATGCAATCTAGGATAATATGTGAATCTTTGAATACTTCCTTGTTTGTACCAGAATGGAAATGCTGCATTTTCTTGATTCCTCCAAGATGCTACCACATTCCAATTGTCTCTGTCAACCCATGTGCCTCTGTCAGCTTATGAATTGTCACTGTCAACTACTATTGAACTGAGCATCCGTTGAAGCTTTCATCCGTTGATGGCTTTATCCATTGATGCTTTATCAGTTGAAGCTTTATCTGTTGATGTATTAGCAGTTGAAGCTTTATCCGTTGATGCACTCATCCGTTGATGGATGTTATCCGTTGAAACTTTAGAGACATCCGTTGAAGCTTTGTTTCTCATCCGTTGAAGGCCTTTAATTTATCAGTTGATACTACTTCATTTATACAAAATTACAAGACATGAAATATTTACAATTACCCCTCCTATTTGCATATCCACTAGTAGTCAATATGACTTATAATTTCCCACAACTTCTAAGAATTATAACTTAAATACAGAAACTGAAATGTGCTATAATACTAAACTTATTTCTAAGTAAAGCTACTCCATCAACGGATAGCCAGAATGGTCTTATCCGTTGAGGCTACAAACACTAGATTTCTACTTAAGTGTTTTGTTTAACTTATCATCAAAACTAATACACATATTCCTAACATTGAACAATATATATTTTTTCTTAAAATAATATAAAATGCATTGAATCAAATGCTACATATAGTATAGATATAAATTTTATTTGAATAATTCAAAATATTAAAATAATTCAAAAAATTTGTACAATATTATCTTGATCAATGAATATTGCTTATCTAAAATAATTTTTTTTAAAAAGCTAATTGTTTTTAAAGTGAAAAATGAAAAATAAATCGATTTAATATATAATCATAGTTTTAACAAATCTCGTGAGATATCATAATGAATTTCAAATATTCTTAAAATCGAGACAAATCCCAAAAATAATAATGTGTTACCAGTGAAGTTAGTAATTTTAATATAAATAATCAATTAACTTGATCCTATAAGACCTCAAACACATTAATTTATATTAACATAAGATACTAAAAAATTTCACATTATTGGTAAAATATTCTCGCCGAGCTTGTAATTTAAATTTACTAAATGTAGAATGTGACGATATTTTTCGACCGGGTCATGTAGTCAAATTTTGAGTATTTTTTGAACAATGTGCCAAATTCTGATTTCAAATTCGAAATAAACTAAAATGTATTAACTCGTTATAATTCGAACTTATCTAAATATGGATTACCAATATAGATTACATATATATAAGCTATTCTATTTTCAATATTTTTTTAAAAATTATATATGTACATTTTAATTACTTTTTATAATAAATAATATGCTAAAATTATATGAGATATATTTTAAAACTAAAAAATGATCAATAAATAAAATAATAATCCATTTATATACCATATCTAACTTTATATCTGGAATTCAATTATTTAAAATTAACTGTACAAATATTTAAGTAACTATCATTTTTTTGCGGAATTCAAGTAACTATCTTTAAAGTTAAATAAAATATTTATTTAGCACACTTACATATTATGTGTATGATAAAAACCACATGTGATAATGTTTTGTAGTGGTACGAGGTTGTATATGTGAAGAAATATCTCGAGTTCGATTCTCACAAATCACATTTTTAATATAAATATTAAAAAAGGTAATTTAGTCTTTTTAATGAGACTTTTTAATCTCATGAATATTATACCCTTATTCTCCTATTATATATAGAAGAGATATATTAGCTATAACCCGTCCGAAGCACGGCTAGTTCATGTGATACAAAAACTTGCTTATTAATATTTAATTATTACATTATCTCAACATAATTTGTTTAATTTTTTTGTTGAGCCTTTTTTGTGTTGGATTATTCAATTATATAAAGTCCTTAATGGCCAATTGGAAACTAAGATTCGGATCGAGTCTTTTTTTATCAAATTAAATTATAATATTAATTTATTTATTTTAGTTCATAAAAACCTTTCTTTATCTAAATAAATCACATTCTGATTTTTGTTTTAGTGCATAATAATGCGATCCAAATTCAGAATACTTTGTTAACTTCTTCCGAGATGATTTTGGAGGGGTGAACCGATTCAAAATTTAAGATTTTCTTGTTTATCACTGATTGCATCATCAATTTTTCATTTTTTGGCCTGAAGTGAAACAATTGAAATCACCTAATATATTTGTTTAAAGTGGTTAAGTGTGAATAATTGTATTTATATAGCTAAAGCTATAGCTTCTACATTTTTTAATTATATGTTTCTTTCAAATTATATGATATTTGAGTTGAATAGACTTCTACGACATCTTTCTACTCAACAAAGAACTACAACTCCTCAACAATCTACATGTCTATAACTACTAAGTCGATCTCATGGATACAAATCAAATTATGATACAAAAAATAATTAATGGTCCTTCTTTTTATGAGATGAATAAAATATAGTGATATGAATACATAGTCAGGAATCTCTGAAATTGCATGTACATTTATTATTCATAAGATCAGATGAATATACATAGTGCCAATGTTTACCTGAAATATTAAACCGCTAATAATTTAATATAAGCAATAAGATAATGTGTCGAATAGAGTAACTCCAAGCCGTATGCAAAGTCTATACCTCATGTGCATTCATTTCTCATCTTCTCAACTTTCATCTCACTCTGTGATTTTGGGATATAAATGATAAGATTTTAGGAGCTCCCCCTAAAATTCTTGGTCATATAATAGCTCACAGATTCTATTAATATATTAAAAAAATATACCCAACCAGCTGAAAAAGTTGACACATGTGTGGAGACATACACTAAAAATAATGAAAGAGCCAAGTAATTCACAAGAACAAATGTTAGTCCCAAAGTATCGTAGAAGGGGGGTTGAATACGATACCTAGAATCTTTTTTGATTCGTTTTAAGTTCTTCTTTAAATTTACGGAATCAAAATAGACACAAAAAATTCAAGCAATATATTATTTTATTAATATAAACCTTGAGGTTGCTACACTATAATCAATCAAATAATTAGCTAAAATAAATTCAACAGCATAACAATAAGTTTACAAGCTAATAACTTTGGTCTACAATGGAGTTTCGTAAAATACAGTTGGAAGCTGAGGAAGATAACTGAATGAATTGATTTCATTTTGCTTCTATTTGTGTAGAATTTCAATTGTTTGTACACATTGCTTAATAAAACAATTGTTTCTGCACCAATGAATTCACCAAGTATCTAAGTGGCGACAAAAGGGAGTCAATTGGCCTTAGCTTATCTTTTAACTTGTGCACACAGGGAACACAGTCTTCTTGTTTGATAATCTCCTAAGTTGTGAGTACAAGTGATTGTCTTCCTTGTTATTTAAGCTCCTGGGTTACGCGTAGAAGGAATTGCTTTCCTTGTAGCTTGCGAAGAAACTCAGATTGCCTTAGAATCAGTTCTTTCTTACGACCATAGGAGAAAGAATTTCCCTTAGAGAATTTCTCTTACTTGCTACTACAAGGGAATGCATTTCCTTTAGAAATAGTTCTCTAGGTTGCGACCACAAGAGAATTACATTCCTTGGAAGCATTTTGACTTAGACAATTTTTCAACCCCTTTAAAACCCTTTAAATTGTATCACCTTTAACTCTTCTGCATGATCAAATTAATTCCTTTCTGATGCGTTGATGCTTGGTGCACTGGTCTGGTTCACAAACAACTAACACTAAATTGATTTAATTCAATCTCTTTACAATACTTGAGCTGATACAATTTTGTTGGACTTTCATTACTTCAATCACTGAACCCCTGATCTTCAATACTTTAAATCAATATATTTCACTAACACTGGAAGTCCTTTGACATTTTATTCTTCACGGAGGCTTGAACATATTAATGAACTTCTTTCCATGACCTGGTAACGTACTTAGAACATTAATTCTATTTTTTGATTCTTTGTATTTATCCAGTCTTCATCTTCAGGGTTCATGTTCTTCACAGTTAATATTATTTATCTATTTCTGTTTCATGTTGAGTTATATTTTCTCGATTATATATTACGTTACATTATGCTTTACAATCTTCCCATATTTGTTTGTTAGAGTTTGACAAGCAAATCCCTAAAGGATAACTTAACTAACAATAAGAAAAAGTAAGTATTAAAAACAAAAAATAATATTAAATTCATTTTAGATCACATATACAATTCCAAATTTATTAAATTATAAATTACAAAGAAAAAAAGTGTTCCTCTAGCCTGAACAAATAAATTATGTCTTCTTTGTCTTTGTGTTCTTCTGCTTTTTGCCTTGGCTACCTTCTCTTTCTTGAGTATATTGAGTCTGAACATACTTTCTTTTGGTAGCTTTCTACCTAGAATCTGATGCCTGTGTTGAGTCTGGAAGGGATGTTCCTTTCTTTCAATTCATAATTTCATTTAGATTTGCTTCAACAAAATCACAAGCTTCAATTTCAAGTACATTTATGGGTGGTGCATGGTTCAGCTCTTTGAGCATCAATTGAAGATATCTAATCTTGGAGAATTTGGAGATAAGACTAAACAAGAAAGTAGATTTTCTTGCCATTACAAAGACAATTATCCTTTTAGAATAGCATTGTACTCTCCTGGTGTTGTTGATAGACTCTTCTTTCATTACATCTTCAAGTATCTCCATGATTGGAATCAGTGCAACCTTGTCATTGCATGTAGATACTTTGACATCCAACAAGGCTTTCTTGATTGAGTCTGATTCACTTGCTCTAAGATTTTGATCTTCTTTTTATTGATTCCAAAGACTAAATCCCTTCGTCATCCTTGCTGATGATAGGCTCACTATCTTTGAGAAGATCAATTTCTGCCATTCCATTAATGAACACCATCTCATGATATGCTCTATTCGGCTTCCTCATCTTTTTCTCTGGATCTCTGATCATCTTGTCATTCAACCTATAAACATATAGTACTTTAGCAGTTTTGAGATCTGCTTCTGATCTTTTCACTCCAGGAGCTTCCAGCTTCGCTCTTTTGCTTCTAAGTTGACTTTCCAAAAAGTTGAGTTGAAGATATCAATGAGTCTCAGATGTTCATCAGACAATGTTATGTTCTGCATTCTACCATCTGCAAACCTCTTGATGAAGAATGGTTCAAGGAATTCTTAAGGAGATACATCCATCATCATCTTGTGAAGCTTGTCTCTAAAGTATTCATTCTCCATTGATATCAACCATGGGATCTTTGTGCTAAGGAAAAATAGTTCAACTATGTTTAGCTTTTTCAGAACACTGGTGGATATCTTCATTTGGAACCCGTCAATGTGATTAACATAAATTCTCCACCCATTCTTCAAAGTATTCACTGTGACACCAGTGATTATTCTACTGAACTCATGAAAGAAAGCATGAATATTGACAAAGAGCTTCTTGAATTTTTCTACAATATTTAGAAGCTCTCTGTTGTCACTGTCTGTCTTAAGATAGATTTTCTGTTTGTCCATTTTCTTTTTCACATCATCCCACTCACTTCCTTTTCTGGTTCTTCGAAGATATGATTCTTTTGCTTCTCTAGATTCTTTTCTATGAATAGCTCTCTGAAATCTTGCTCTTGGTCTTTCTATCTCGTCTTGAATTGCTTCATAATATAGTTTATATTCTTCAGAAATACCATAGTACAAACAATCATCCGAGAAAGCATCTTCGTCTTCATATTTCTTCATCTTCAGTAATCTTCTTCCTTTCTTCCATATCTACTTCTTCAAACACAGGTACACATCTTTTGGAAACATTGCTTTTATCTATCTCCACTTCTTCCAATCCTTCCAACTTAAGTTCTGAGAATATGGGCCTGGTTGCATATACCTCCAATAGAAGATTCCTCTGAGCTTTTATGACTTGACTCATGTTGGGACTATCGAATCATGGTGTTGCATTATATGATATGAAAATATTCGAGTTTGAAAAGAGAATTAACCTTAATCTCTATGGCGCAAGCGATTCTAATTCACAATCTTCTATTGTACTCCCATACTCCCTTGAACGAAGTGTGGCCTTCGATCATTCAAGGTTGTGCCTCCATGAACCCTAGAATTTTTAGAACCCTTCTCCATGGAGGCATATTGAGTATTTGTAGGCTATAATAGGGATCAAGGAGAAAATTAGGTCGAGCCTTCTAATGATATCATGGGCCAAGCCCAATATCATTAATATTAATTAATTCCACTAAATAATTAATATTGCACTACCAACCTAATTCCGATAATTTATTTATTTAACTAATTCGGCTCCTTTATTAATTTCTTATTAAATTTCCCATGTTTAAAATAGCGCATGTCCATTAATTAAATGAATCACTGATAATTTATGTCACACCCCCAACTTAACAATACATAATATAAAACTATTATAATAGATGAAAGAAAGTAAATACAACCGAATCCAAGATCTTACAGTTTAGGGTTTGGAACAGCCCAACACTACTAACTATTACAACTGGTTTTAATATCGAGTCCTCACACAAAACTATCTCTTATTCTACCTGAGCTCGAACATACGCATCGGCATCACAAGTCTTACGTGCGGTCTGCTTGAATCTAACCATAGCTGCTAGCTGTAATATCAGGGTGAAAGCAAGTAGTGAGCCAAATGCTCAACAAGTGCTAAACAATACGGTACAAAATATAATTCGAGATATATTAAAGAATGACAACGCGAAGATAGAGCTAATAGTAATAAGAGATGAACTTTTGGGTGATGGCATCATTTATTTGTATCAAAACATTTCCAAAATCATTTCTTAATCAAAAACCATTTTATGACGCCACGGATTACAGCCGGTGATCAGCCGTGAAGTAACCCCAAACCTTGTTGGGTTCTAAAACATTAATGGGATCCCTAGGAAACTTTTAAGCTTAGAATTTAAGTGTGGAAAAGACTTGTGTCTCAGTCCAGATCCACTATTTAAAGAAAACATTTATCCCCCTTTGGGACTGAAAATCCAAATTTTTAATCATTTCAAAAACTGATGCCGATTGATAATAAATTTCTCAAACAGTAAACATCTTTATCAAGGGATTATAGATCAACTTTGAAACACTGGAAATATGTTCACTAAATCTCAGGGCCATGATCCACTAGACTTTACTATATCAGGGTAATTGAAAGGTTTCTATTTACAAGGACTTTGACAAGGAGATTTAGTAAGGCTATCGTATAATATGAAAGAACAAAGCCTTATTAGGCTTAAGGTAATGGTTCCAGATAAGGTATAGGTATTAAAATATAAAGAAGGTGAGCATTAATTCGAAGTATAACAGGGTATCATGTTTTTAGGGTAAGAATAGGGTTATCAAACAATCATGAACGACTTTAAGGAATAACTGGATTTTAGGAATCAAGATAAAGTTTCTATCGAGGTTCTTACAAGAGTTGAATCAAAGCATCAGGGTGCAATATCAAGATTTCTCAGGAATCAATAGCATGTTAATCAAAAGGATCAATAAAGTATCATAACAAATCTCTATTTTATCATTGCATCACAATTACTTTGGTATACTAGCATGGTATGACTTTTGATCTACTTGCAATAAATACTTGAGGGTTCATGGCATTTCTATATAATACGAAGATAGATTTGAGAATCACTTGGTTCAGGTATAACAAGATAAATCAGGATACTCGCATCATATATATAGGAACTAGTTATCATACATTTGCAGTGTAAACGGAAAAGTAGGTTGGTTCACTTGCCTTGAGAAGGCTGGACTGGACTGGACTGGAAAGTAGGAGCAACTGGAAGCTTTACTCGACCCTTATGGCAAGTTTACCCTCGTATCGAGATCCTACATAATTCATAATAACCTCATTATAATATATTCTCACCAACTCAGCCTATTTACAACCCGAAATTAAACATAAATGACACTTAGGCCTATATGCACGCAATTTATAATCACCTTATAAATATTATAGTACACATAGCCACATATGCTCACATACCATATTAAAGTACCAGAAAATATCACACACACCATATTGCAACACTAGGCTTGGATGATCTCGCTCCACAACTTAAGTCACTTGATCGCTAAACTAGAAAAAATCTCTAAATTTTGGCCTCCTAACTCGATGTGCCTTTACTAAAACATCCAAATCCTATTGACCCTCACTTGGACCTTTCACTCTAGTGGTTTTATGCTATCTTGCAACTATAGTGGTCAACCTATGCCTCACTCATAAGTGCTCTAAAACTATGTGGTAAGTGAAGGTACTTACTATGGTAAATTTCAGAATGACATCTATGGTTTCTTGGGTGCATTAGACACTCTTACACTACAAGTTTACCTCCAAAACTTCTACACTAGACTCTTCTGATCATAAGGCAACTCCCAAACTTGATGTGGCTCAAGGGCCTAGCTTGGGCCTCCCTAGGCCTAAGCTTAAAGTCCATGGTTCCCCTATTTTTTTGGGCATAAAAGGTCCTGACTTGAACTAACTTGTGACACATTATTCTAACTCAAATCCTATGAAATATGGCTGGAAAAACTCCTCTGACACTCTCTCTAACTAAGGCCCAACAGGGCCTAATGAGGTCCTACCTATGACATGGTCAAAACTTCCCATTTCTAAGTTGCAACAAAACTGTCCCCTGCTTGACAGATTTTGTGATTCCACTCGTGCACCTAACCAAACGTCTTACAAACCTCCAAAAAAACACCTAAAACATATTTTATACTCCTAGTGCTAACTTCTGGTGGCTTGGGCCTCAAAGTGCACAACAAATGCCCAATCAAAACTTCCCCACAAACTAGTGTAAAATTCTGGAAAAATGCAAACACTAACCAAACCCTTTCCACCTTAACTCCCACTTATTAACCAAGCATCCAACCTTTACCAAAGCAAACCTAGTGCATCAACATCCTAAAATAGTGCCTCAACAGGAGTGGAGATCATCCATGCCCTACAACACCTACATGCAAATAAAAATACAACATGCAACTCATGGAAAACACTTAACAAGGTTTCGACTAAACATGGAGTTTTAAATTCTTGTAAATTCGACTTGAACCTATTACTCAACCTTAATAATCATGAAATGTATCTTGTCTTAACTATTATTAAGCAATATATCATGGAAAAAATCTATTTCAAGCCCAAATAATTCGAATTTATAAAATTTTAAACATGAAAATATGATTTTGAGAAGAGTAGCATACACAACATGGTTGATCATCATATTAACATCTTAAAAATAGCATGCATGGCCAAACATGATTATATAGTGAAATTTCAGTAGCATGCAAAGGTTTTTAAGGCATGGTTTCTCCATAAAACACTTGTTTAAAATATATATGAATTGTATCTCATAGAGAGCTCTTAAATTCACAATAATCAAGAGTTTCTCTTTGGAGATCACACAAAAGCTACACATGCAACCATGAAACTTCATCCCCCAATCACAAAACTCTTGGGAAGTATATAAAATAAATGTAGGTAGGAGAATTACACTAGGGGAGATGAGAAATGGGATGGAAAAATGATGGAAGGGAGTGGGGAGGGGGCTTCGGCCGAGAGCGAAGAGAGAGAGGGGGAGAAGAGAGAAAAAGAGAGAGATGAGTTGGAGTGAAGTGAATGTGGTTGAGTGTGAGTTTGATTGAGGTTAAATCATTATACTTATGCAAATTGGTGAGTAGAGTGTGCTTTTACCCTTTACTCCCTTCTCTTCTTGTAAACAAATTTGCATGCAAGGGCATTCTAGTAAAGTGGCCTTGGTAGGAGTGGTTAGTGGGGTGGTTATTGACTCTAGTTCCCTTGAGTTGAATTAGAAGCGATTTGCATGCATGGGCAAAAGAGTAAAATGCAAATTAAATAAACAATTAGTTGCAAAGAATAATTTTTATAAATAAAATTAATATTTCGAAAATTATAAAAGTTGTACCATAAAATAACTTAGATTTTTAAAAATTTTATGAGATCACTTTTGAAATTTGTGAATGAAATAATTTTTAAAAGAAAATTTTTCAAGGTATAAAATATTCCTTATAAATTAAAATAAAGGCAAATAATAAAACTCTCACTTCGAAAAATTTATAATCTACATAAAGTAACTTATAACGCAAAAAATTCCATTCACACAAACGTACAATCATTACGTATATTTATAATCAGCTTTAATAATATACAAAGTTCACAAATAATATTACACAAAATGCCGGTCGTAACAATTTATTTAATTAATTTCTTTTATCCTTGATCATCCACTCAAACTTTATTTAATTTTGCTGGAATTAATCCACCTACAGGGTTTCACATAATTAAATCTTTTTGAGCTTTCAAGGGGACATCATTAACCCGAATAATATCAGGATATGGATTCTTTTAACAGTCAATTTTCACCATGTATATTATTCCATTGCCCAAAATACAATGACTTAATTCAAAAAAATTATCTCACATATAAATAAAAGCATGTAAACAATATACACGTGTCAATCACTATATCCGGATTAAGAACCTAAGCAATAATAATAACATAGAATCTTAATTCACTTTGTTAATCAGTATAAGTGAATAATTCTAAATTTTATCATGCTCAATATACACAAAGTATATTAGTATTATTTAATAGTCAAGACAAACTAATATAAATAATACTACAACCGTTCCAGTGGTTTGTCTAACACCACTTAGACTGTGAACTTTTATCATATTATATAAGCAGTTTAACAATCTAATCTTCTGCTATCCCATTTGATACTAGATTATCTATAATATATAATATACAGACAATGTGAAAACATGCATTCATGATTCTCAAATGATTATTATAATAGTATATATTTCAAATGAATAGTTCAGTATAAACCCTAACAATCTCCCACTTATACTCAAGCTATTCTTTGAGTATATCAGTGTTTATTACAAGCAATCCACTACCAACTATATAACTATGTGACCAAGTATCTGACTTCTCTCACTTCCACGTGCTCCTGAAAAGCCTTAGTTGGTAAGCTCTTCGTGAAAGGATCTGCACGGTTACCCTTTGATGGTATATCAGCCACAATAATATCTCCTCCCTTAACGAACTTCCGTATGAGGTGATACTTACGCTCTATGTGTTTTTCTACCTTATGAGCCCATAGCTCCTTGGTATTCACCATAGCACCAGTATTATCACAATAAATTGTGATTTTCCGTGGCAAATTAGGAACTACATCCAAATCCAGCAGGAAGTTTCAGAACCATGTATCCTCTTTGGCTGCCTTAGAGGATGCCACATACTCGGCTTCCATGGTTGAGTCTATAATGCATTTCTGCTTCATACTCCTCTATATTATGGCTCCACCTCCCAAAGTAAAAACACATCCTGAGGTGGACTTTCTGTTATCCTTATCTGTCTGGAAATTTGAATTGGTATATGCCAGAGGCAACAAATATGAGGACTTGTAAACTAACATATGCTCCTTAGTCCTATACAGGTACTTGAGTATTGCTTTTACTACACTCCAATGTTCATGTCTTGGGTTATACTGGTATCTACTAACCATGCCTACGGAAAAATAGATATCATGCCTCGTACATAAGATGGCATACATTAGGCTTCCACATGCTAAAGCATAAGGAACTGCCTTTATATTCTCTATCTCCTTAGGTGTCGAAGGGAACTGACTCTTTGATAGAGAAACTCCATGTCTGAAAGGTAAATTACCCTTCTTGGAGTCGTGCATGTTAAAATGAGCTAATACGTCATCTATATAGGGCTCCTGAGATAAAGCCAACATCCTTTTCTTGCGATCCCTTATTACTTTGATCCCAAGGATGTATGTCGCTTCACCTAGTCCTTTATTTCGAATTGTTTGAACAACCATGCCTTTATTGAAGACAACATCTTAACATTGTTTCCAATGAGCAAAATGTCATCAACAGATAGCACTAGAAAAACCACTGCATTTCCCTCAAATCTCTTATACACGCATGCTTCGCTTGAACTTTGATCAAACCCATACGACTGGGCTGCCTCATCAAAATAAATGTTCCAATACCTATAAGCTTGTTTAAGTCCATAAATAGACCTTTTAAGCTTACATACAAGATGCTATTGGCCTTCCTTAATGAATCTCTCTAGTTGCTGCATATAGATGGTTTCTTCAAGACTTCCATTAAGGAAAGTTGTCTTGTCATCCATTTGCCAAATCTCATAATAAAGATGAGCTGCTATAGATAAAAGAATACGGATTGACTTAAGCATGACTACCGGCGAAAAAGTTTCCTCATAATCGATACCTTCTTTCCGAGTATACCCTTTCGCAACAAGTCTTGCTTTCTAGGCTTTCACCTTTTTATCTGATCCCCTCTTTTTTTTGTAGATCCACTTACATACAATAGGTTTTATACCTTTGGGTGGTTCCATGAGCTCCCAGGCTAATTAGAATACATTGATTCCATCTCAGATTCCATTGCCTTTTGCCAAAGATCTTCATCTTTGTCTTGCAGTATATCTTCATATATCCAGGGATCATCATCATGTTCACCAAAGACCAAGTCCAAAAACTCTCCCAAAAATATGAATCTATCTGGCTGTTGAACAACCCTCCCACTACGACGATGCACTGGTATGGTATTAGTGAGAGGTTGTACATTTTGTGTGGCTGTTCTACTTGTACTATAGGTTTCCGAATATTATATGTCCCTTCCACTAGTTCCTCTAAAATGACAGTACTCATGGGTTTGTGATTCAATATATAGTCTTGCTCTAAGAATCTAGCATTGGTGCTAACAATGACATCCTGATTCTTCGGACTATAAAATAAATAACCTTTCGTTCCCATGGGGTAGCCTTACTTCTATATGAGATTCTAGCTTAGTCACGTTCTTTTTCAGCACATGTGCTGGACAACCCCATATCCGAATATGCCTTAGATTTGGTTTGTCCCCGGTCCATAATTCTAAGGGGGTTTTAGGAACCAATTTAGAAGGTACTAGGTTCAAGAGATAAGCTGATGTATCTAAGGCATATCCCCAAAACAAGTTGGGTAAATCTGAATAACTCATCATCGGTCTACCACTTTCTAAAAGAGTTTGGTTCCTTCTCTCTACTACACCATTTTGATGGGGTGTGCCTGGTGCAGTTAACTGGGATTTTATCCCATTTTTTGATAAATATTCCCTAAATTCTCCAAGCAAGTATTCGCCACCATGATCTGATTGTAGTGAATTGATACTTTTATTAAGTCGCTTCTCCATTTTAGCTTTGTACTCTTTGAACTTCTCAAAGCACTCAGACCTACGACGCAACAAATAAACGTACCCATATCTAAAATAATCGTCAATGAATATGATGAAATAATTATAACCACCTCTTGCTTGGATATTTATGGGTCCACATAAATCAGTGTGAACCAATTCTAACACATCTTTGGCTCTATTCCCTTTTGCCTTGAAAGGCCTATTAGTCATTTTACCTTCCAAGCAGGATTTACAAACTGGAAATGGCTCCACTGCCAATGAGCTTAAAGGCCCGGCTACTACCAGTCTTTGAATCCTCCTCAAGTTAATATGACCCAATCTCAAGTGTCAAATATATGTTGGTTCAAACTAGAAGGTTCGTTTCTTTTAGTAGAGGTAGATTGCGTGTTGTTCAATTCCCTATATTGTAGTTACAGTACAGGTTGACTAGGATTAACTATATACAAATTGTCTTGTAATGTACCAGAACATATAATTCATTTATTCATCATAATAGAAACATTACGATCCAAACAAACATTATAACCATCCATAGCAAGCTTAGAAACCAAAATTAGATTTCTTCTAAAAGAAGGTACATAAAGAAAATTGTTCAAAACCAAAATCCTATCAGAACCAAAAGATAAATAAATAACTCCTACTGCAACTACTGCTACTTTTGTAGCATCTCCCATGAACACGTATATCTCACCATCTCTAAGTATTCTGAATAGCTGGAACCCCTGCATAAAATTACAAACATGATCAGTGGCTCATGTATCTACACACCAAGTGCTTGTAGATATAGCCGCTATATATGTTTCTATAATTAGAGAAAGAGATATACCAGTATTGTTTGCCTTCTTAGGAAGAGGACAATCCTGTTTCCAGTGACCTGACTGCTTGCACCTTAAGCACTTTCCCTTAGGCTTTTTTACACCACCATGAACTCCCACTGCCTTCACAGCTTTCTGTGTCTGAGCCTTTTTCTTCTTCTTCATACCTTTCAGCTTAGAGGAAGAACCTTTCTCAGCCACATTCACTTGAACACTTTGCCGAAATATTCCTTCAGCTGCTTGAAGTTTTGTCAGAAGTTCCGCGAGACTAAACAACCTCTTGTTCATGTTGTAATTCAAGAGAAACTGCTTAAAACTCTTGGAAAAGCTCATAAGGATAATGTCAATCTAGGTTTCCCCATCAAGTTCAGCACCAAGGATCTCTATCTCATTCAGATGTGACATCATCTTGAGAACATGATACCTTACAAGCGTTTCTTCAGCCATCTAAGTGTTCATTAAAGCCTTCATGGCTACTTGCCTAGCAGCCCTATTCTGATCTCCAAAAAGTTCCTTGAGATTAAAGAGCATATCCGCAGCAATGGACATAGACTGATGCTGATATTGCAAAACACCCAACATTACTGCCAGAATATAATATCGCGACATCTCATCAGCCTTAATCCACCGCTTATAATACTCTTTCTCATCTTCAGGAGCATCAGCAGAAAGCTGATCTGGCTTGGGTTCATAAGTGCAAAACTTGTACTCCTCAGAAGCCAACATAATGTCCAAATTTTGTTTCCATTCAATATAGTTAGGTCTAGTAAGTATGTTATCCTTAAGTATGGTGAACAGTGGATTAAAGCCCATTGTATCCTGAGAATCATGCATGAATAAACATCACATAACACATAAATAAAGGGTGCATTAAATATTAAGACCTATTGGTTCCTCTAACAATTATTAAAAATTAATGCATTAACATTTAAACACCATAAATTTCTGGTACGCCACGATGTGTGACATGTATACCACCTAAATTTGTTTAAATGTTACTTCAGTCCTATTACTAAACTATACGCCACGTTGGGGTGGTCTATTATTTTTCATAGCTAAGTGTATACCATCACCAAATCTTAAATTAATCATAATTATACCAGATGCCACCATTTGATATCTTAAATATGGTTAATTCGCAGGTCTCGAAGAATTCACAACTACCCGATTCCTAGCCAGAATTCGTCATATTTAATATTAAAAGGGTATCCTATAATTATTCGAAATCTTTGAAACTTGGTATGCCACGATGGGTGGCATGTATACCATCCAATATTCGTTAATAATTTAAGAAGTTTGTTCTACCAATTTCTTTAACATTCTAGACACCACAAATTACATGCCACGATGGGTGACGTATATATAATTTATATTTGTCTTTTTATTAAATTACCTACAAACAATAATGGAGACCATGGGATTTAATTTCATATTAATTTACTCTCCCACTTAGTATTTACTTTCAGGATTTTAACTAGACGAATCGCCCTATGTCAATTTTCCGCACTCCACATGTATCATAATAACAATACACATAACACATAACATATCAGCATACTCATCATGATTAAAGCATGATAAAATAGCCATATATCCATATCATTCTAGCATGTTAAGAGTTAGTATCACATGACATAATAATACAAACACGGAACACATAGTAGCAATAATCAAGATAAGTAAAAATTATGTAAAACATAATAATATACATCCACTATTATGGCCCCGAAAAAAAACTTTACATTCATCCGTTGAAAAATTTCGAAAATCTTTAGGCCCTGTTTGACTGCCTAAACGAGATCAGAATGGTATGAAAAATGGTAGATGGTACCCATCTCATCCTGTAGGTCTCGTTCTGCCATTTCTGAAAAGGTATTACTCGCCCCAATCGGATATAGTGTGCAAAATATGTAGTCAGAACAGTGAAGCAGCAAAGAAAACAACATGCAACAGTGGAATATCTATATTTCTCGCATCTTTGTTGATCAAACAATTACATACGATAATACAACAGAAAAATCTATTCTATTACATAAGATCATAACCTAAATTGAATACAATTTAAATTACAAGATTACAATCAGAATAGAAATCAAAATTAAAAACTATCATGATCAACCCTCATGATTTTAATTTACAATGACAATAAACCACGTGGGATCCAAACACATAATTAAAACAATGGCCATTATAGTCGATAACAACCTGCATCACAGAAACAATACAAGCCTTCCACTATATACAAGCAAATATAATTACGACATGGACATCATATCATATAATGCCAAACCTATAACCTGACTCTTGATGCCAATTGTTGGGACAATCGAATCATGGTGTTGCGTTATATGATATGAAAATATTCGAGTTTAAAAAGAGAATTAACCTTAATTGGTACAGTGCAAGTGATTTTAATCCACAATCTTCTATTGTATTCCCATACTCCCTTGAACAAAGTGTGGCCTTCGATCTTTCAAGGTTGCCTCCATGAACCCTAGAATTTTCAAAACCGTTCTCCATGGAGTCATAATGAGTATTATAGGCTACAATAGGGATCAATGAGAAAATTAGGTTGGGCCTTCTAATGATATCATGGTCCAAGCCCAATATCATTATTATAAATTAATTTCACTAAATAATTAATATTGCACTACCAACCTAATTCTGGTAATTTATTTATTTAATTAATTCGGTTCCTTTATTAATTGCTTATTAAATTCCCCATGTTTAAAATAACGCATGTCCATTAATTAAATGAATTAATAATTATTTATTTAATTAATTTCTTTTATCCTTCATCATCCACTCAACCTTTATTTAATTATGATGGAATAAATCCACCTGCAGGGTTTCACATAATGATATCTTTTTTAGCTTTCAAGGGGACATCATTAACCCGAATAATATCAGGACATGGATTCCTTCAACAGTTAATATTTACCATGTATATTATTTCATTACCCAAAATACAATGATTTAATTCAAAAGAATTATCTCACATATAAATCAAAGCATGTAAACAATATACACGTGTCAATCACTATATCCGAATTAAGAACCTAAGCAATAATAATAACATAGAATCTTAATTCACTTTGTTAATCAGTATAAGTGAATAATTCTAAATTTTATCCTGCTCAATATACACAAAGTATATTAGTATTATTTAATAGTCAAGACAAACTAATATAAATAATACTATAGCCGTTCCAGTGGTTTATCTAACACCACTTAGATTGTGAACCTTTATCATATTATATAAGGAGTTTAACAATCTAATCTTCTGCTTCTATAATATATAATATACAAACAATATGAAAACATGCATTCAAGATTCTCAAATAATTATTATAATAGTATATACTTCAAACAAATAGTTTAGTATAAACCCAAACAACTCAGAAGATCTTGTTTAGATGTTGATTGCTCCCCCTGAGTCATAGATATTTTCTCACTGCTCTTTCTCTGGTAAGCACCCTTTTTCCAATCCTTTCTTCACCATCTCCTCTTCCAGTTCATCACCAAACTCATTGTATTCAGAGCCACCTGCTTAAAATGAATCTTGAATTAAATCTACAACAATATCTACTTTTTCTTGTTCTACCCGTTTATCCCCTTTAGTTGTGTTATCCTTCAGAGTCGGGGTTGATTGAGTAGTCAAGATCAAGTCAGGGACATTTCGAGTAAGTGCTTTTAGAATAGATACTTGCTTACTGACGGAGGTCTTTGGCCAAGTTCTGGAAAGAACTATTTCAGTGGTAATAGCGATTGGCGCGTTCTTGCTAACTGAGAGCTTTGGCTCGTGGAAATTGCCTTTCCCTTTCCTGAATGTGAGAGTGATTGCTCCATGAATTCCTGTAAGCTCGTAAAAGATGCTTATTGAACTTCAAGTTGTTCGAAAAGACGGGCAATCTGGTGGTCCCTGACAAACAGTTTAGCCTTAAGATATTGATCCTTTAGAGTCAATTGTTCTTTGAGATATTCATCCTTGAATGCCAATTGCTCTTCAAGATAAGCCTTTGTTACATACTGTGATATGTCCATAGATATATTTTGGATAGTAGGTGTCTCATTGGCTTCTCGCGGTGTTTCGCTAGCACTCTATCACTTGGTTTAGGGTTTTCCGTTTCACTCATCCTCACAGATACCCTCCTCTCAAAGCTCAGAGATCCACAAGTACCTGCAGAAAACACCGGATCCATCCTTGAGGAGGTCAGCAATGGTGCAATGGGAGTTTGCGATTCCCGATCCTTGTACAAGACAGGTTGCATGTCACCCTGAGATGACCGGTCTAGAGTTTGAATCTCTGGGAGAATCACTGAGGTTGTCATACTTGACATCTTATCCTCAGCTTTCTCAAGTGTCGGTGAAGACATTTTTCCCTTAGGCTCACCAGGTGAATTCAGTTCATTCCCAATGGATTTCCGATCCGCACCTATGTCGGATCCCCTATCCGCAGATGCATCTAGGTTTATTAGTCCTGGGGAGGTAAGTGTTGTGCTAGATGTGGCAGCGATTACAACACTCTCTCCTGATACCTGTGAAGGCATTTGATCCATTGAAGGACCTTGAACATGATATTATAACCATAATATGGTTGAATGTCCTATTTCCATAAATTCTTCCTCACCATATAACACTCTTATCATAGACATATTTAAAGCTTCAAGATCTTGGATATTGGAAATAGTGTTTGACTCTATACATGATGTGGGTATTGGAAATAGTGTTAGATACTACTATACTTTTGAGGAGACATAGTTGTGGGTTCTCTCAATGTACCTTCTTTATTTAATGCATTTTGTGCAGTTTCTCCCTCTCCACTCATTGGATCTTTATACTCCAGGGATTTGGCTAAGATATTTTGAGATTGTTGTAAAGGCTCTAGAGGGTGGTTATGAATTTGAGGGAAAAAAACTTAACTTCCTCTCCTATCTACTTGATCCACAAGGATCTGTGTTTGAAAATCATCTACGTGTAATGCTCCAATGTCAATTGAATCAGGAAAGTCTTCAAAAGTTTGACTCATAAAAGATACATTCATACCAGAGAGATATGGTCGGTAAACTTCTGCTTCTGATTGTTCTGGCACAGCCTCTTCTTGTTGTTCAGCACCAATAGGTTCCTGATCAATTTCCATAGGTTGAGCTTCAGCTTCAGGCTGTGGATCACTTGGTTGAACAATTTGTTGACTTCTACTTGCTTCAGCTTGATGTGTAGCTTCAGGTTGCTGGGAAATGGTAGCAAATTACTCTCTTATGTGATCTATCAGTGAGAGGGGGTTATTATTAGGATATGAGCTTTGTTTGATCATCTTGATAACCATATTTGATGATAGCACTTGAGGGTCTTCTAGGTGATCACTACCAACTAAGGCCTTATGTTCTTATGTCATCTTTGCATCTAGAACAATCTCTAGGAACCTGGGATACAAGATGTGATCTTGTTTTTGAACCTGGTTCTCTAAAATCTCTTCCATAAACAGACGTCCAAAGTTTATTCAGAGATTTTCAGCAACAACTACCCCAATGACTTAGTTGAACTTGGTCAGCCATGAAATCCACTAGTCTTTGGAGCCAGACAATAAGACAATATGTTGAAGAACAAATGCCATTGCTTTGGTAAATGGCTCTTGTTGAAATGATTGTGATAGTTTTCATTTTCCATTGTGCATCTGATGGCTTTGAAAAAGATCAGCAGTTCCAATTTCTTTGGTAACTCAACAAAATTATCACGAGGAAGTTGGAGAAATTCATTAAAATCATCCTCGATGATAATTATTATTTTGTCACCAATTAAGAAAGAGAAACCAAACTGATTGTCATATGACGTGTCTTCAGCTGTTGTGTGAACATGTCCGAGAAGCTTAAAATTCAATATAACGTCAGTAATTAATGAATAGCGCACAATCGAGTGTTCGTTCAGAAAACAGATCCATTTTTCAAAAACACTCATCTTTTCTGGATCACGTTCTATAGTCGAAACATTATTTATTTTTGGAATCTTAATATTATCCTCCATTTTATTAAAAATGAGAATAAAATTTTAATTTTAAAATAAATTAATTGTGCACTTAAATTAAAAACTAGAAACTAAAGCAAACACACACAAATTTTATGGAAGAAATAAAGGTATAAATCCTAGAGTAGTCAATTCGAATTAAAAACCAATTAAAACCAGTTAAGTACTAAACCAAATAAAGCCTTAAAACCAAGAAACTACCAAACTTTGATTTAGCTTAAACCTTGATCAAATCACTGGAAATTACTATCAAAATGAAGTACTTGTTCCGAGCTTTAATAATATATAAAAAACTTTAAATTTTGGCAGAGTTTTGCTAGGTATTCGATCGATATAAAAAAAATTAGTTCTCTATTTCTCTTGCAACTATAAAAAAGTATGTGTATATTATGAATGAAAACTGAATGGTTTTGAATTTATATACACATAGTAGTAACAAAATAAAAACAATATTTCTAAGTCCCTAGGTTGCGACTACTGTGGTCCATACTTAGATTAAACTCTAAGTTGTGACCACAGTAGAACAACAAAAATAATTACTAAGTGTAACTCTGAGTTTCGTACAAGGTGTACTCTTACAACTTAGAAAAAAATACTGAGTCGCAAATAGAGTATTCCCTTTGTAACTCCTGTAGAAGCTCCTAAGTTGCGACTACAGGGGTTGCCTAGTGACTTAGTGGAATTTCTGAGTAGCGCACACATAGAGTACACAACTACCCCTCCTAACGCAACTTAGAATAGTTCACACTCTAAGTTGCGACCAAAGGGTCAAAAATTGTATATAGAAGATTTTTTTTATGCTTTTACCACAAAATATGTTTTTAGATATAATTAATTCTTATATCATGAATTGATAAAGATCAATAATTCATCAACAAAAAATGTGCTAATATAATACCAATTTGGTGAATTCTTTTAAATATTGGTTTATTTAAAATTCACCAAAATTGATAATTCACAACTTCATTCACAACTATACAATAAAAACCATTAAATTAATAACATCATACTTTTGTTGATATAAATTTATGCTGTTATTATCATTTTAATTTTAATGAACCCTTTAAATATTAAATTATTTAAAGTCCACTAAAATTAATAAATCAAAACTTTGATTACAAAATTATAACATTTGCAAGCTATTGCGTGAGCCCGTGGGGTTTACCCAGTACGCACCTGAAGGATAGTGGCTGCGGGTTCCTACGATAAAAAAATGATACTATCACAATTTTTCAGTATCAAAATTATGCTGCAATGTTTTTGTCACAATTTAATCAACAATGATTAAATTATTTTTATACTTTTTGACAATATAAATGTTCTTAAATATCTATTAATTAGATACAAGCACACAAATATTTGTATTATGAAAGATAAATAATGACAAATAAATTCACATGTCCTAAAAATATAGGCATTGATTAACAAGTGAATACATTCAAACAAAAATGCAGTTATTGGTTTCTAATTTACTGAGTTAGAAAGATTTAACATCCCAAGCTCACTAACCAGCTTAGATAAAGTATTTTTATCAAGTGGTTTTGTGAAGATGTCTGCAATTTGATCTTCTATGGGTACGCAATATAATTCCACAGTGCCATTTGTGACATGCCCTCTGATAAAGTGGTACCTGATATCAATATGCTTTGTTCTTGAGTACTGAACTGGGTTGTTGGAGATTGCTATGGCACTAGTACTGTCGTAGAATATTGGAATCTTTGACATCAATAGACCATAATCCCGGAGTTGGTTCCTTATCCACAAGATTTGAGCACAACAGCTCCCAGCAGTTATGTATTCAGCTTCAGCTGTTGATGTGGATACTGAGTGTTGTTTCTTGCTATGCTAGGATACTAACCTTCTTCCAAGAAACTGATAGCTTTCTGAAATACTTTTCTGATCAATCTTACAACCTGCAAAATCTAAATATGTATAGCCAACGAGGTCAAAACCTGTACCTTTAGGGTACCAAATACCAAGATTTGGAGTTCCCTTAAGATACCTAAAATCCGTTTAACTGGTTTAAGATGAGATTCTTTACGGTCATTTTGAAATCTAGCACATAAGCAAATTACAACCATAATATTTGACCTACTTGCTGTAAGATATAATAATGAGCCTATTATTCCTCTATAGCCTGTGATGTCAACCTTCTTACCGATTTTGTTCTGGCCAAACTTAGAGGCTATTAGCATTGGAGTCTTTGTCGGAGTTGAATCTTCCATATTATACTTCATAAGAAGTTCTCAGATGTACTTGGATTGAAAAATGAATATACCATCTTTCCTTTGACTCACTTGTAATCAAAGAACGTAGTTCGACTCTCTCATCATGCTCATTTTATACTTACTCTGCATTAACTTATAAAATATCTTGCAAATATCATCATTAGTAGAACCAAATATTGTCACACCCCCAACTTAAATAGCAAAATAATTATAGCTATTACATCATTTTAATGAGTACTACACAACCAAAATCCAAGATCTTACAGTTTAGGGTTTGGAACAGCCCAACACTACCAACTATTACATCTGACTACAAATACCGAGTCCTCACACAACTATTATTACTTATTCTACCTGGGCTCGATCATAAGCATCCGCATCACAGGTCTTACGGGCAGTCTGCTTGAATCTAACCATGGCTGCTAGCTGTAATATCAGGGTAAAGCAAGAAGTGAGCCAAAAGCTCAACAAGTGCTAACAATACAACGCAAAGCATAAATCGAGATATACCTTTAGGAATGACAATGGAATGACATAATCAATGATAATCGAGAGATAAAACTTATGTGAGTTGGCATCACTATGCTTGCATCAAAAAAAATTTTAAAAATCATTCTTAATCAAAATCATTTTATGACGCTACGGATTACAGCCGGTGATCAGCCGCGAAGTAACCCCGAACCTCGCTGGGTTCTAAAACATTATTGGGAATCCCTAGGCAACTTTTAAGCCTAATATAAGTGTGGAAAGGACTCGCGTCTCAGTCCAGATCCACCATTCAAGAAAACATTTGTCCCCCTTTGGGACTGAAAAATCCACGTTTTAATCATTTTAAAAACTGATGCCGATTTATGACAAAATCTCTTTCGACTGTAATTATTTTTATCAAGGGATTATAGATCAACTTGAAACACTGGAAATATGACACTAAATCTCAGGGCCATGATCTACTAGACTTTACTATATTAGGGTAATTGAGAGGTTTCCATAAACAAGAACTTAGACAAGGAAATTAAGCCAGGCTATTGGATAAGATGAAAGAGTAATGCCAAACTAGGCTTAAAGCAACGGTTGTAGACAAGATATAGGTATTAGAACATCAAAAGATAGGCATCACTGGTTCCAATAGGATAAAGGTGTTAAAATATAAAGAAAGCGATCATCAGCTCAGTATATAACAGGGTATCAAGCTTTAGGGTAAGGATAGGGTTATCAAACAATCATGAATGTATTTAAGAAATGATTGGCTTTTAGGTATCAAGATAAAGTTTCTATCGAGGTTATTTCAAGAGTTGAATCAAAGCATCAGGGTGCAACATCAAGATTTCTCAGGGATCAATAGCATGATAAACAAAAGGATCAATAAGATATTATAACGCATCTCTAATTTATCATGGCATTAAACTATCATGAAAGACTTTTGAACTACTTGCAATATGTACTCGAGGGTTCATGGCATCTCTATGTAACTCAAAGATAAACAAAAGATACGCTTGATTCAAATACATCAAAATGACTCAGGATAATTGCATCGATATATATATATGAACTGTTTACAGCAAATACGAAGGTCAAGTTGAATCACTTGCCTTGAGATAGACTGGTCTGGTCTGACTGGTAGGAGCAACAACTGGAGCTTCACTCGACTTTTAAGGCAAGTTTTCCCTCGTCTCGAGATCCTACATAAATAATAATAATCCTCATTATAATATATTCTTTCCATCTTAACCTATTTACAACCCGAAATTAAACATGGATGGCACTTAGGCCTATACACACTTAATTCATATCCAACATTTATATTTTTAAATGTACACACGTAGCCACATAATCACATATCGTATATTAATACCAAATAACATCACATACACCATAACGCCACACTAGGCTTGGATGATCTCGACTCACCACTTAAATTACTTGGTTGCTAACTAAGCGAAGTCTTCGAATTTGGGCTTCCTAACTCAATGTGCCTTTCCTAAATTATCCAAAACCTATTGACCCTCACTTGTGCCTTTTGCTCTACTGACCTTATACTATCTTACAACTATGGTGGTCGACCTAATACTCACTTCTAAGTGTCCTAAAACTATGTGATAAGTGAAAGTGCTTACTGGTGCAAATTTCAGAATGGTAACTAGGGTTTCTTGAGTGCATTAGACACTCTTAAACTACAAGTTTTTCTTCAAAATTTTTACACAAGACTCTCCTGACCTAAGGGCATCTCATAAGCTTGATGTGGCTCAAAGGCCTGGCTTGGGCCTTCTTGGGCCTAAGCTAAAAGTCCAAGGTTCCCCTGTTTTTCTGGGCAGAAAATGCCCTGACTTGAATTAACTTGTGGCACATGGTTCTAGCTCATATCCTATGAACTATGGTTGGAAAAACTTCTCTGACATACCCTCTAACTAAGGCCCAATTGGGCCTAATGAGGGCCTACCCATGACATGGCCAAATCTCCCTATTTCTAAGTTGCAACAAAACTGTCCCCTGCTGGACAGATTTTGTTATTCTACTTGTGCACCTAACCAAATGACATGCAAACCTCCAACCAACTCCTAAAACCTATTATATACTCCCCATACTAACTTCTGGTGGCTTGGGCCTCAAAGTGCACATCAATGACATGGTCAAAACTCACTCTAAACCTCAGGGTACTAAACTGATTTTTCTGCAGAAACTATAACTTCTCATTTTTCCAAGATTTTAACTTGACAAACCCAACTAACAACAACTAAATACTTAAACCAAGACCTATACTTGGTATTCTACTGAACTAACTCCCTTTTTCTTAAAATACCCTTGGTGAGATCATCCTTACCTAAGGTGCAACTATGGCAAAACAAAAGAGACTACTCTTAACAAATCGCAAATCTTCATGCCTTTGAAACAACAAGATATATATTTTTATAAAAGATAACCACAAATTATTACCATGCAACAAGAAGCATAAATCAATATTATCACATTATTCCTACTGAAATTAAGGCTCACTAACAAAATCTTTCCAAATAATCAAAATTTCACAACAAACTAAGAGAATTCCACATGCATGCATGCCTTCGGGTTTTTCAAACCAAAACAACATGATTTCCAAATAAATTTTTATCATAATTCAACATGCAAGCCTAACATGGATTACAACTAAATGATCAACTAGCATGCAAAAGGATTTTATCAAGACTTTACTACAAAATTCATGTTATCATCACAAAATACACAAAAATGTTAACAAGGCAACAAAACACCATCCATTCGGCTCCTATCAAGTCATGGCCGAATGGATTAGGGTAAAAACAGCATTCGCATAGGTGTAACACTCTTATGTCTAGCCATTCTTGACCCTATGATACTATAACTCATGGTGAAAGCCTTAGATTCACAAGAATCAAGGAGGTTCACTTTGAGTTTAACAAAAACATCACCATGCAAGGTCAAAACATAGGTTTTTCACTCTATACTTTTGAAATATATAAGAATAACATATAGGGAGTAAAATTACTTGAATATAAGATGATTGTTTGGGTGAAAGAATGAAGAAATGAAGGGGATGGAGGGCCTCGGCTATGGGATGGCCGAGAGTGAGGGTTGAGCCGAGAGGGAGGGAGGAGAAAAGGGGAGGGTGGAGTGAAAATGGAGTGATCATCACTTTAGTTTTGTTTTTATGTCTTTGACTAGACTAAATGTGAGTGGATTTAGGAAATGACAAGAGTAACCCTCTAGCTAAAGTTAGGCAAGTTTGCATGCAAGGTCAAGGAGGTAATTTGGCTAGCAAAATGTGAGTTAGTGGGGTGGAGAATGTCTTCTTTGCCCTTTGGTTAAATAGAAGAGAGTTTGCATGCAAGGTTATTCATGTAATTTGATAATTATTAAGCAACTAATTTCCAAAGATTTATTTTTATATAATAAAGTACAAGTTCAAAAATTATAAAATTTATACCATAAAATAACTTGGATTTTTAGAGACTTTATAAAAATCATTTTCAAAATTTGTGTACAAAATGTCTTTTAAAAGAAAATTTTTCCAAAGCTTAGAATATTCCTTATAAATCAAAAATAAAGAAATTAAATAAATTCTTGCTTTGAAAAATCATATACTACCCAAAGCAAATTTAAAATGCAGAAATTTTCACTCACACAAACGTACAAGCATTGAATATATTTTTATTTAACTTAATATTATTCACAAATAATATTACATAAAATGCCGGTCGTAACATCCTCTCCCCCTTAAGGGATTCTGTCCCCAGAATCTAAGAGAACAGATGAGGATACCGGGAACGCATATCAGACTCTAACTCCCAAGTCGACTCTTCGACCTTAGGGTTCCTCCAAAGTACTTTCACTAACTTTACTGATTTATTTCTAAGACTCTTTACTTGCCAGTCGAGTACTTTAACCGGTTGCTCCACAAATGACAGGTCTGCCTGAATTTCTACAGGTTCATATTTTATCACATGACTAGCGTCAGGATTGTACTTCTTAAGCAACGACACATGGAACACATTATGCACATGCTGATACTGAGGTGGTAAGGCCAACTCGTAGGCCACCTTTCCTACTTGACTCAAAATCTCAAAAGGACCTACGTATCTAGGTGCTAACTTTCCTTTCTTGCCAAATCTTATCAACCCTTTCCTAGGTGACACTTTTAGCAACACAGCTTCGCCAATTTGGAATTGAACATCCTTACGCGCGGGATCCGCATACTTCCTCTGTCTATCTTGAGCAGCAAGCAACCTTTTTTGAATTAACTTGACTGAGTCATGCAACTGTTGTACCAATTCTGAGCCGAGAATTCTTCCTTCTCCTACTTCATCCCAACTTGTTGGTGATCTACATTTTCGCCCGTACAAAGCTTCATATGGTGGCATGCCGATACTGGAATGATAGCTGTTGTTATATGAAAATTCAATTAATGGCAGGTGGTCGTCCCAACTTCCAGCAAAATCGATTGCACAACTGCGCAACATGTCTTCAATTGTTTGAATTGTTCTTTCACTCTGGCCATCAGTCTGCGGGTGATACGCCGTGCTCATATTCAACTTCGTGCCAAGACATTCCTGGAATTGCTTCCAGAATCTTGAGTTAAATCGGGGATCTCTGTCTGAAACTATTGATACAGGTACTCCATGCCTTAATACGATTTCGTGCACATACAGATGAACCAACTTGTCCAGTGACGACTTCTCATTTATTGGAAGGAAATGCGCCGACTTCGTAAGACGATCAATTATAACCCATATTGCGTCATGTCCGGACTTTGTTCGTGGTAGTCCTACTATAAAGTCCATAGCGATGTTTTCCCATTTCCATTCTGGAATCTTCAGGGGCTGAATTAATCCGCTTGGTCGTTGATGTTCTGCCTTTACTTTCTGACAGGTATAGCACTTCGCAACCCATTCTGCCACGTCTCTTTTCATATTTGGCCACCAAAAGTTCTTCTTTAAGTCTTGATACATCTTGGTGCTTCCCGGGTGGATTGAAAATTTCGAATGGTGGGCTTCATGGAGGATCTCATTCTTTAATTCAGATACATGGGGAATCCATATTCTGGATGAAAACCTTAGTATTCCTTGCTCATCCCTTTTAGTATTAATCTCTTCTCCAGATAACTGATTTTTCTCTTTTTCCATTACTTCCTCTTGATACTTCTTTATCTTTTCCAGTAGTGTTGGCTGAAAGGTCATTGCATGACAAACTTCTTTGACTTTCCCATAAGCACAAAGTTCCAATTCAAATTTTCCGATTTCTTCAGATAACTCTTTTGATGTTATCATTGCATTCAATCTTTCCTTCCGACTCAGCGCATCGGCCACTACGTTCGCCTTTCCAGGATGGTAATTTATCGAACAGTCATAGTCCTTAATCAATTCCAGCCATCTCCTCTGCCTCATATTGAGCTCTTTCTGAGTAAAAATGTACTTTAAGCTCTTGTGATCCGTGTAGATTTCACACTTTTCTCCATAGAGATAGTGTCTCCAAATCTTGAGTGCGAACACTATGGCGGCTAGTTCCAAGTCATGCGTCGGATACTTTAGCTCGTGCGGCTTCAACTGTCTTGACGCATATGCTATTACCTTACTGTGTTGCATCAACACACAACCCAAACCCTTATGTGAAGCGTCGCTGAATATTACAAAATTCCCTTGATCATCTGGAAGTACTAACACCGGAGCTGTTACCAACTTCTGTTTTAACTCTTGAAAGCTATTTTCACATTCTGCACTCCATTCAAACTTTTGATTCTTTCTGGTTAACTTGGTCAATGGTGTGGCGATCTTCGAGAAATCCTTGACGAATCTTCTATAGTATCCGGCCAATCCTAGAAAACTTCGCACTTCCGTAGGAGTCCTTGGCCTCTCCCAACTCATAACTGCATCAATCTTCGCCGGATCCACTTTAATTCCATCATTTCCAATAACATGCCCCAAAAATTGAACTTCCTTTAACCAAAACTCACATTTGGTAAACTTGGCATACAACTTCTCTTGTCGGAGTATCTCCAATGCTATCCAGAGATGCTGCATATGTTCTTCTTCCGATTTAGAATAAATAAGGATGTCATCAATAAATACCACGACAAATTTATCCAAATACTTCTTAAATACTCGATTCATCAGATCCATGAATGCGGCCGGAGCGTTGGTCAATCCAAACGGCATTACTAGGAATTCATAATGCCCATATCTGGTCCTAAATGCGGTCTTGGGAATATCTTCTTCCTTGATCTTTAATTGATGGTATCCCGATCTCAAGTCAATCTTCGAAAAACATTTTGCTCCTTTTAACTGATCAAAAAGGTCATCTATCCTTGGTAGCGGGTAGCGGTTCTTGATCGTTACTTTATTCAACTCCCGGTAATCTATGCATAGACGCATACTCCCATCTTTCTTCTTCACAAAGAGAACAGGTGCTCCCCATGGCGACGTACTTGGTCGTATCACTCCCTTATCCAATAATTCTTGTAGCTGGCTCGCCAACTCTTTCATTTCTGCTGGTGCCATCCTATACGGAGCCTTTGAAACTGGTTCCGTGCCTGGAGCAAGGTTGATCTCGAACTCAATTTGTCGATCTGGTGGTAAGCCTGGTAGTTCGTCGGGAAACACATCGGGGAACTCATTAACTACAGGAATATCTTCCATGCTGGGGCTGCCTCTCTCTGAATCCACTACATATGCTAGGAACGACTCACAACCTTTTCTAAGTAACTTCTTAGCCTGAATAATTGTAAGAAATAGTCGCTCTTGCCTCTGTCCCTTAAATACTACCTTCTCTCCACTCTTCGTCTTTAAATTCACTCTCTTGGTCTTACAATTTATCTGCGCGCTATTCTCTCCTAACCAATCCATTCCTAAGATTATATCAAACTCTCCCAGCTTGAAGAGTATCAAGTCGGCCGAGAACTTATATCCCGAAATATCAATCTCACATTTTGGACAAAATTGATTCACAGGAATCTTCTCTTGGTTCGCAATTACCACATTTACTACCTCACTCATAGCCGTTTTATCACATTGGATCTTATCAACAAAAGATTCTGATATGAAAGATCTTGTGGCTCCCGAATCAATCAATACTTTGGCTTTGACATTATTGAGTAAAAGTGTACCTGCTATCACCTCAGAATTCTGAACAGCATCTTTCATCTTTAGGTCAAATGTCCTTGCTGTTGCTTGCGGGGTTGGTGCGGGTGGTGGAGGTAATGCCAATACCTCAGCTGGCACGCTTGCACTGGTACTTGCCACGTTCATCAGAGCTCTGACTGGTCCTGTTGCCTTACACTCCCTAGCCATGTGTCCAGTCTTCCCACATTTGTAGTACGTAACTCCTGGCCTCGACATCTTGCACTCATTTGCCAAATGTCCCTTCTGATTGCACCTATAACAGGTCATACTCAGCTTATTGCATACTCCGGGGTGCCTTCTTCCACAGTGCTTGCATTCTGGCCTCTGGAACCTGTTTTCTCCAACTTGCCCTTGGCTTGCCTGATTGTTCCCTTTTGATTCTTGCCTTTTGCCCAAATTTCCTTTCCTTTGAAAATTTCCGCCCTTCTGGAAACCAATCCTCTTTACATTCCGATCTTGCGAATTTCCAGCTTCAGACTTTTCTCCATAAAATGGAACCTTCCTCTTCTTGTTATCCCTCTCTTTCCTTGACTGCATCCCATTATTCTCAATCAGAGCAGCTTTCTGTACTACTCCCGCATAAGTCTCAAGTTCAAACATAGCCACCCTATCTCTGATCCAAGGCTCCAATCCTTGCTGAAATTTCTTTGCTTTTTCTTCCTCAGTGCTGGTATATTTTGTCACAAACCTTGACAACTCAGTGAACTTCTTCTCATATTCCAGTACAGTCATGTTCCCTTGCTTTAACTCAAGAAATTTTAGCTCCATCTGATTCTGCATGTACTTAGGGTAATACTTGTCCAGAAATAACTTCTTAAATCTCTCCCAAGAAATCTGCTGAGTGACTTCCATAGCTTTTACTGATTCCCACCAATAAATGACTTCTCCCTTCAAGAAGTAAGTGGCATACAGCGTCTTCTGATCGTCCCCTAACTGTACCAACTCAAAAGCCCTTTCTATCTCCTTGATCCATGTGTTTGCTATCACTGGATCAGTGGTATCATGAAATACAGGTGGATTCACACTCTGAAAAACCTTGAAAGTGACAATTTGTCTTGGTGGTACTGGTGGTTCAGGTGGTTGATATGGCTCACGGTTATCTTGGTTTTCAATTCGTTGTTGAAGAGTTAGTTGTTGTTGAGCTATAGCATTGGTTTGCTGTTGCAAGGTTTCCAGTAGTTGAAGAATGTTTGGGTCTGTGGTGGAGGTGGTTGTTGGGTTCTTCTTTTTGGGAGGCATGATCCTGAAATAAGAGTTGTGTTATAACAAATATAATTGATAAAATGATTCGAGGGTATCGCATGGCATTCTTGTTTACATATGGGGTCACGTTTCCAAATTAAGCAGATATGATGATAAAAACATAAAATAACAGTTGAGAGCAAATGGAACAATAGCACATAATTATTGAAATTTTAAAGGTCACAGTTCATAGGATTGGGACATAGTCTGATTCTAGAAATAACAGGCTTATTTAAAGGAAAAACGGAAACAACTGGGGATTCCATAGAGTCTAATAGTACAACAACATGAAAGGTAAATGGAAAGAACTAAGGCTCCACTCCATCTGAACGGGGCTTGGTAGACTTTTCCTCTCGAAGTGTCTTCACAATGCTCTGGAGCTCATCCGCCACCATCTGAATGACATACTGGCTGGTACGGTCCCGGTGTGCTGGCATCTCCTCAAGCTTAGTGTTAACGTACCGAACCAAGGTCTCAAGTCTCGCAATCATCTGCTCCTTGGGCTTCCCTTCGTAGTTTCGGCTGTCCGGATACACGTTCTTCAGTCGGTCTATCAGTCGGTCGTACTTGCCCTGAAGCATGTCGAACTCGCGCCTCAACTCAGCATACACGGAGAAAGCAATAGTGTCGTCCGACCCAGAGGATGACGAGGAATGCGCCCTTTGCTGACAACCAATAAGAGGAGTATTAATAATAATTTACTTTACCTACTCTCTCGCATAATATCTATAACCTACTCACAAGTCCTATAACCTATTTGGGCTGTTCAGGGACTCTAAACCGTAGCTCTGATACCAAAACCTGTCACACCCCCAACTTAAATAGCAAAATAATTATAGCTATTACATCATTTTAATGAGTACTACACAACCAAAATCCAAGATCTTACAGTTTAGGGTTTGGAACAGCCCAACACTACCAACTATTACATCTGACTACAAATACCGAGTCCTCACACAACTATTATTACTTATTCTACCTGGGCTCGATCATAAGCATCCGCATCACAGGTCTTACGGGCAGTCTGCTTGAATCTAACCATGGCTGCTAGCTGTAATATCAGGGTAAAGCAAGAAGTGAGCCAAAAGCTCAACAAGTGCTAACAATACAACGCAAAGCATAAATCGAGATATACCTTTAGGAATGACAATGGAATGACATAATCAATGATAATCGAGAGATAAAACTTATGTGAGTTGGCATCACTATGCTTGCATCAAAAAAAATTTTAAAAATCATTCTTAATCAAAATCATTTTATGACGCTACGGATTACAGCCGGTGATCAGCCGCGAAGTAACCCCGAACCTCGCTGGGTTCTAAAACATTATTGGGAATCCCTAGGCAACTTTTAAGCCTAATATAAGTGTGGAAAGGACTCGCGTCTCAGTCCAGATCCACCATTCAAGAAAACATTTGTCCCCCTTTGGGACTGAAAAATCCACGTTTTAATCATTTTAAAAACTGATGCCGATTTATGACAAAATCTCTTTCGACTGTAATTATTTTTATCAAGGGATTATAGATCAACTTGAAACACTGGAAATATGACACTAAATCTCAGGGTCATGATCTACTAGACTTTACTATATTAGGGTAATTGAGAGGTTTCCATAAACAAGAACTTAGACAAGGAAATTAAGCCAGGCTATTGGATAAGATGAAAGAGTAATGCCAAACTAGGCTTAAAGCAACGGTTGTAGACAAGATATAGGTATTAGAACATCAAAAGATAGGCATCACTGGTTCCAATAGGATAAAGGTGTTAAAATATAAAGAAAGCGATCATCAGCTCAGTATATAACAGGGTATCAAGCTTTAGGGTAAGGATAGGGTTATCAAACAATCATGAATGTATTTAAGAAATGATTGGCTTTTAGGTATCAAGATAAAGTTTCTATCGAGGTTATTTCAAGAGTTGAATCAAAGCATCAGGGTGCAACATCAAGATTTCTCAGGGATCAATAGCATGATAAACAAAAGGATCAATAAGATATTATAACGCATCTCTAATTTATCATGGCATTAAACTATCATGAAAGACTTTTGAACTACTTGCAATATGTACTCGAGGGTTCATGGCATCTCTATGTAACTCAAAGATAAACAAAAGATACGCTTGATTCAAATACATCAAAATGACTCAGGATAATTGCATCGATATATATATATGAACTGTTTACAGCAAATACGAAGGTCAAGTTGAATCACTTGCCTTGAGATAGACTGGTCTGGTCTGACTGGTAGGAGCAACAACTGGAGCTTCACTCGACTTTTAAGGCAAGTTTTCCCTCGTCTCGAGATCCTACATAAATAATAATAATCCTCATTATAATATATTCTTTCCATCTTAACCTATTTACAACCCGAAATTAAACATGGATGGCACTTAGGCCTATACACACTTAATTCATATCCAACATTTATATTTTTAAATGTACACACGTAGCCACATAATCACATATCGTATATTAATACCAAATAACATCACATACACCATAACGCCACACTAGGCTTGGATGATCTCGACTCACCACTTAAATTACTTGGTTGCTAACTAAGCGAAGTCTTCGAATTTGGGCTTCCTAACTCAATGTGCCTTTCCTAAATTATCCAAAACCTATTGACCCTCACTTGTGCCTTTTGCTCTACTGACCTTATACTATCTTACAACTATGGTGGCCGACCTAATACTCACTTCTAAGTGTCCTAAAACTATGTGATAAGTGAAAGTGCTTACTGGTGCAAATTTCAGAATGGTAACTAGGGTTTCTTGAGTGCATTAGACACTCTTAAACTACAAGTTTTTCTTCAAAATTTTTACACAAGACTCTCCTGACCTAAGGGCATCTCATAAGCTTGATGTGGCTCAAAGGCCTGGCTTGGGCCTTCTTGGGCCTAAGCTAAAAGTCCAAGGTTCCCCTGTTTTTCTGGGCAGAAAATGCCCTGACTTGAATTAACTTGTGGCACATGGTTCTAGCTCATATCCTATGAACTATGGTTGGAAAAACTTCTCTGACATACCCTCTAACTAAGGCCCAATTGGGCCTAATGAGGGCCTACCCATGACATGGCCAAATCTCCCTATTTCTAAGTTGCAACAAAACTGTCCCCTGCTGGACAGATTTTGTTATTCTACTTGTGCACCTAACCAAATGACATGCAAACCTCCAACCAACTCCTAAAACCTATTATATACTCCCCATACTAACTTCTGGTGGCTTGGGCCTCAAAGTGCACATCAATGACATGGTCAAAACTCACTCTAAACCTCAGGGTACTAAACTGATTTTTCTGCAGAAACTATAACTTCTCATTTTTCCAAGATTTTAACTTGACAAACCCAACTAACAACAACTAAATACTTAAACCAAGACCTATACTTGGTATTCTACTGAACTAACTCCCTTTTTCTTAAAATACCCTTGGTGAGATCATCCTTACCTAAGGTGCAACTATGGCAAAACAAAAGAGACTACTCTTAACAAATCGCAAATCTTCATGCCTTTGAAACAACAAGATATATATTTTTATAAAAGATAACCACAAATTATTACCATGCAACAAGAAGCATAAATCAATATTATCACATTATTCCTACTGAAATTAAGGCTCACTAACAAAATCTTTCCAAATAATCAAAATTTCACAACAAACTAAGAGAATTCCACATGCATGCATGCCTTCGGGTTTTTCAAACCAAAACAACATGATTTCCAAATAAATTTTTATCATAATTCAACATGCAAGCCTAACATGGATTACAACTAAATGATCAACTAGCATGCAAAAGGATTTTATCAAGACTTTACTACAAAATTCATGTTATCATCACAAAATACACAAAAATGTTAACAAGGCAACAAAACACCATCCATTCGGCTCCTATCAAGTCATGGCCGAATGGATTAGGGTAAAAACAGCATTCGCATAGGTGTAACACTCTTATGTCTAGCCATTCTTGACCCTATGATACTATAACTCATGGTGAAAGCCTTAGATTCACAAGAATCAAGGAGGTTCACTTTGAGTTTAACAAAAACATCACCATGCAAGGTCAAAACATAGGTTTTTCACTCTATACTTTTGAAATATATAAGAATAACATATAGGGAGTAAAATTACTTGAATATAAGATGATTGTTTGGGTGAAAGAATGAAGAAATGAAGGGGATGGAGGGCCTCGGCTATGGGATGGCCGAGAGTGAGGGTTGAGCCGAGAGGGAGGGAGGAGAAAAGGGGAGGGTGGAGTGAAAATGGAGTGATCATCACTTTAGTTTTGTTTTTATGTCTTTGACTAGACTAAATGTGAGTGGATTTAGGAAATGACAAGAGTAACCCTCTAGCTAAAGTTAGGCAAGTTTGCATGCAAGGTCAAGGAGGTAATTTGGCTAGCAAAATGTGAGTTAGTGGGGTGGAGAATGTCTTCTTTGCCCTTTGGTTAAATAGAAGAGAGTTTGCATGCAAGGTTATTCATGTAATTTGATAATTATTAAGCAACTAATTTCCAAAGATTTATTTTTATATAATAAAGTACAAGTTCAAAAATTATAAAATTTATACCATAAAATAACTTGGATTTTTAGAGACTTTATAAAAATCATTTTCAAAATTTGTGTACAAAATGTCTTTTAAAAGAAAATTTTTCCAAAGCTTAGAATATTCCTTATAAATCAAAAATAAAGAAATTAAATAAATTCTTGCTTTGAAAAATCATATACTACCCAAAGCAAATTTAAAATGCAGAAATTTTCACTCACACAAACGTACAAGCATTGAATATATTTTTATTTAACTTAATATTATTCACAAATAATATTACATAAAATGCCGGTCGTAACAAATATAATATCATCAACATATACTTGAACTAATATCATATCAATTTTATGCATTTTATGAAACTGAGTTTTATCTACAACACCTCTAGTAAAACTATTTTCAAGTAGAAATTCTGAGAGAGTGTCATACCATGTCCTTAGTGCTTGCTTGAGTCCATTGAGGGTTTTGAATAGGATGTATAAAAAATACATCATATTTGGATCTTCAAAACCTGGAGGTTGTTCCACATACAGTTTATCTTCAAACTCCCCATTCAAGAATGCACTTTTCACATCCATTTGATAAACTTTAAAGTTTAAATGTGCTACAAATGCTAGAAACATCCTGTTGCCTCAAGCCTTGCTACTGGAGCATAGGTTCCATCATAATCTATTACCTCTTCTTGAGAATAACCTTTAGCTACCAGTCTGGCCTTGTTTCTCGTTACACTGACATCTTCATCTAACACTTGGTGCCAATCACCGACTTATCTTTTGGTCAGGGTACTAGCTTTCAAACATTATGCCTTTCAAACTGATTGAGTTCTTCTTCCATAGAAATAACGCAATCTGGATCTTCAAGTGCCTCATCCACTTTATTAGGTTCCATTTCTGAGAGAAATCCTGAAAAGTGACATTTGTTCTGTGTGGCACGTCTAGTTCTCACTCCTGTTTTAGGATCACCAATGATCAGCTCAAAGGGATGGTCTCCGTTCCATACTTTTTTTCTAGGAAGATAAGATCTTGATGTTTCCTCTTGTTCAACATTATGTTGAGTGTAAATTATAGATCCTCTTCCCGCCCCCCCTGAGTTGTTGTCACCATGATTTGATGATTCTGATTTGTGAATAATGGTTCTTGTAGGGCTTCCTGTATGATCTACATTACCACTACTACCACCACTTGATTCAAGATCATTGTTTCCATGTACCGTAGGTATAACACAAGCAATCTTAGGTTCTTCTTCATATAAAGGATCATCTGAAAGATTCTCAAATTCTAGAGATTTAGAGTCATTTTCTCTTTGCAGGCTTGCCAATTTGATGTCGTTGAACATTACATTAAGGATTTCAATCACCTTCTGATCAGCAATCATATAAACCCTATATGCTTTAGATTTCAGAGAGTAGCTAAGAAATATGCATTCTTCTGCTTTAGCATCAAACTTTCCTAGATGCTCATACCCTTCTTTAAGCACAAAGCATTTAGCTCCAGATATATGAAAGTATTTCAGTGTTGGTCTTTTGTCAGCCATAATCTCATAAGAAGCCTTGTCATAATCATTATTAATCAGTGTATGATTCTGAGTGTAACACGTTGTGTTAACGGCTTCAGCCTAGAAGTAGGTTAGAAGTTTTGATTCACTTAGCATAGTTCTTGCTGCTTCAACCAAGGTCCAATTCTTCCTTTCTACTACTCCATTTTATTGTGGAGTTCTTGGTGCTGAATATTGTCTCGAAATACCTTTCTCTGTGCAGAATTCATTAAGAAATGTATTCTTAAATTCTTTTCCATTATCTGGTTTGATCTTTCTGACTGGTAGTTTTGCTTCCAACTCAATCTTATTTATATGATCAACAATCATCCGTGGTGCTTCATCCTTTGATTGTAAGAACAACACACATGTGTACTTTGAGTAGTCATCGACTATCACTAAAGCAAATATTTTCCTTGCTGTGACAGCACATTCACTAGACCAAATAAATCCATGTAAATTAACTGAAGAGGTTCAGTTATGCTTGTCATTTACTTGCTTCTGTGTGATGCTTTCTTTGACTTCCCTTTTTTATATTCTTCACAGAGTCCTTCTTGACAAAATTCCATATGTGGTAAACCCCTCACCAATTCCCTCTTTACTAATGAGTTCATTGTCTTAAAATTTAAGTGCGAGAGCTTCTTGTGCCATAGCCAACTTTGTTCCGATGAAGCTTTGTTATAGAAACACCTCATTACTCCATCACAGGTAGGACTCAAATCAGCTATAAATAAATTACCTTTTCTCACTCCCAGCAAAGCAATCTTCTCATCTTTTCTGTGTGTGATCACACACCTTTCGGGTCTGAATTCAACATTATATCCTTTGTCACAAAATTGAATGACGCTCAAAAGATTATGCTTAAATCCTTCCACAAGAGATATGATTTCAATGATGACATTTCCAATTCCCAAATTGCCATATCCCGTAGTAAATCCTTTGTTATCATCTCCAAAGGTAACTACATGGCTAGCTTTCTCAACCACATCTGTGACCAAGGACTTTTCACCTATCATGTGCCTAGAACACCCGCTGTCCAGAATCCGCATGATCTTTTCCTTTCGTACCTTACCCTGCAAATACAGATTGATTAAGAAGACTTTGGTACCCAAGATTGCTTGACCCTGAAGGTTTAGGGGTAAAAACATGATCAACATCTGATGTAGCCTTAACCGAATTAAATTTCACTTTGACTGTTTTATTCTCAAGTTTACTCTCAACATTGTTTAGAGACTTAGAGACATGAGATCAGTGCAAGTGTACGCTCATTACTCATGTTTGTCTTAGTGTCAGTGCAAATGCTAGCAGTTGCATGAAAATCTTCAAAATACTCAGACTTAGTAACAAAAACACATGGCATATGACCAACTATGACACGGGGCTCATAAAAACTAGGGATGTTAGGCATGGCAGACATACTAGAAGATGCAACAGATTCTACTTTAACTTTTATGCATACATATATAAGGTGTGCAACAGAGTGCAATTATTACACAATTTTCTAGATGCTGATGATGAGGATGCAAAATTAGTTTTCTTGTTCACACCTACCTTGCCATTCCTGTTCTTCTTAAACTTAACCTTAACACTCTCATCAGTATTAGAGTCATCTACGGTGTCTGATTCTTAAATGTGTCTGGTCCTTGTTTATCCACCTTGTTACCTTGGTTAGCTTTGGGTTTTACCTTAATGAAACCTTAAAAGTCTTAGGGAATACCTTTTCCTTCTCTTTCTTCTTATCCGCAGAAATCAATTCCCAATTGATCAACAAAATCACTTCATCTAAAGATTCTGAAATAGATTAAGTGAACAATGGAGATATAGCATCATTAATAACATATGGTACCTTTTTTAAGACAAACATATTTATCTCTGATGCACTAGCATGTTTCTTACCAACTAACTTATAACAGTCAAGTCCTATGGATGTCTTAGATTTAACCCTCTGGCTATCTATTATCTCCTTCTGAGTCACAAATGCATTCTTAAATGCCTGTAACTTATTTTCTAAATCAGAAATTTGGGTTTTAAGAATGGCTTCTATGTCTGCATTCACTTAACCTTATTCTCTATGTATTCATTCTTCTGCTTAAGGTCTTCTAAGCCAACTACAAGAAATTCTAGTTCTTCATTTCTAGAGGTCAAACTCTCAATTTTAAGAACTAACTTATCATTTTTAAGTTTATACGTAAGCATGCATATATGAAAATTATACAATCCTAAATTAAGTTCATGCACAGTCGATCTGTATTCAGATTCAGACATATCAATAGTGGTAATCTTAGGAACCTGAGATGATTGTGGTGATTCCTCTATAGAATCTGCCATAAGAGCTAGATTTACATACTCTTCCTCTTCATCTGAATCAATATCATCCCAGCTTTTTTCTTCAGCAATATATGCTCTTCCTTTTTCCTTTACCACATATGCAATCAGCTTTTGTTTCGGCTTCTCATTCTGTCTATTCAGATCTTCATAAGTTTCTTTCTTTTCAAAGGAATCCTTTCCCTTTATTGCCTTGGTATTTCTGCATTCAGATGCAAAGTTCCCAACTCATTGTAGTTGTAACATCTTGCCTTCCTCTTGTCTATCCAGATTGAATTATAACTTCCTCTGGAGCTTGACCCTGATGATTAGCTTCCTTAATGAAATTTGTCGGATGAACCCTTGACTTGTAGTTGGGCTTTCTTCTGAATCTAACATGACTTTGATTTATCCTCCAACTCTTCAAGTTCTTCTTGAGTATATAACTCACTTTCATCTTCCGGATCATCTTGAGCAATTTCAGGTATGACAATTTCCTTGATTGTCGAGGAGGGTGTAACCTTGACTTCTGAAGTTTCAGGTTCACGAGCAACATGTGTAGTGGTTTTTGCAAGTGCCATACTCTTGCTTTCAGAAGAACCGGGGCCATAAATTATAGCTCTCTGCTCTTGTTCCAGTTCATGGGTTCTCAGTTTCCCATAAATCACATCCAGGGGCATATGATGAAATCAACCCTTTCTCTGATGGATGTGTTCTTCTGTTCCAAGTTTACTGGTAGAGTCAGCATGAATTTCTTGTTAGACTCACATATTAGATAAACTTTTCCTTGTAACTTCAATTCTCTCAACAACCTTGCATATCTTTCAAAGAGAGAAGATAATATTTCTCCAGGTTGTAGTTTAAATGCTACATATTGAGTCGTCAGAATATCCATTCTATTTTCCTTAACTTCAGCAGTACCTTCCATTAACAGCTCAATGGTTTCCCACATTTCCTTTGCACTATTACCTCATAAGAGTTGATGACTCATATATTTATCCGTCAATTCTACTATTATGAGTTCAAGGCGTGTGTCCAGATTTATCAGCTCCCTGTCAGTATCCGTGTATTTTGAGGGATCCCGGGAGTGTATGTAGAAGGAATTCTAGCAGCGGTAGTGGTAGTCTGTAATATCCCGGAAATATCGTGTAATTATTTTATCAATAAATGATTATTATATAATTATTATGTGAATTTTGTTGAATTATCTGATAATTGATATTGATATTTAGATGTTTATATGTGGTAAAATATGAGTATTTTAATTTTAATATGTCCAGAATAAAGAATAGATAATTTTGGTATTTTTTGGTAATTTTTGGATTGCTATATGATTTTATAAAGTATTTATAGATTTAATAATTATTTTCTGAGTAATTATAAAACTATTTTATAAAACCGGGAATCATCCAACTTTAACCGTTTTTGCATTTTTACAACCCGAAACTCTTCGGAAAACTCCTTCCTAACATAATCTGATTATTCTGAACATTTTTCGTGTTTTGACTTTTTCAATCCGGAGTACGGTTAGACCCGTACAAGTCCCTACGCAAAATTTTCGATACGAGAATCATTTTGATAGATCAGTAAAACTCATATTCTCAAAAGACAGGATATCATTACATTATCTTCGTATAAAGTGTTTAATCAGAAGCCCGGTTTGATAATTATCCAAAACTGATATTAAATCGGATCATTTTTGTAGTTACTTAGCGGCTAAGTAACCTATTTTCCGATGCAATACGATCCAACGAGTATTAATATTCCATAAGTAAAAATAGCCTTTTCCTTATTTTATTTTATTCGTATAATCATAAACAAATAGTAAAACCAATCATTTACAGAGAAAAACCCAATATCCCGTCACGTTCTTGAGAATCGAACCTAAAAATGAAGGCGTTACCGAACTCGAAATCAAGCGTGCAATATACCAAATCGAAGCTCTCGAAAAGTTCTTTCAGAATCAATCATCAGTTTTAGTGCAGAAATCAAGGTTATTTTCCTATTTATTTATTTTAATTCGAATTAATTTACGATTAAAATATGAAATTTTGATCTTGATATTGTTTGTGTGATTTGATGATTTCATATTGTAGATAATTTTGTCCTGATCATTTTGGTATATTATATGATGAATTTGAAGTTCAATAACATAAAGTAAAAGGGGTTTGATTCTCGAATGATTGAAATTAGGGTTTATATACTTTGAATGTTCATAATCGAAATTTAGGTATTTCTTTGTTAAGGGTTATTAGCTGAAATTGACTACACTAGTGTATAGATCGTTAACAAATTAATCGAATGGTGTATATATGATTATCAAACGATAACGGGAAGGGATTGATCGGAAAATGTGTCAAAGCGGCGGCAAAATATTCAGACGGATTTTTCGTTCGATTCTTTGGTTGTTTAAACGATTCTGCATATAGGTTCCTGGAAGCAAGATGAGTGATTACTGATAAATTGAGTCAATTCTGGGCGGTTTTTACAGTGGCCGAAAAAGCTCCAGTCGCCGTTAATAGCGAATGGCCGTAGGGCAGTTGTTGGGGACCACGACAAGGGTGGCAAACTTCAGTTTGGCCCCTGAAGTTGTCCCTGATTAGCAAATATATTATTCCAGTTTTAAACTTTTACAAAAATATGTTGTCCCTGATTAGCAAATAAATTCAAAAATCAATATTTATTATTCAGAAAATTATTTTTAATTCAAAAATAAATCTAAATTATTTAATTAATTAATTTTAGTTGATAATTAAATATTTAATTAGTCAATTAATTTAAATATTATTGATTAATTGATTTAATTAGTTATTAATTAATTTTAATTGATTATTTGATTAGATTTAATTATTTCTTTTAATTTAAAAATTCTGAAAAATAGTTTTTAGCTTTGAAATATTATTTTAAATTATTTTCAAGGCCTGATAATTATTATTAAATTATTTTAAAGTCAGATTCAGGTATTTTGAGCTTTGGTATTTAATTATAAAATGATTCGATGACCCGTTTTAATTCGGAAAAATGTTCAAAAATTCGTATTAAATACCTGGAAAATTATTTTAACCCTGAATCTTTTTTGAAAAATTATTTTAATCGAATATCTTACGTTCTATGTGCTACATTTGATCATATTGATGTGTAATATGCCTGTAAGTGCATTGTTCGACGGTTTTATTCATAACTCTCAATCCGTAAGTCGGATTTGGGTGAAAAGAACGGTAGATAGAAGCCTGTAATAAATAGAATGAGATGAGAATAAGTATTGATAAATACATGTGATGTCTAACAGAGGAAGTGAGACGTAGAAAGGGAAAGCAAGTGGTCAGTGAGTGAGAATCAATAGACGAATACAAGTAAAGTGAAAGAGGATTGAGATAAGGCAAGTATTTTCAAACTCTCTTCATATATGTTGCAAGTATCCCTAAACTTTCTTGTAGTATAATTGCAAGTATTCTCAAACCTTCTTGTTATATATTGCAAGTACGTCCAAACTTTCTTCACATATGATGTTAAATATCCCAAATAGTTCTTGTTTTATATTGCAAGTGCTTTGAAATACTTAACCCTAAACCCTGATTCTTGTTATTGATCTTGAGCCGTAAGCCTTATTCTTTGTAAACCATAGATTGATAAATTCTCAGATACGAACCACTCATATACGAAACTACTCTACAAATACATATATACCATATACAGATCCCTGATATGGAATTACTTATCATACGAACCTTCATACCTTATACAACAGAAGACCAATCCTTGTAACCACTAAACCTTTGGTCTTCTACTTTTTGATTCTTTCCCTGGTTGAAATCCAATCTTTATGTTTACCTTGTTATACCTTCATGGTATCATGAATCACCCTATGCTCCGAGATAATTGTGGTTTATGATTCAGCTTATTGATTTACATTGTTTATCATGTTATTATTATAGAATTGGATTATTATTTTTAAATATGGACCGGATTCGTGGTCGGACCAGATTCATGGTCATGATAGGCCAATGTGTGCCTTGGATCCAGTATAAAGAGTGAAGTTGTGAGCCCTGCTCGGGGTTAGTGCGTTCCTAATCAGCATCCTAACCTTGGTTTTTAAAAATGAAAGTGAATATCCAATTCTAATCATTGCTTATCAGGAAACTTGATTCCTTATATCATTTCAGTTGATCATTGTTTAATCTCAGTGTTGTCATTATGACTTGCTGAGCTAGTTAGCTTACTCTTGCAAATCTGTTTATATTATTTTCCAGTTAAAAAGGAAACTGGTGGTAGCGAGGATCCCCGGACAAGTGTGTGAGCTAGGTTTCCAGGTTGAAATGGAATAAGCTAGCAAAAGACGTTTGTCTTAGTTTGAGTTGAAAGTTGTAAGAATGTTTTAGTTTCAGTTATAAGATAAATGAATTGGGATTTGGTACATTGTAATATAAATAAGGTTGTGACTTGTGGGCATACTTTAAACGGTTGTGATCCGTGATTATGGTAAGTAGGATCACTGCATATATTATTTTCATAAACAAGTTTATATATGGTGTGTATGTATGTATTGTGGACCCCAAACTTCTGACCCGGGTTTGGAGGGTGCCACAAGTTTGGTATCAGAGCTACAGCTTAAAAGTCACTACCACAATCCTAGATTGTCGGGAATGGGTAGAGGGTTAAGGTTAAAATTAAGAAATAGAAAAAATAGGACGTTGAGTGGTTGAGTGCGACTGTATACTAGGTTTTAGTATGATTCATGATGAGATTCGAGATTCGTATCTAGAAGTGTAATTTTCAGATAGTAGCGATGGCAGATTCCTTTATTCCAATATCATTTGATCATTCAGAGCCTTCAGTTCGAGGACCATCATCTGATCCTCGCCCTGCTCTTCCACCAGTGTCAGCTAAAATACCTGTTGTGACACGCAAAAAGAGTAACTGTTGTTTTATTCTCGTAATGGAACAAAAATGTTTTAAGTTACGTATCCCCTGTATTTGGAAATGTTGTTTAAAATTATGTTTTGGGGAAAAGTAACTTCTGAAAGCACCTATCTCTAAACATGATTAAAATGAAAAAAAGTTTTTGAATAGTGTGCTGTGACATAATGGTTTTAAAAAAAGAAATAGGTGATAGTGATTTTGAAAACTAAATAAAGAGAATGTTTTGATCCACCTATATCGGGGAATGTTTTGATCCACCTATGTCATGGAATGTTTTGATCCACCTATGTCGTGGAATGTTTTGATCCACCTATGTCATGGAACTTTGGAAGAGGCTAAAAGGGAATTCAGTTGATCTATTGGAATTGAGTAGGCGTAAGTTGCTAATTCAGTTGGGCGCTCTGTTTAACCGATTAGTCCAGCATTGGGGGAAAGACCTAGCTAGTCTTTTCCCAAGTTCCGGAACATATTCTTTATTCTGGATGGCCGTTAGTCGCTGTCCGGTGAGGATAGACTGATCACCTATCTTCACCCGTTGAATGTCCAATAGATTTGATTGATTCGGTTTAAAAATTGTTTAACGAATCGACTTATTTCAGACAGATGATTTGAAGATGAAATAGCATGCTAAGATTTAACTCTGGTATTTATACGTAACACACGACTGATATTATTTTTTTTCAGAGCATGCTAGTTTTGAATATCCAGTTTATGAATGTTTACCATGTTTTGCAGACGAGCTATAATCTCTGTTCCTGTCACTGTTTTATCATAAACTATTTTACTTGTTATTCATATAGTGGTATTGCTGAGCAATTGATTTCTCACCCTTGCAGAATGTTATATATATTTATTGTAGATGCCTAGGAGATTCTTCCACGGTAGTCAGGGCAGAGTTCCAGTGCCTTCTGTGTTAGGCTCCTCTGAGGTAGTTGTGTTGGACCAAAGGTGGTCTGTTGAGTTGCTGTATTAAGATAGTATTTTTCAGATTATTTGTAGTAGGTTGGTTTTTTAATAGATGTAACATAAGTCATACTTTAACCTGGAAAAGGTCTTGGTAAAGGGGTTGTAGTTATGTACTATTAATGATTTGGATTGTTACTATTGTTATTAGTGACGTTAACTCCTGACCCCGGGATTGAGGCCGTCATACCTATTGGTGGGAAACTGTTAAGATATTGGAAGGTACATATGATGTTGCGTGGGTTAGATACAAGGAGTTGTTTTTAGAAAAGTATTTCCCTCAGTTTGTTCAGGATCAAATTGAATTGAAATTTCTGGAGTTAAAGCAGGGAAATATGTCAGTGGCAGATTATGAAAGTAAGTTTGAGGAATTATCTAGGTTTGTACCATCATACGTGAACACTGATAAGAAGAAAGATAAGACGTTTCAGCAAGGTCTTAAACCATAGATCCGAGGGAAGGTGGCCATATTTGAATTGGATACGTATGCAGGAGTTGTGTAGAAGGTTATGATCACAGAGACAGAGAGTGAAATGTCTCAGAAGGAGAAGAATGGTAAGAAGAGGAAGTTTGAGGGAAGTGAGGAGAGTCACAAGCAGGGAAGTTTTCAAATTTTAATTAGAAGAAAGGAAAGTTTCATCCTGAAAGGAATCTTAATCTCAGAAGACAAAATGCAGGCGACAGAGGACAAGGTAATCATCCAGCCACTGGGAACCGGCCAACCCAGCAGAGGCCAGCTTTACCAGACTGCCAGATATGTGAAAAGAAATATTGAGGAGTGTGCAACAAGCTAAATGTGGTATGCTACAGATGCAACCAGAGGGGGCACTATTCAAGGAAGTGTGTGGCGTCCTCCAAACCCGGGTTAGAAGTTTGGGGTCCACTACACAAACACAATATATCAACCTGTATAAGAAATATTATGTATAATGACCCTGCTTCATAAAACCACGGATCGCAACAGGTTAAAGTATGAATACAAGCTACAACCTTAATTTATTACATCGTACCAATCTCGACTGACTTAACTTACAATTGATGATAAATTTTTTCTTACAATCGTACTATCTCTCCACTGTATGAAGCTCCTGCTAGCTCGATCCAACTTAAACTGGAACCTTAGCCCGCACTTTGGACTGAGGAACTTCTTTATCAACCATATCCTTTTTAACTGTAAAATATATAAAAATTTCGTAAGAGTGAGCTAACTAGCTCAGCAAGTCACAATAACAATAACTGAGGTTAAACAATGATCAAATGAGATGATTCAGAGGAATCAAGGTTCTTTTCAACTAGTCATTAGAATTGGATATTCATTTTAAGTTTTGAAAACCAAGGTTAGGCTGCTGATCAGTCACGCACTAACCCCGAGCGAAGCACACAGCTCTGCTCTTACGAACTGGATCCAAGGCACACATTGGCCTAATTCGACCACGAATCTGGTCTGACCACGAATCTGGTCCACATAAAGAAAACTATCCAATTCTAAAACAATTCAGTATAATAAACAATGTAATTTAATAAGCCAGATCATAATCAACAGCAATAAAGCATTTGCATAAAAACGTAATGCGATTCATGAGTATCACAAGGGTATATCTGGATATGTAAAAGAAATGGTTTTCAGTTTGTAAAAGCATCAGGTATTAGTTCAGTAATGATTTTTTTTCAAGGTATAGTTCTTTGATGTTATAAGGATTGGTTGGGGTATAAAAGTTTCTGTGTTTTCAAACAATTTTCTTCCAGTGTTTGGTGTTTGGTAATAAACATTTGGGGAGTAGTATCATATCTGTGTGGTTTGGTATCTGGGGTATCCATACGATTTAATCCTTGGGTTTCCGAAATAGTGTATCAACAAAGGATGGTTTGCAAAGAATAAGGCTTACGGCTCAAGATCAAGAAAGAATCAGGGTTCAAGGGTAAATAGTTTAAAGCACATGCATTATAAAATAGGAGTTATGTTTAATAATAGCAACATGTTATGAAACAGTTCAAAAATATTGGTAATAAATCTTGAAGAAAAGTTCAGAAATACTTGCCTTACAAGGCTTTACAACTATTACTGATCAACTCTGAGCCGACTCTGCTACTCAGGCTCTAACGTCCAACCACTAGATCCCATTGGATTTGACTTTGACACTCAGGTCTTTCTGTTGAAACTCTACTGAGCTCGTCAACTGACCACTAGGTTATCTTTAGTCCAGCGTCCACTTTCAGGTTCCCGACTATAACCTATAGGGTCGAAATACCCTACGTTAGACGTCTAGGTATGCTTGACATATCCTCGATACTAATTCTTACCCAACGATATTCAAACCCGTCTTGGTAATTATTCATATTAGAATAACATAGACAACAATTAGGGTTCACATTCTCGAAATCGATCCAGTGTTCGTTTTTAGAAAATACGTATACTCGTCATTTTACGAAATTAGGGTTACTATCTTTTGGACAAAACATACAACACAACATACAATCAGGTTCTGTATAAAACATACATATATGTATTTACCTATACTCGCTCGACATTTCGATAATCCTCGGATACACTCCCGTATTTATGTAATTCAGTTTCCGAAAATCGGGCAGCGTCTCCTTTGTTTATCGGACTACCCATCGAAACATTAATCGACGTCAATTCAACAACAACAATCCAATTTAAAACACGACAATCAATCACACTCGCAAATTCCAATCACCGATACAATTTAGTAATCACCACCAACTTAACCATCACGATTCAATATTTGCTAATTAACTATTTCGATCCAAAATAAAAACACAACACGACTTTTATTTAATAAAAATATTAGGAATCAGAATCGTGTCATCACCGTCCACCGTTGACTCACCGAAGTTCATCGTCAACGGCGGTAAAATTACGGGTACTTGATAAATTTCGGGTTTCCAACGTAATTTAACCGATTACAAAATAAATTCCCGCACGAATTATAATATCACGGAATCAGTCAACAATATTCCTGCACAATTACAGAAGACCAAATCAATAATCACAACATCGCAAATAATTGTACGACCGGAGGAAATAGGCCGGAAAGTAACCGAACCGGAGCCAAACACAGGGGCAACACAACACTAAATCCAACTGTACATGCACATATATACACACAACATACATATATGTATGTATATATACCAAATGAACAAAAACGGAACCAGGCCTGTGAACTAGAAATCACCAGTGACGGCCGGCAAAACCCAGCGGCGGCGATAAGAAATTCCCCACACCGAGGAACTAACATGAGGAGAGAAAAGGAAATACACAGGGAGAGAAAGACAAAGCGAGTGCAGAGAGATTGAGACGAGAGAGTCGGTGAAGAACATAGAGGGGTGAGTTCGTGTGTGTGTTTATGTCTTGTATTTTTGTTTTTTTTTTAATTTCCTCACAACCCCTGAACAATTAACACGTGTTACACTCAAGTTATAAGAGTGTGACACAAATCAATTAACCTGACATTATCCCCTGAGTGGCCTGGTTTTGTCCCGCGGTTCGCAATTAATCGAACAACTTACGGGTAAATATTAATCAAAAATTACCAAATTAGTTTTAAAATTTTATAAATATCCCGAGATTAATAAAATAAAATTTTCATGATTTTTAAAGCACTTTTGAAACGCAACTCGTACCCGTACTTCACAATTAACGAACCGAGCCGCACTTAAAACAAATCCATAAAATCTTGAAAATAATCTTAAAATGTTATAAATATCCCAAAGTAAATAAAAACGTAAATTTCATAAATTTAAAATAATTTCTAAAAGGCACTTTATACCCGCTTTTAACAAATAAACGAAACAACGCGCGGGTGAAATTAATCCCGAAAATTTTCAAAATAATTTTAAAATTCTCAAAATATTATAAACTTAGAAAAATATGATTTTTTTTATTTTTAAGAAACTCTGAAATTAAATACGGGTTTTATGAGTAAAAGAAATCGGAAAATCATTTAAAGATAAATAATCAATAAAATATTGATTTCTCAATTTTATAAAATCCTAAAAATAATTATTGTAATTATAAAATCATAAAAACAATTATAGAGACACTTCAAATATTTATACAAATAAATTTGCATTAAATCCACTTTAAAAGTGAAACAATTCAATACAATTCATTATTAATCACGCGAACTACCCGGTACATCATAAATCGCACCTAGATAAAAAATCAAACAACACATACTAGTCAAAACCAATAAACATATTTTATTTAATAATTTCCATAATAATCACATATTTAGATAATTCAAAAATAGATGGGTCGGTATATCCTTCCCCCATTAAAAATGATTATGTCCTCAGAATCTGATCTAGTTACACAAGTGAGGATATTTGTCAAGCATATCTGACTCTAGTTTTCAAGTAGACTCTTCTACTCGAGGATTTCGAACGTATTGACTATAGATATACACTCATTTCCAATGACTCGCCTTTAACGATCAAGAGTTTGGATTGATCACTATATGCAAAACAAACTTGGACAAGAGCCCCATTGGCTCCTGATCAATCACTTAATTCAAATCAGATACTTATTGTTTTTAACTTTAACAGGTCAAACACACTACATGAACACACTGTTGCGATGGTAACATCAACTCATGAACAACTTTGTTTATATTTATCAATACCTCGAATGGTTCACTAATTTTAGGACTTAGCTTGTCCCTTCTACTCAAACTTATCCAATCTCTTTCAAGACGACACCTTTACTAACACTACTAGTCCTATTTCTATACTCATACTTTCTCTCAATACAATTCCGCCTTCTTTCTTTGTCTACTCCGAGCTGCTTCAATCAATATTACTATGCTCTTGGTGTGCCGATTTAACTTAGAATTTGACAACTTTCTTTTTCCCACTTTATTTTAATAGAAATGGGGACCTACACTTGTGTTCACATGAAGCTTGGTAAAGTGGCATTCCCAAGCTGACATCGTTGATAAATGATCATTCCGGTGTTTCCTTAAAATTCAACCTCTCAACATACTTTATAGTTCCTGAATCGCTTTATCATTCTGACCCTTTGTTTAAGGATGATAGGTGGTGTTCGTTTTCAACTTGATTTCCAAACATTTAAACATCTCTTACTCTTTTTTTTATCAGTTAAGGCTGAAAAGTAATCTCATATATTCACGTATTATCACCTTTAAGTATTTGAACTTCAAATTCCACTCTTTCCAATTCGTTTATCAATTCCTCGGTGATCTTAATTACATCTAATCCTTTTTGTCGGCATAAGGCATCTGTTACCATACGGCTTTGCTTAGGTAGTTGTTAATGGATTAATTCAGAATCTTTTGTTAACCCTGGTCAAAATTTCATTCTTGAAGACTCAACGTATAGTTGCTTTCCTTCTGATCTTTGGAGAAAAATCTTTAGGCATTTCATGCAGGCTTTCTTATTCTTTGAGTAGCTGAGAATGTTATCAATAAATATAATTTGCTTATCCAAGTACTCCTTATACACCACGTTCCTTAATTCCTTACAGCCACCTGATACACTGGTTATTTCACATAATATCACTAGAGCTTGCAATGCTCTTAACTCACTTTAATCGTAATCTCTGATATGTTCTCTGGTCGAATCTTAAATTAATCCTCGAGACATAACACACTTCTTAGATTAGGTCTCATAGGTAATCAATCTTTATAGGGGTCACTTATTCTTAATCATCGTTTTATTAAACTCCCGCTAATCAGCACATAATCTCATAATTTCATTTCTTTTCTCCAGCAACATCAATGATACATTTTACGATTCGCTTCTTGTAAAACCATTCCTTTGTCTGCCTTGTTCACTAGGCCTCCGATACTTTGCCTTAATTCTTTGACGTGTCCAACACTTCTTAGTATATTTTGAAATTCCCTTCTTATACCTGGTTATCACTATTTTTCTTTAAATTTCCATATATTTTAGCATCTCTTCAATAAATTAAATACTTTGTACTGTGAATTCTCTGTGGGATCTCGTTTCTTAATTCTTTTACTTGTAGCTTCCAAGTGCTGAAAGAGAACCTGGGGATATCGTGATTGTTCTCCTGGGCACATAAATTTCCTCTTTCTAACCTCTAACATCGCGATCCATTATCTTCTCTTGACATCTCCTTATCTCTCCCTTAACAACTTCGACTGAAAGTTCATACTATCCATCCTTGCTCCTTTTTCGATTATAAACTCTAACTCCCCATTCCAGCTTCTAAAATTCCATAGAAAATTCTTCCGGTACAGTTTCTATGTCCGTTTTCTCCTTTTTGCTTATCGCTTTCCTTTATCTTTGCTTTTCCTCATTAATACATACTTCAACCTCTTATGGTCCGTATAGACCTTACACCTTTCTCCATACATATCATGTTTCCCAATCTTTCAAAGCGAATGTTATTACTGTTAATCCCATATTATGAGTAGGATACTTATGCTCATAAGGTTCCGGTTGTCTGAATGAATATATAATAGCTTTATTATGCTGCATCAACACACATCCTATTTCCTAATGAGAAGCATCTCTATAAACTATCAAACCACCTTGATACCTTTAAATTGATAAAACAGGTGGTGTAACCATTCTTTCATTTAACTTCGCAAAACTTTCCTTCACCCTTCTTCACTTCACAAAACTTCTTGCTTTTCTTGATTAGCTTCATCAAAGGTATTGCAGCTTTAAAGAATTCTTGCGCAAATTTGCAGTATAATCGGTCCATGGTAAAACTTCTTACTTTTGTTGGTGCTTTTAGCCTTTCTTTATTCATAGTAACTTTAATTTCTACTGGATCTCCTTTGGTCTCCTCCTTACTGATTACTTATGCTTTCTATCATCAAAACTTTCACCTTGCAAACTTTACATAGAGCTTCTTTCTTCTCCGACTCCTCAGTTGTCATTAAATGCTTCGCGTGGTCCTCCATTGACTTTAAGTGTTACACTACAGCTTATTCAGATATTCCTTAAAGATTCTGTCCATCAAGTTTAAATATTACTGGTATATTGGTCAATACAAATGACAATACGAGAACAGTACTTGGTTCTGAAAATTATCTTTGATACATCCATAGGTTTAATCTTTAATTGGTGAAATACCAAGTCTTAAATCAGTCTTATAAAAGTACTTTGATTCCTTTGTTTGATCAAACAAATCATTGGGTTAAGGTAACAGATACTTGCTTTTGATAGTAAACTTGTTGAGCTTTCGCTAGTCGATGCATAATCTCATACTTCCATTTTCTTATTAACAATTAGTACTGGGGCACCTTATAGGATATGCTGGGTCTAATCGCTTTTACTAACTTCCTCATTTTAACCGGTGCCATTTTGGGTAAGGCCGTAGTCACTGGCTTCGTCTCAGGCGCTAAGTCAATCGCGAGCTTCCTTTCTCTATCGGGAAGAAATGTTGATAACTCATCTAAAACATATCTTGAAACTCCTTAATTTCTATTAAATCTTCAAATTTTGTTTGCTTCTGACTTTTATGTATCCCATAATCACCATAATGCTCATATCTTGATCATCGTAATCATCATTAACAAATTCTTTACTTTCTTTCATCTTTTGAACCTCCTCACCTTCTCATTTGGCATCCTCAGAATTATCTTTTCATCACGACGGTCTGTCTGAACATCATGCTTTAGTAGTTAATCCATTCCTTAGAATAATATCAAATCTTCTTATCTTCCATGATATCAATTCTTCACAACTTATTGCCAGGAATCTCAATTTCACCATTGGTACTCACTTATTCAAGAACCACACATTCTTGACTTGCTAGTCCTTTAATCACAACCTTATCAATTCAACAGGGTAATTCATCTTATCAACATAACCTTGAGAGATAAAAATTAAGTTTCTCTCACATCTTTCAATACTTTAACATATAAGGTATTCACCCTAATCATCCATGTCATCACGTCCGTATTCTGAATAACATATTTCTCAGGAAAATTGCATATTCTCGTCCTAAAAAACGTATTCCTTGTTGGAGTAGATTCCCCTGACTCTTAGTGGATCCTTCACTGGGGCTAGTGATTTGCAATCCTCGCCAGGTGCCCTTATTTCCTTCCCATGTATAAAATATAGATGGAACTTCATCCACTTGATTCAGGATACGTTGATTTATGTTTGAAAACTTCTTGCAAAGAACGACAGTACAACGAAACGACTAGAAGGATTCAAAGTCCAACAAAATTTAGAGTTGAAAAGAAAGAAGAAACAAGGATTTGAATATGAATGAGACAACCACATTGGTACTTAAGATGGTCAGTCTTTCATACCATATGGCATACAGCACATGATTAGGTGGCGTCCCACCCGACTCTTCGTCATTCTGACAAAGTGTCTCACCATAACACTGTCTGTCCCAATCAGAGAGCAAGACTTGAAGGAAACAATTAAATTTGAAAGGAATTCAATATCCTCCTTTTCGATATCATAGCAAAGAGTTTATTTAAGAGAAGAAGTTCATACTTATCGAGAAATCAAAAAGGGAATATACGCTGTAGTATTCAAGACAAGAACGATACCCTTGGTCACCATCCACATTTCATTTGTATTCATCTTTTGAGCTTGATCGATCACATCCCAATTGCATCATATAATAACTTTAGAGGGTACACTGAAATGCCTTTGCAAATTAAGCATTATGGTAGATTCCTACTTGTCATGTCTTGCGTCTTTAATATCGCACCCACACGGATAATACTTTAACAATTCGATCATAATGGCGTTCCTACCAGATAACTTCGAGTTTCCTCCTTTTAATTCAGAATAACCACGAATCATTCAACATAACGATTTTTTTTTTAATAATACTCTTCTTTTAGAAAAGTCTGGAAATCTTCCCAATCTCCTTCGATCACGCCCAGGCTCTTCTTAAATCGATAAATTCTTTTAAACTTTAATGGTCTCTGCAACTTGATGAATAATCACTCCGTACGCGGATTCTGTTATTAACCTTGTCAACAACATTTACACCTTACCGATAGGAATAATCAGCTTCTTCATAATCACGGGTTACTTGGTTCTTTAAATTAACAATACTAAGTCTGAAGTAAGTATCCTTCCAGGAAATCCAGGTTTTTAACAAACAAGAAACTCAAGTAGTAATTTGACAACCAAGGTTTAAAACTTATTTTATTCCAAAAAGGCTTTTAGAAATTTTGTAAGGAAAAATCTTTTTCGAACACTTGTTAAAATTTTGAAAATCATAAACCTGGTTGTCCTTACAATATGAGTTAGTTGTTGCCCCTCCTACCTATCACAAGGTACCAAATTAAAGAAACAATCACATAAAGGTTCGTTCAATTCAATCTACCTTTCTCCTTCATCGTGTCCATTTGCCTTTCTTAATCGACGAAACTTCAATTGTCGTGCATATTATCTTATTCATAGCTTCACATCAAAGCTTCTATACTGGTAATACTCCCGATATCAACTTTGCAATCGTTAAGTGGAACAGACTATCCAATAGTCAACAAGTCGGCTAATGCCATATCACCTTATTACTATAAATATATCATATCATCATAACACCATTAATTATCTTCAGGAAAGCTCCAGAACTATAATCTCCTCTAACTCTCTTTTCAATACTTATCTACTTCATTCCACAAGCTAGTCGCGGTGGTCTAATCACTAATAGCTTCTTTTAATCTGATAACAACTATCCTTCGAAACACCTGAATCTTCTTTCTAAACTTCTTCTCACCTTTATTTATATCTCAAGTACCCACCATTTACAGTACCTCTCAAATCCATCCTCGTAGTTACTGTTGCGTCATAGGACAAATTTTAAATCGAAGGTATAGAACAGGATGTAGGGTAAACTGAAGAAATACACTCGCAATTGAATGTCCAGTAAAATAAGAATACACAGATGGAGGTTCTTAAATAGGTAGTCTCATATCAGGAGGTGGTGGAATAACGTAGATTAGCTGGAAGAGGTATAACTGTTACAATAGAAGGTAATACTATTAATATTAACGGAGGAACAAGGTGCAAATTGAATCCGAGAGAAGATGACGATCCTTGAACGGGAAGCTCCAAACGATCAGATGATATAGGGAAATCAGGATCTGCCATTGCCGTTGTCTGGAAATCACATCGCAAGCTAAGAATCCCGAATCGCAACACGAACCGTGCCGAAGACCTACTATATAGTCGCACTCATCCTCACGACGTCTTATCTTTCTATTTCATATTCCTAATCCTAACCTTCTACCCAGTCCCGACAATCTAGACTTGTTTCAGTGACTTATAACCTGTAGCTCTGATACCAACCTGTGGCGTCCTCTAAACCCGGGTTAGAAGTTTGGGGTCCACAATACAAACACAATATATCAACCTGTATAAAAAATATTATGTATAATGACCCTGCTTCACAAAACCATGGATCACAACAGGTTAAAGTATAAAAACAAGACACAACCTTAATTTATTACATCGTACCAATCCCGACTGACTTAACTTACAATTGATGATAAAGTTTTTCTTACAATCGTACTATCTCTCCACTGTATGAAGCTCCTGCTAGCTCGATCCAACTCAAACTAGAACCTTAGCCCGCACTTTGGACTGAGGAACTTCTTTATCAACCATATCCTTTTTAACTGTAAAATATATAAAAATTTCGCAAGAGTGAGCTAACTAGCTCAGCAAGTCACAATAACGATAACTGAGGTTAAACAATAATCAAATGAGATGATTAAGAGGAATCAAGGTTCTTTTCAACTAGTCATTAGAATTGGATATTCATTTTAAGTTTTGAAAACCAAGGTTAGGCTGCTGATCAGTCACGCACTAACCCCGAGTGAAGCACACAGCTCTGCTCTTACGAACTGGATCCAAGGCACACATTGGCCTAATTCGACCACGAATCTGGTCTGACCACGAATCTGGTCCACATAAAGAAAACTATCCAATTCTAAAACAATTCAGTATAATAAATAATGTAATTCAATAACCCAGATCATAATCAACAGCAATAAAGCATTGGCATAAAAATGTAATGTGATTCATGAGTATCACAAGGGTATATTTGGATATGTAAAAGAAACGGTTTTCAGTTTGTAAAAGCATCAGGTATTAGTTCAGTAGTAGTTTTTATTCAAGGTATAGTTCTTTGATGTTATAAGGATTGGTTGGGGTATAAAAGTTTCTGTGTTTTCAAACAATTTTCTTCCAGTGTTTGGTGTTTGGAAATAAACATTTGGGGAGTAGTATCATATCTGTGTGGTTTGGTATCTGAGGTATCCATATGATTTAATCCTTGGGTTTCCGAAATAGTGTATCAACAAATAATGGTTTGCAAATAATAAGGGTTACGGCTCAAGATCAAGAAAGAATCAGGGTTCAAGGGTAAATAGTTTAAAGCACATGCATTATAAAACAGGAGTTATGTTTAATAAAAGCAACATGTTATGAAACAGTTCGAAAACATTGGTAATATATCTTAAAGAAAAGTTCAGAAATACTTGCCTTACAAGGCTTTACAACTATTATTGATCAACTGTGAGCCGACTCTGCTACTCAGGCTCTAACGTCCAACCACTAGATCCCATTGGATTCGACTTTGACACTCAGGTCTTTCTGTTGAAACTCTACTGAGCTCGTCAACTGACCACTAGGTTATCTTTAGTCCATCGTCTACTTTCAGGTTCCCGACTATAACCTACAGGGTCAAAATACCCTACGTTAGACTACCCGTCGAAATATTAATCGACGTCAATTCAACAAAAACAATCCAATTTAAAACACGACAACCAATCACACTCACAAATTCCAATCATCGATACAATTTAGTAATCACCACCAACTTAACCATCACGATTCAATATTTGCTAATTAACTATTTCGATCCAGAATAAAAACACAACACGACTTTTATTTAATAAAAATATTAGGACTCAGAATCGTGTCATCACCGTCCACCGTTGACTCACCGAAGTTCATCGTCAATGGCGGTAAAATTACGGGTACCCGATAAATTTCGGGTTTCCAACGTAATTTCACCGATTACAAAATAAATTCCCGCACGAATTATAATATCACGGAATCAGTCAACAATATTCCTGCACAATTACAGAAGACCAAATCAATAATTACAACATCGCAAATAACTGTACGGCCGGAGGAAATAGGCCGGAAAGTAACCGAACCGGAGCCAAACACAGGGGCAACACAACACTAAATCTAACTGTACATGCACATATACACACACAACATACATATATGTATGTGTATATACCAAATGAACAAATACGGAACCAGGCCTGTGAACCAGCAATCACCAGCGGTGGCCGGCAAAACCCAGCGGCGGCGATAAGAAATTCCCCACACCGAGGAACTAACACGAGGAGAGAAAAGGAAATACACAGGGAGAGAAAGACAGAGCGAGTGCAGAGAGATTGAGACGAGAGAGTCGATGAGGAAAAGAGAGGGGTGATTTCGTGTGTGTGTTTATGTCTTGTGTTTTTGTTTTTTTTAATTTCCTCACAACCCCTGAACAATTAACATGTGTTAAACTCAAGTTATAAGAGTGTGACACGAATCAATTAACCTGACATTATCCCCTGAGTGGCCTGGTTTCGTCCCGCGGTTCGCAATTAATCGAACAACTTACGGGTAAATATTAATCAAAAATTACCAAATTAGTTTTAAAATTTTATAAATATCCCGAGATTAATAAAATAAAATTTTCATGATTTTTAAAGCACTTTTGAAACGCAACTCGTACCCGTATTTCACAATTAACGAACTGAGCCGCACTTAAAACAAATCCAGAAAATTACGAAAATAATCTTAAAATGTTAGAAATATCCCAAAGTAAATAAAAACGTAAATTTCGTAAATTTAAATTAATTTCTAAAACGCACTTTATACCCGCTTTTAACAAATAAATGAAACAACGCGCGGGTGAAATTAATCCCGAAAATTTTCAAAATAATTTTAAAATTCTCAGAATATTATAAACTTAGAAAAATATGATTTTTTTTTTATTTTTAAGAAACTCTGGAATTAAATATGGGTTTTATGAGTAAAAGAAATCGGAAAATCATTTAAAGATAAATAATCAATAAAATATTGATTTCTCAATTTTATAAAATCCTAAAAATAATTATTGTAATTATAAAATCATAAAAACAATTTTAGAGACACTTCAAATATTTATACAAATAAATTTGCATTAAATCCACTTTAAAATCGAAACAATTCAATACAATTCCTTAATTAATCACGCGAACTACCCGGTACATCATAAATCACACCTAGATAAAAAATCAAACAACACATACCGGTCAAAACCAATACATATATTTTATTTAATAATTTCCATAATAATCACATATTTAGATATGATAGGGATAAATAAATTATGATTGTATAATTAAATACTGCATTAATTGTACAAGCTGTGGGCTGCTAGGCCCAATAAAAAGATATATGAAACTCAGACCAGAAAGGTTAAGCCTGATGGACCAGATCAGGCCTGATGGAATAAAAAAGGCCCAAAAGCCCTAATTATTAATTAATTTCGTAATTAATTAATAAGGGAAAAATCAGCTATTGAGAAGAGTCCCGATAAGGATATAAATCCTTATAGATTAGCCTCAAGGGGACCTAAAAGGATAAGGAATCAGCTTCCTACTTCCTAGGACTCCTAAGTCTATCCTAATTCAGAGGCTTGTCCACCAAGTCTCCTATGCCAAGTCCAATTCAAGGACTCCCACATCTATATAAGGGGCCTCACCCCACAAATCAGAACTACATTTTTTGGCTTGATTCTCTAACTCACAGAGATACGTAGGCATCTCGTAAAGGCAGAATTAAGCTACGAAACACGAGAGCAGCCATTAAAGGCCTTGAGCTCCCGAATCTTAGTAATAAATACAGCAAGTAATAACCTTAGCTTTTTATCCATAACATTTGGCGCCGTCTGTGGGAAAAACAACAACCATGGCGAGAACACGGAAAACAATTGGAGCTCTAGAGGAAGGAACACCATCAGAGACAACCCAGGTGATTTCATCAACCGTGGAGGTTCCTCCCCATTCAACTTATGCATCTACTCAGGGGGAAGCCCAGACAGGGGCAACTCAACCTCAGCCACAAGGGACAACTCCCCCGACTATTCAAGGTACGAATCCTCAAGTTCAACAAGTACATATACCTGTGAATTCTCGACCCGTCGGGTATGAATATTCAACTGTTGTTACTACTAACCCCCCTTATGGGATGCCCCTTCACCCTGAGGTTGGAGGAAGCGGATATGCTGGGCGAAGTGAAGCACGAGGGCGGTCGCCCCCCTATATACGAGGTTTGGATCCTATCCCTGAGGATCGGGAATTTTCTGGTCCATACACTGAGAGAGACTCCGAATCTTCGGATGATGAAGTGGCCCCGAGAAGGAGGCGTCCTGGAAAAGAGCCAATGGCCGATGGAAGGCAACGCCCCCAAAGCACCCCAGGGGCGAATCCCCAAGAAGTGCAGGAAAAGATCAGGGCTCATGAGGCTGAAATCCAAAGGCTGAGGCGTGACTTGGAGGCTCACCAAGCCACCAGAACCCACATACCTCCTAGGGGGAGAAATCCTCCTCCTATCATAGACCTGGATGGTCCGGTAAGAAGAAGGGCTGCTGTCCCAAGAACTGATCCAAGCAATCTCCTTCCCCTTAGAGATCCTGATGATCCAACTCCACCCTTCACAGAAGAGATAATGAATGCCCATATCTCAAGGAAATTCAAGATGCCCACTATCAAAGCCTATGATGGCACGGGAGACCCCGCTAATCATGTTAGGACATTCTCTAATGCACTGCTGCTGCAACCCGTGAACGATGCTATAAAATGTCGGGCCTTTCCTCAAACCCTGTCGGGTATGGCTCAAAGATGGTACAGTCGCCTACCCCCAAATTCTATTGGATCATTCAGAGAATTAAGTCAGGCTTTTATTAAGCAATTCATCAGTGGAAGAGTCCATGAGAAAAGTTCAGCATCTCTTATGAGTCTTGTGCAGGGAGCTAAGGAATCCTTAAGAGATTACCTGAATCGTTTTACAAAGGAGGCTTTAAAAGTCCCAGACCTTGATGATAAGGTAGACATGATAGCACTGCAACAAGGAACTAGGGATGAGTTTTTCAAGATGTCTTTGGCCAAACGACCCCCTGAGAGCATGTTGCAGCTCCAAGAGAGGGCAGGGAAGTATATCAAGGTTGAAGAAAGTATGAGGAAGACCGTAGTAAGTAATGAGCCCACTGGAGGCAAGAAACGAAAAACTGATTTGGAGTATATCGCTAAGGATAAATATCCTAGAACTGAACAAAACCTTGATTCAACTCCCAAGAAGGGAGGACCTGGGCAAAAGTTCACTGAATACGCTAAGCTGAATGCTCCCAGAAGTCAGATTTTGATGGAGATTGAGCAAGACAGAGATATTCGCTGGCCTAAGCCCTTGAAGGCTGATCCCGCCAAGCTAGATAAGGGCAAGTATTGCAGGTTTCACAAAGATGTTGGCCATGACACCGATGAGTGTAGACAGTTGAAAGATGAAATTGAGTTTTTGATTCGAAAAGGAAGATTGAACAAGTATACTGGAGATGGAGGAGACAGAAATAATAATGGAAGGAAGAACTTTGAAGATCGTAGGAGGGACCAAGATGATCAGGGGCGGAATCCCCAACCTAGAGGACCAGTTATAAACACCATTTATGGAGGGCCGAGACCTCGAGGGCCTGTGATAAACACGATCTTTGGAGGTCCAACTGCTGCTGGATTGTCCAAAAATTCCAGAAAGGCATATACTAGAGAGGTTATGCATATTGTTGGAGAAGCCCCGAAGAGGGCCAGGACAGAAGTAACATTGGCTTTTGATGATTCCGACCTAGAGGGTGTGAAGTTTCCCCATGACGACCCGCTGGTCATAACGCCGATAATAGGAAATAGCCCGGTTAAGAGGGTCCTTGTGGATAATGGTGCTTCTGTGGATATCTTGCTCCATGACACCTTTCTAAGGATGGGGTATAACGACTCCCAGTTAACACCAACCGACATGCCGATATATGGATTTGCTGGAGTAGAATGTCCTGTGGAAGGGATAATCAAGTTGCCAACCACCATAGGTACGGAGCCAAGGCAAGCAACGCAGATGCTGGATTTCGTAGTGGTAAAGGCTAGTTCAACTTATAATGCTATCATGGGGAGAACAGGGATACATGCCTTCAAGGCAGTCCCCTCTTCCTACCATTCAGTCATGAAGTTTCCCACCCGAAATGGGATTGGAGAAGAGAGAGGGGATCAAAAAATGGCTAGAAGCTGTTATGTGGCCTCTTTGAGGGCAGATGGAGTCGGGGGGCAGGTTCTTCCTATTGAAGATATGGATGTTCGAGAAAATGATGAGAATAGAGGAAGGCCAGCAGAAGAATTGGTTTCGGTTCCTTTAGATCCCAAGAATCCTGAGAGGATGGCTTTCATTGGAGCCACATTAGAGGAGCCCCTTAGAGGGAAGTTAGTGAAATTTTTGCAAGAAAATAGTGATGTGTTTGCATGGTCAGCAGCTGATATGCCAGGCATAGACCCGGAGTTAATTACTCACAAGTTAAATGTGGATCCAAGCCGGAAGACAGTGAAACAAAAGAAAAGAAATTTTGCCCCGGAAAGACAAGAGGCTATAAAGCAGGAAGTGGAAAAGCTCTTAGAGGCTGGTTTCATTGAGGAGATTCAATTTCCGGAGTGGTTAGCAAACCCTGTAATGGTGAAGAAGGCTAATGGAAAGTGGAGGATGTGTATAGACTTCACCGATCTGAATGATGCATGCCCCAAAGACTGTTTTCCGCTGCCTAGAATTGATACTTTGATTGATGCCACCGCTGGACATGAGATGCTGAGTTTCATGGATGGGTTTAGCGGATACAACCAGATCAAAATGCATAAGGATGACATTCCAAAGGTATCATTTATCACTGACTTTGGTGTTTATTGTTATCTTGTTATGGCATTTGGTCTCAAGAATGCAGGAGCCACCTATCAAAGGTTGGTGAATAAAATTTTTAAGGATCTTATTGGGAAGACTATGGAAGTCTATGTTGATGACATGCTAGTCAAGAGTCTAGTAAAGACTGATCATATAACCCATTTGAGGGAAGCTTTTGAGGTCCTGAGGTACCACAAGATGATGTTGAATCCTACGAAGTGTGCTTTCGGAGTAGGATCTGGAAAATTCTTGGGATTGATGGTCTCAAAGAGGGGAATTGAGGCTAACCCCGATAAAATAAAGGCAATCCTGGACATGGAACCCCCAAAAAACTGTCAAGGATTTTCAGAAACTCACAGGAAGGGTTGCTGCGCTAGGACGATTCATCTCCAAGTCAGGAGACAAGTGCTTGTCATTCTTCAAGTCATTAAAGAACATTAAAGACTTTGTATGGAGTGAGGAAAATCAGAAGGCATTTGAAGAGTTAAAGAAGTATATGGGCCAGGCCCCGTTGTTGGCCAAGCCAGTTCTGGGTGAAGTTTTATTCTTGTATTTGGCTGTTTCGGAAAGCGCCTTGAGCACGGTGTTGGTTAAGGAGGAACTGAAAGTCCAGAAACCCGTATACTATGTCAGCAAAATTTTGCATGGTGCTGAGTTGAATTATTCAGCCATTGAGAAATTCGCTTTAGCCTTGGTAATGGATTCAAGAAAGCTGCGTCCTTATTTTCAAGCTCACCAAATTGAAGTGCTAACAAATCAGCCACTGAGAAATTTCACAGTCCCAAGGCAAGTGGGAGACTGATTAAGTGGGCAATAGAGTTGGGAGAGTTCGATCTCAAGTATAAGCCACGTATGGCCATAAAAGCCCAGGCACTAGCTGACTTCGTGGTGGAATGTACCATACCCAACCAAGAAGTCGGGGGGCAGGAAGATACCATACCTCAAGACAAGGGAGTCGACAATGGGGACAAGGAGAAAGAATATTGGGTTCTCTATTTTGATGGAGCATCAAAAACAAATTCCAGTGGAGCAGGGTTGGTTTTGCAAAGCCCTGATGGATTCTTAATTGAGTATGCCATGAAGCTAGACTTCCCAACCACAAACAATGAGGCAGAGTATGAAGCCCTGATTGCTGGCCTTGGTCTAGCTGGGACACTTAGAGTCAAAAACTTAAAGGTCCGTGGAGACTCGAAGTTGATCATATCCCAGGTAAAGGGAGAATTTGAAGCAAGGGATGATACGATGGCTAAGTATGTTCGCCTAGTAAGGGCTGTGATGACCCAATTTAATGAATGCCATGTTGAACACATTCCAAGGGAAGAAAATGCTAAAGCAGATGCGCTATCAAAGTTTGCTTCATCTGAGATTGAAGAAAGTTCAGGAAGTGTGTACTTCCGTGTTTTGAAGACACGAAGCATAGATGTTAAGCTTGTGGCTCCCGTAGGCTTGGGGACGTCATGGATTGATCCCATCAAGGCTCACATTCAGACCGATTGGTTGCCAAGCGATGCAATTGAGGCACAGAAGTTAACTGTTCGAGCACTAAGGTACTCTTTGATAGATGGGATTCTATATAAAAGATCTTTCGTGGTTCCTTACTTGAGGTGTCTCAGGCCCGATGAGGCACGCTTAGCTCTTGAGGAAGTGCATGGAGGTATTTGTGGGCAACACTTGGGGGGCAGGGCCTTGGCTCATAAGATAACTCGTTTAGGCTTCTATTGGCCAGAAATGATGGCTGATGCCAAAGAATATGTAAAGAAGTGTGACCGCTGTCAGAAGCATGCACCAATTGTTAGACAACCCCCTGAAATGCTGACCTCTATCAACTCGCCTATTCCCTTTGCCATGTGGGGGATGGATATTCTAGGGCCTTTTCCTATGGCCACGGCACAAAGGAAATTTCTGATTGTAGCCATTGATTATTTCACCAAGTGGATCGAAGCCAAACCTTTGGCCAAAATCACAACTAAGCAAGTTGCACAATTCCTGTGGGAAAACATCATGTGCCGATATGGAATTCCCCGTATCCTCGTCACTGACAATGGAACACAATTCAACAATGAGGAATTCAAGAAGTATTGCGAAGAAAATGAAATTGAGTTGCGGTTCACCTCTGTGGCTCACCCGCAAGCCAATGGGCAAGCGGAGGTAGCAAATCGGATAATCCTGGATGGACTAAAGAAGAGGATCGAAAAGTCGAGAAATAATTGGGTGGATGAGATACTTCCCATATTATGGGCCTATAGGACTACTTGTAGAGTCACGACAGATGCAACTCCTTTCATGTTGGCATATGGGGCGGAAGCAGTAGTTCCCGTGGAGATATCACATTCCTCTCCAAGGATTCAGGCTTTCGATGAGAAAGAAAATGAGGAAGGGCAGAGATTAGCCCTGGATTTAATTGATGAAGTGCGAGATAAAGCACATGCAAAGATAGTAGAATATCAGAAAAAAGCTTCATTCTACTACAACCTAAGGGTTAAAGAAAGGTTTTTTAAACAAGGCGATCTAGTCTTGAGGAAGATAGAAGCATCTGGTGTAGGACAAAAAGGGAAGCTTGCCCCAAATTGGGAAGGGCCGTACAGAGTCAAGAGTGTTCAAGGTAGAGGAACCTACAAGCTCGAGACTATGGATGGTTTTGAAGTCCCGAGGACCTGGCACGCACAAAACCTGAAGGTTTACTACGTGTAAGATAGGCGAAGTACGATTCTCACTTATCATTGTGACAAGTAGGTTTAAAAGCACCTGGAAGCTTTGCTTGCGTAGGATTTTATATTCCAGTAGAATTTATATTGTCTAGTTATTATTGATTAGGGTCGAACCCATGCTATGTAAGGTTTTGAAAAACTAGACTTCATATTAAAGAGTTTGAAATTATTTCAATCCAAGGATGTTTAAGGCTCAAATGCATATTAAACAGAAAGAGGCAAGAAAAGCAACATATAAAATATAAGCCCCGAAGGGTAATAAGTTTTGAATACAATTAAGTCAATACAATAAAACAAGCCATGCAGGGCTGAAAAAGCTCTAAGGAGCTGAGGTGCCCTCGGCGTCCATATCATCATCCTCTCCGCTCTCGCTAGATGTCTCCGTCGTCTTGGAGGAGGAGGAAGAGCTGTCGTCCTCAGCAGGTCTGGAAGAAGACTCGGGAGGAGGAAGGAGTGGATCCTGAGGAACATGATCCGAGACAACTACTCGGGTACGAAACCTCTGTAGCAAAGCCTCGTCATCAGGGCAGATATAGTCCGCCGGGTTAATGTCAGGACAAGCCTCGTTCACGGTCCCAAGGGCCGTATCCCAACCAGTCCTAAAAAACCCGGGAAAGACTGAATCATCCCTAATCCTCATGGATTGGGCAAACACCTCCGAGTCCAGATAGTTGTCTATAGCTTTATCCTTCTCCGCCCGAAGTACCACCAGCTCGGCGTTAGACTCTCCGAGTTCTTCCTCCTTGCGCTTGAGCTTCTTCTCCAGGGTAGCATACTTCTTCTGTTGCCTCCTGAGGGCATTATCGGCCTTATCAGAAGCCCGCTTCCATGATTCGGCTTGCCTCACGGCGCCTTGAAAATAGGCGTTAGACTGAAACAAAGCAACCAACGAAGTATAAGGCAAGAAAATGCTACAAGAATGAAAGATAAATTTAAAAGAGAGAAGGCATACCGAAGCCAGAGATTGGGCTCCCATGAGCTTAATCCTCTCAAGGTCAGGGGTGGCCACCACATCAGTAAAGTCCTTTGGAGTCACGCTATGGTAGGACCAATCCCAAGCATGTTTCGTGGAACCAACCACGGTGTCCCCTCGGCGGAATCCCCAGAGAGGCTGGAAGGCTCCTGTGGCAGCAGCAGTAGGGGCAGCGGCAGTAATAGGAGCACTATGGCCCCCAGCTCCTTCAGTTGAAGCCTCCCCTATAGGCTCTTTCTGCTTCTTCAAAAAGATAGGCTCCGTGGCCTTTCCCCGGGTGTCTAGGCCTGCGAGCCGAGCTTTCTTCATCCTAGCTGTTTCCTCAACCAAAGGAACATTGTCCTCGTTAATCTCCTTAGCAGCTGAAACAAAGCAAAGGACAAAATAAGTGAAGTTAATAATGCATGAAATGAAGTAAAATTGAGAAGGGAAGAAAAATACCCTGTTGAGAAACAGAGGATAGTCCCACATGAATCAGGGAAAACTCCTCTAAGAGAGTCCAGCTGGTGGTCGTGCCATCATCCTGAGTAAGCCCATTATAAATAATAGTTTCTTCAGGAGTTAAGTGAATGGATTTGAGGCTACCATCACTGACCTTCCCAAAGGAAGATCGAAAAAGTGTGCCCCAGTCACCATTCTCCCAACGTAACCCGACGAAACTATTCCTCCAATTTTGATTATTATCAGGAATAGAGGCACTGTTAAAAATATGTTTGCTTTTGGGCCTTTGCTTGACATAGACCCAGCCGCAGATGCTGGAAGAACTATTGTAACACTGAAAGACTTTCCTAAAAACAGCTACAGAAAGAGGAAAGCCCTCCCTAAGACAGCAGACCATAAAACATAGAATGTTCCTCCAAGCGTTTGGAGGAAGCTGACACGGGTTGATTTGTAAATCAGCCAAAAGATGAGGAATAAAGGGGTGAAAAGGAAACCTAAGCCCAGCATTAAGGGCATCTGTGTAAATGAAGAGAGTATCGGGTCTCCAGTGGCAAGTACGATCACCACCAGAGACTGGAACTAATCTAAGGGGAGGAAGGACGTTATAACGAGCATTTAGTTTATTGAAATCTATGTTGTGCCAAGTATTACAATGATTAAAAGAGTCGAGATGTGCAGTGGAGGGATATTCATCCCCCCTAGTGTTAATCATATCGATTAAAGACATATATGAAGAACGGATATCGATATCCTTACCTCGTTTTGAAGCCGAGGCTATCTTGGCCGCCCTCTCAGAACTCTTGTCAGCCATTAGTGAAGCTAGGAAGGAGAGGTTGGAAAACTAAAGGAGGGGATTTGAGAGAGGAAAGGTTAGAAAGTTGGAGGAAGATGAGGAGAAGTTGTAGAATGAGTAGAGAGGTGAAATGAGAGGTGTGGAGAAATCAAACTCTCACCCCACCTTTATATAGCCAAGGAAGGGGAATAATGGGCCTTAAAAAAGCCCATTTGGGCCCAAAACTTAGAAGGTTCTGGAATTATCCAGGAAGTTCCTGGAAAATTCAAGAGAATTCTAGCAAAAATCAGAAGAAAACTTGAGTTTTTGAAGAATCTGGAAGAATCCAGAAAAACCCTAGAAGGATTTGGAATTTGGGCTTAGAAAATAAAAGCCCATCTCAGAAAAGGGCCTAATTTTAGAAAAAATCAAGCCCGGTTAAGGGCCCAAGTGTTTAAAAAGCCCTGTTTGAGGCCCAAATGATGTTTAAGAAAAAAGAGTGGAAAGGGAGCCCAGTTAAAACAATGGGCCAATTGCAAAAACCTAGTTGGATCAAGAAAAATGGGCCCAAGGTTTTTCTATTGAAGCCCAGAAAAAAGGGTAGGCCAAATAAGAAAATAGGCCCAGTTAAAATGGGCCCAAGTCTTAGCCCAGAATTAAGAGCTTAAATCCAAGTATATACAAAAAAATATATGTATATATTCTTGACCCTTTTGAATAGAAAACACAGAGAAATCCTGGTCGAATGGTCTGAGGTCGAATTTCCCTCGACCAGGGCTGATAAAAGAAGCTAATTCGGTCAAGAAATTAATTCTGACCAAAAATCTTGGTCGAAAATGATTGTTTTTTGACCGAAATGCCAGAATAATGTTCGACCTTGTTCCTTGATCCTTTCGACCAGGGAACAAGATAAAATCTTGGTCGAAATGATCCAGCTCGAAATAGCTTCGACCAAGGCAAGAGATGATGGTTAATTCGGTCAAAAAATGGAGATCCTGACCGAAAATCTTAACCGAAGTTGAAAAAAAAATTCCTGGTCGAAAATTGTATAAAAAAAAAAAGGGGGAGAAATCCTGGCCGAAATTCGACCAGGATTCTTGCTCGAATGGAATCTCCTCGAAAATCCTTCGACCAAGGCACAACAAAGGCTAATTCGACCAGGATCCTGGTCGAATGGATTCCTGGTCGAAAATTGTATTAAAAAAAAAAAAGAGAGAGAGAAAAGGAAGAAAAAGGGAAGAAAAAATCCTGGAAAATTACAAAAAATAAGGAAATTCCTTAAATAGTTTCTGAAAAATGTTAATGTTTTCAGAAATAAGGAATAAATCCAGAAATTAAGGATAAATCCCAGAAATTAAGGGAAAATTCCAGAAATTAAGGATAAATCCCAGAAATTAAGGGAAAAATCCAGAAATTAAGGGAAAAATCCAGAAATTAAGGATAAATCCCAGAAATTAAGGAATAAATCCAGAAATTAAGGATAAATCCCAGAAATTAAGGGAAAATTCCAGAAATTAAGGATAAATCCCAGAAATTAAGGGAAAAATCCAGAAATTAAGGGAAAAATCCAGAAATTAAGGATAAATCCCAGAAATTAAGGAAAAAATCCAGAAATTAAGGGAAAAATCCAGAAATTAAGGATAAATCCCAGAAAATTAGGGAAAATTCCAGAAATTAGGGAAAAATCCCGGAAATAAGGGAAAAATTCCTGGAAATCAAAATAATTCCTAAATAAAAGGAAAAATTCGTTGTAAACGTGTAGGTCGCTCCACACTTTACGGAAAAACGAAACCCTGTAAGGGAACAAATAGACTTAACTTCTGCGAAACCTATTCAATGTTTCCCAAAAGTTGGGGGGCAAATGATAGGGATAAATAAATTATGATTGTATAATTAAATACTGCATTAATTGTACAAGCTGTGGGCTGCTAGGCCCAATAAAAAGATATATGAAACTCAGACCAGAAAGGTTAAGCCTGATGGACCAGATCAGGCCTGATGGAATAAAAAAGGCCCAAAAGCCCTAATTATTAATTAATTTCGTAATTAATTAATAAGGGAAAAATCAGCTATTGAGAAGAGTCCCGATAAGGATATAAATCCTTATAGATTAGCCTCAAGGGGACCTAAAAGGATAAGGAATCAGCTTCCTACTTCCTAGGACTCCTAAGTCTATCCTAATTCAGAGGCTTGTCCACCAAGTCTCCTATGCCAAGTCCAATTCAAGGACTCCCACATCTATATAAGGGGCCTCACCCCACAAATCAGAACTACGTTTTTTGGCTTGATTCTCTAACTCACAGAGATACGTAGGCATCTCGTAAAGGCAGAATTAAGCTACGAAACACGAGAGCAGCCATTAAAGGCCTTGAGCTCCCGAATCTTAGTAATAAATACAGCAAGTAATAACCTTAGCTTTTTATCCATAATAAGATAATTCAAAAATACATGGGTCGTTATAGAGTGCCGTAATCAACCGGCCAGAGAGCCATCAAATAAGGATCAGCTTACCAGGAATCAGGCATGCAAGGTTTTAGCAATTGGGTTTACATGTTTCAAGTGTGAAAGGCCAGGACAAATAACAAGGGATTACAATGCACCAGTTATAGTCAATAATGCGTTGAGAATCATGGGAGCTACTCCAACAGTGAATGAACCTCCCAGAGCTTCAGTTTATGACATGTCTGTGAATGATGCTATTATGGATATTGATGTTGTGGCAGGTATGCTTACTATTAATTCTTTATGTGCTAAAGTGCTAGTAGATTCGGGATCAACTCAATCATTTATTTCCCAAGATGTTGTTGATAAGTTAATTTATCCAGTTGAATTGTTAAATGAGATTATGACGGTAGAATTAGCAAATCATAAGTGTCTATCAGTTAAGCAATTGTGTACAGATTGTGAGATTCAGGTTTCTGGGAATAAGTTTGGTGCTGATTTGATACCATTTAAGTTAGGAGAGTTTAACATTATTTTAGGAATGGACTGGCTATCTAAGAACGATGCTCAGATAGACTGTCATAATAAGAAGGCAATCTTGAAGATGTCGGACGAGAAAATGGTGACGTTTAGAGGTCAGAAGCAAGAAAGGAAGTTCTCAATGATGATTTAAGCTAAGAAGTTACTATGACAAGGATGTGAGCATTTCATTGCTTATGTGATAGATAGAAATTAGGAGCTAGCAAAACTAGAAGACATTCCAGTGGTAAATGAATTTACAGACGTGTTCACATACAAATTACCAAGACTTCCTCCAGATAGAGAAATTGAGTTTGCGATCGACTTAGCACCTGGAACGGAACCAGTATCTAAGGCCTCGTACAGAATGACGCCAGTTGAAATGAACGAACTAGCAAAGCAATTGTAAGAGTTATTGGAGAAATGAGTGATTAGGCCTATTGTATCCCCATGGGGTACACCGGTACTATTTGTTAAGAAGAAGGACGAAAGCATGAGATTATGCATCGAATATCAAGAACTCAATAAGTTTACTATCAGATGATTGTGACGCCTTTGACAAAGCTTACCAGGAAAAATGAGAAGTTTATATAGAATGAGAAGTGTGAAGAAAGTTTCCAGGATTTGAAGAAAAGATTGTTCACGACACCTATTTTTTCACTTCTAGATGATCAAGGAAATTTCGTAATCTATAGTGATGCTTCTCATAAGGGATTAGGTTGCGTTTTAATGCAGCATGACAAAGTTATTGCATATGCATCTAGATAACTGAAACCTCATGAGCAGAAGTATCTACTCATGACTTGGAACTAGCAACAATATATTCTGTTTGAAGATTTGGAGACATTATCTATATGGAGAAAGTTGTGAGGTATATACGGATCACTAGAGTTTGAAGTACATATTCACGCAAAACGAACTCAATATGAGACAACGAAGATGGTTGGAGTTAATCAAGAACTATGATTGCACAATTAACTATCACCCAGGAAAAGAAAATGTGGTGGCAGACGCATTAAGCATGTTATTCCCAAACAATCTAAACAAGAATTACAGAGGGGGGTTGAATGTAATTCTGGATTTTTTTCCAAATTTCAAGAACTGTTCTTCTATGAATATATATCTGTTTTGATTTAACTAGGTACAAAATGAAAGTAATATTGCAATAAAAGCACAAAGTAAATAAATACAAGTATTTAAAAACTTTCTAGTGGATTGAACTTTTCCACCAGAGATATATATTAAGTTGAGAACTCTGTGTAACAAAATTGTTCATAGCTGCTTACAAGTTGAAAAACAAGAACGGACAAATTCTTAACAGATGTTGCCTAATCTATTTCTGTGGTAAAAATACTTACTAATATAGATACTTTTCAATTTGCTACCCTTGGTTTATATATCACCAAGTTACATGATAAAAAGATAAGATAATAAGACAAACTATATCTAGTCTAACTTCATGTTGCTACACTTCTCTTTCCAGCATCTTTGAATATTATTTGTTTTGCATGAAAATGGAAATGCTTTTTTGTTCTCTAAAACCTTCAAACAGGCTGCCACATTCCATTTGCATACAACCAACGCATGTGACTGTCAAGTCACTATCAACTGCTCTTTTGAGTTTGACAATCCGTTGGAACTTAGATTGATCATCCGTTAGAACTTAGATTGATCATCCGTTGGAACTTTGGTTGATCATCCGTCGAGACTTATGTTGATCATCCGTTGGAGCTTTGTGAATCATCCGTTGGGACTATCTTTTTAGCAGTTAACTCTATTTCATTTATAAAATAATATAAGGTATCTAATATTTACAATTCACCATCCTATCTTTCATATCAATCTAGTAGTTGATATGACTTGAACAATCTACAAAATCTAGTTAACTAAGCCATACAAGTATACAGAAATATGCTACTAGTCTTATTGTTACATAAGCCACTCTTTCAACAGATGTTTGAAAATGATCATCCGTTGAAAGCTACAAAATCACTTAAATAAAATTTACTAAGTGTTTTGTTCAAGTTATCATCAAGTACACAATATATTCCTAACAATCTCCCCCAATTTATGTCTACTTGAATTGTAGCCATAAATTAAGAGAAACTTGATGATAACAAAACACCTTATGAATACAGAATGAAATACAGCAGATTAAAATTTCAAGTGCTGCAGTTTATTGAAAATTCTCACAAAAGAAAGATTTGTAGAGTGTCTTAAAGATCATTTACAAGGTGCTCCTCTAGAATGAGAAAAATAAGATCATTTCCTTGATTGCCTTAGCTTCTTTCCCAGCGTCACATCATTCTCTTCAATCTGGTTTTGTAGTTGTCTATAAAATTATGATTCTTCATTATTTGTTAGATCCAGCTTTTCTTGCATTTCTTTTAGAGTTCCATTACTGGCAATCTTTAGCTGATCTCCCAATCTGAAAAATCTTCTAATGTACCCTATCTCCAGTGAAAGGAATAGTCAATACTCTTGGGAGTGCATTTGGTCCTCTCTAGCTATTTCTTATCTCCTCAATCTTATTTAGTACCATTTTCTTGGCTACTATGTTGAATCCAAAGTTTTTCTTGATTGAGGAGAAGATAGTCACTAGAGTTGAATAACCTTCATTGAGAATTCTGTGAAGTGGCCAAGTAATTTCCTTACCACCCTTGTACCTAAAGACTAGTCTCTCTGGAAGGTGCTTGTAGGCATCAATAGACCTGACTTCTTCAAGCTCATCCAGATAGAGATATATGTCTGAAAACTCTTTGATGTCATATATAAAGAGTTGATCTCCTTTGTTGACAGTAGGTTTAGGTTTGGCCATTTGCTTGGATTTGAGCTTGGTAGGCTTGACTGTTTTGACTACTCTTTCTTTAATCTACCTTTGTTTAGCAAAGATGGGAATGTTTAGATCAGGAAGAGGCAAGTTGTCCCAATCTATAGGCTCATCCTTTGGAACAACAGGATCACCATGAAAGGTGATGTTGGGATCAACCTTGAACTCACCCTCCTTCACAGTAGGTAGGGTTAATTAGCTTGAGGTTGTAGATTGGGCTGACATGTAGTCTTCCTTGTCTTCATCAAAATTATATTCCTCTTTGTATGCAACTTGTATCTAAACTTCCTTTTTATCTACTTTGGTTCTTCTTTCTTTCCTTCACCCAGATTGTCAGATGTCTCGGCGGCAATAAAGCTTTTGTGATTACAGGATTCTTAGCTTGGTTCTTGGCATCTAAAACAGCTTGCTTTTGTGTTGTTTGAGCCTCACCTTTTCTTCTTTCTTAGCCTCTGCAAATTGTGGATGTCAAGCCACCACACGCATTAGTTTACCATTCCTATAGATCTTAGCAATTCTTTTATTTGACACTGTATCTCTGGGATCTTTGGATAAGGAAATAGACCTTGCAAGCAGCTTCTTTTCATCTGGCCTAAGGGTTACATAAGATAGGTCCAGTGGATTTTTTTCTGAATTATTTGGATAATTCCTTTTTGGTTGAAAAATCACACTGGCCTTTAGAGACTTGATTGATGAGGGTTGACCTCTTTCCATGTTCCCTAGGATCATTTCATTGGCTGAAATTTGTCTTAATTTGCAGAAGTGAGAAAAGACCTTGTCTTGCTTCTCAATTGGACCAAATTTCATCTTGATGTTTTCATCAAGCTTCTTCCACTTTGCAATTAACTCTTTAATAACTTCTGCAAAATCAAGCTTTTTAGATTTCTCATTTGATTCCAATTTAGCAGCTGCTATCTGGATCAGATCAATGTTGTCCAAGACTGGTGGCTTTGGGAAAGTAACTGTTGGAACAATTACTTTGCTTACTTAAATTTTGAGCATTTGCTCCCCCCACTTGTTGACTCCCCTTGGCTAACTGGAATAAGATCTTTCTCCCCCTTTTTATTAGTATCAAGTTGAGTGGAGGTTGAGGTCTGTGTAGCCACCAATTTTTGAAGTAACTGAGTTTTTTGGCCTTGATGTAGATGGATTTGAGTTATGGAGGTTTCTAGATTTTTAAGTCTTTTGTCCAAGGAGTTCACTTCGGTGTCTAGATGATAGTCTTTCCTCAGTTTCCTGTTGATGTCTAGCATGGTTATGTCAGGAAACTTGGCCTCCAATCTTTCAGTAACATCCTTTTTGATATGACCAATTTCAGTTGTCAGTGCAGTTACCTCTAGAATGTGTTGGAGAGATTGGATTTGGTGGAGTTGAAGAGAGTCTAGATGTTCTTGAAGAAGTCTCTTGGTGTTGGCTTTGGTAGTGGCTTGAAGAGCTGTCTTAGTTTGTTGAATGATGTGAAATAGAGTAGATTTGAAGTGGTCCTCATCACATTCTTTGGAAAACACCCAAAAAGGAATGTTTGATCTTGAGCTAGGGTCTGCTTCTCCCCTATGTCCATAAACTCTTCTTCATCATCATATTTGTAACGTCTGAAAAATATTATGTAATTATTTTTATTAATAAATAATTATTATGCGATTATTTTTGAATTTTGGTGAATTAATTGATGACTGATATTAATATTTGGATGTTTATTTTGACAAAATTAGGATATTTTAATTTTTAATTATCCAGAATTAAATCTAGATAATTTTGGTATTTTCTGCTAATTTTTGGATTATTATTGATTTTATAAGGATTTATAGAATTAATAATGATTATTTTACGTGATTATAAAATTACTTTTTTTAGATACAGAAATCGTCCCACTTCAACCATTTTTGCATTTTTACAACCCGAAACTCTTCCGAAAACTCCCTTCTAACCTAATCTGATAATTCTGAACAGTTTTCATGTTTTGACTTTTTCGATCCTGGATACGGTTTGACCTGTGCGAGTCCCGACGTGAAATTTTCGATACGCAAATCATTTTATAGATCGATAAAAATCCGTATTCTGAAAAGGCGAGATATTATTACCTTATTTTCGTATAAAGTGTTTTATAGAAAGCTCTGTTTTGATAATTACCCAAGTATGGTACTAAAATCGTATTGTCTTCTTAGTTACTTAGCGGTTAAGTAACCTATTTTCACATCCGATATATAAATGTAATTATTGAATTATTAAATAAATAAATATGTGATGGTTCCGTCAGCTATGTTTTGCTGTATTATTAATTGTTAATGAATTGTTGGATGCGAAGATTAATTTTATAATTATTTATCGAGCTGTATAAATTTAATTCATTTTTAAAGTAATTCTATTGAATATTTATTCTTATAAATACTAAATTTGTTTTTAAACTTATTTTTATTATTTTATAATTTTATTTATTATTTTTAGGAATTTATAAAATTTAGAAATCAATATTTTATTGATTATTTACCTCTAAATAATTTTCTGATCGCATTTAATTAAAAAATCAGTATTTAATTCCAAAATGGTTTAAAAATCATGAAAATTTTATTTAATTAACTCTTGAATATTATGATAATTTTAAAACTATTTTAGGGAATTTGAAAATTTATTTTGGGGATTTCCGGGATTAATTTCACCCGTATGTCGGTTCGTTTAATCGTTAAAATTATAAAATACGGGTCGGATGCGCATTTCAAAAATGATTTTTAAAATTATAAAAATTTTATGATAATTAGTGTTAATTATCTCAAGTATTTTTTAAATGTGTTCGGATAAATTCCCCCGTTATTATTACTCGTAGATTATTTACAGATGAGATCGTTAATTGCGATTTGAATCAGGATAACAACGAAAAGAAAAAAATATGTATATATATACAAAACAACACATACACTACACCCCTATTCCCCTTTTCTTGACCCATTTCTCATCTCTCCCAAATCTCTCTCGGGTTCTCTCTCTCTCTCTCTTAAATCCCTTATCTCTCTCTCTCTCTCTCTCTTATTTTCTTTCCTCTCTTTTTCCTCTACCCCGTTCCTCTCCTGTTCGGTCTCTTCCCCTGTGTTCTATATTTTGTTAAGTCCGGCCGCCCCTTTTTTCGGCCGTTTCCTTCTTCTCCGGTGAACTTCCGGTTGTAATTCCGGTTACTTGGCTTGAGTAATTCTGATTTGTTCCCTGTTAATATATATATATATTTATATACTCGTCTATATATATGTCTGTTATATGTGAGTACAATTGGTGTGTGTGATTGTGATTGTGTGTGTGCGATGTGTTGTGCGTGTGTGTGTTTTATGATTCCAAAACCAGACAAAACCCTGATTCAAGAGATGAATCTGGGAATCGCTTGTTACCTTTGGATTTATAATTAAAGGCTGGTGACATCCAACGTTTATTCGCTCAGCTCACTCAAATAAATAGAACTGTTTAAAATTGTTTAAAGATTATGTCCGTAAATTTTCTTTTGATATTAATGCATAAAACTCAAATTATATACTTGCTCGGCATTTTTGGATCACTCTTGCTTTGTAAATTCTTATTTCTTTCAGAAGCAGATAATGATAAAAGTGAATAGCTTTCGTTAGACAGCAGAAGTTAGAGATATCTCCGCTGCGAGAAGACAAAGATGTTAAAAAAATAAGACAATGGCATTATCATAAAGGTATTTACACTCATTTTGTAGTTGTTGTGAATTGTAGAAGGTTAGATTCTTGTTTCATACTATAACTTGTAAACAATCCGGAATTAAGGGGTTATTTATTCATTGTTTTATTTTATGTAAAGACTATTTGGTGACACTAAATCTTGACCCCGGATTTGGGTTGTTACAATCTTCATCCCCAAAAATAGCCACAGAACCACCAGTTCCATAATCAACATCATCACCAGCTGTGGGTGGCATGGCTGAGATGACATCTTTGGCCCTTTGCATAGAAGCAGTAGTGTGCACCAAATTGAGTACCTTATCAGCCTCTTCATTGCCCTGTCCAGCCAAAAGTTGATATGCTGTAACAGGATGAGTAAATGTCTCAGCATCCAAAGAGATAGAATCTATGATAGCTTGATATTCTTGCTGAAATTGTTTCTCTTTTTCTGAATCACTGACATTCATTGACTTACTAGCAATGGTTTCCATCCTTATCTCTCCTGTACCCGCTTTTCTCTCATGTTCTTTCTGTTTTTACATCAAGGGCTCCCCTTGGCTTTCCACCCTCACACCCTCACCTTCACCTACTAAGGTGGAACTCCCCTCACTCACTTTTGCCAAGCTGGAAGAAAAGTGTGCATGTGTTCACTCTTTTCCTCTCCTTTTTCCTGAGAGCAACTCAGCCTCTCATTCAATTCATTCCATTCCCTCAGTCCTAAGAGTGATTGTACAACTACTAGATCATCTACACTTGTAACATTTGTTGAAGTTTAAAGTGGTGCAACGATATTCAACGGATGAGGAACATCCATCGAAATAGTAGTTGAGAGTTTCAACGGATGACTATTGTTAAGCACATCCGTCGAGATACAATCACTAGTCGACGGATGAATAATATCCGTCAAGATAGAAGAAATGAGAGATTTTGGAGTAGAGACTGTTTTTGAATCTGTGGTGATTGATTTGAGATTTTGCACAAATGTTTCAGTAGACTTAGAAAGAAGTGGCAAGTGAGCCAACAAATCATCTAAAAGATGATGCTCACTTTCTTGGATTTTTAGCTCCTCCATGAGAGTTAAAGATGGAGAATCAAAAATTGATGTATGAATCATATCTACATCCAGTGAGTGTGTGGGTGTGTTTGGTGCTTCTATAGTTACAGATTTTGGTTGTGACTCCACATTTACTGGAGCCACATCAACCTGACTTTGAGAAGGTGCATGTACTGAGTCTTTGACTGCAGTAGGCACTGTGTGTGTGCACCCTGTGTATCCCCAATGTGTATAGATTTCTTCTTTCTAGCATAGGTTTGGGGTGAGCTTGTGTCCCTTACCCTCTTTTGGCATGTGCTCTTAGATGAGAGCTTTGTTCAATAGTTACATCCTTTTGGGAGGATGCAACTAGCAATGAGCTAATGTCCTTATTAATCACTACAGTTTGTTGCGAAACTACAGTGTGGCTAGGCTGTGATTCACTCACCCCTCCACCCTTATTCTTAGGGATTCTTTGATATTCACCCTGTCCCTCACCAACCTCACTTCCCTTTACACTCCCCTCTTGGTTTTTAGTGGATTTTACAACCAGCTTCTGTTGAGAGGAACTAGATGGGGCTTTCTTTGACTTGGGTTTTGAAACTTTTGGTTTTGTGGCTTGGCTAGGCACCTGTTTGGTCACTATCACAGGTGCCATGGCCACGGTTGTTGGCAAAAAAGTAGGTGTTTGAGAAGTAGTAGTAGAAACAGAGACATTTACCTCACTTACCTGAGGTAATTCCTCGATTGGCATGTAAACTAGGAGAACCTCACTGTGATGGTATGCCCTGTTCAAATCAGCAATAACCCTTCTTTCATAAACCCAACAATCAAGCTTGTTGGTTGGGTTCTCAATAACTAGATATTCAGAAACAAAGTTAGCCAATAACATAAAGAATCTAGCATAATATATGTTCTTAGACCTTTTCTTAACGTCTTCTAGCTTATAACCTACTTCCAACAGAACATACTCACTAAAATTATGAAACCTATTACTAAGCAGCATATATAACATGTTTACAAGTGAATAAGTCACTGCATCAAAATTACTAATTTTCCAGAAAATAATTTAATAAAAGAATCACAGAGAGCTCCACTCCTTTCTGAGGCCTTTTCTTCTATCACCTAGCTTGGTGGGGTCAAAAGCATAGCCTATAAAACTGAGCATGGAACTCACACATGTTTCTATGTGTGAGCTTAGTGTATTATTCTCAGGAAATTGAAAACATGCACAAATTATATCACTGTTTATACAATAGTTTGTACCTTTGAGAAAAAAGGTAATGATTTTGTCACTTGAGTTGTAAACAACAGTGGTCCAGATCTCTTTAACCACTTCACAGTAGATAACAGGAGACTCCAGCATAGCATACTTTAGTTTGCAACTTCGAATAAAGTCCATCACTTGGTGGTAATTATTAGAAGCCACAACCTCCTTGTTCACTAATGCAACGAAGTTGTTCTTTTCATACACCAACCCAGATTGGGACATGATCTTGACTACAGGTGCCATTTCTGAGAATGAAAATAGTTTGCAGAGAAAAAGATTTTGCTTTGGAGAAGAAATAGTTAGGGAAATTGCTTGAGAAAGATAAAAGTAAAGAATAGAAATGTAATTAGCTTTTATACTTTCTCAGAAATAAACTGTCAAAAAGTAAAAAGTAAAAATAAAGTGACCAATCAAATTAAACCAAAATAGCCGTTTAAAAATAATGAAAAACTGTCAAAATTCTAAGATTATTCGTTGAATTATACATACAGACTGTAAGTAAATTCGACGGATGATGCTTAAATTTAACGGCTAAGATTGAGTACAATTCGACGGATGATGATAAATTACCCAGAATAATAATTGATATTTCGACGGATGATATAATTCAACGGATATTCATTTTCAACGGATAATGAACATCCGTCGAGATACAAATGCTGACTTAGTCAAGATTTTGTCTAAAAAAGAAAATATCAACTTTTACTCTATGTGCATTTTAATTTGCATAGACATCAAAATAGATTATGAGTAATTAAGCATACCTAACTCACTTACCAACCTAGTGAAGGTGGATTCATCAAGTGGTTTGGTAAAGATGTCTGCAAGTTGTTTTTCACTTGGAACAAAATGAAGTTCCACAGTACCATTCATAACATGCTCTCTAATGAAGTGGTACTTGATATCAATGTGCTTGGTCCTTGAATACTGTACTAGATTCTTAGTAATGGCAATAGCACTTGTGTTATCACAGAAAATAGGAATCCTATTCACTTGTAGACCATAGTCCAACAATTGATTTTTCATCCACCAAATCTGTGCACAACAACTACCAGCAACAATATATTCAGCTCCAGCTATAGAAGTTGAAACTTAATTTTGCTTTTTACTGAACCAGGATACTAGCCTGTTTCCTAGAAATTGACAGGTTATTGTTCTACTTTTTCTATCAATTTTACAACCTGCATAATCTGCATCTGAATAACCAGTTAGATCAAAGACAAAATCTCTAGGGTGCAAAATGCCAAGTTTTGGTGTTCCCTTAAGATATCTGAAAATTCTCTTAATAGCTATTAAATGAGATTCTCTAGGATCAGCCTGAAATCTAGCACAAAGACAAGTAGCAAACATTATATCTGGCCTACTAGCTGTTAAATATAAAAGTGAGCCAACCATGCCTCTATAGCTTGAAATGTCCACAGACTTTTCAGTAGTATTTAATTCAAGTTTAGTTGCAGTGGCCATGAGAGTTTTTGCAGATGTGCAATCCATTAGATCAAACTTCTTCAAAAGAAAATAGATATATTTGGTTTGAGTAATGAATATTCCATCACTAACTTGCTTAACTTGTAAACCGAGAAAGTAAGTTAGTTCTCCCATTATGCTCATTTCATATTTACTTTGCATCAATTTGGCAAATTTTTTGCAAAGTTTTTCATCTGTAGAGCCAAATATAATATCATCTACATAAATTTGAACAAGTATACTGGAGCCATTAACATTTCTAAAGAATAAGGTTTTGTAAACATTACCTCTAGTGAAGTGATTTTCTAATAGAAACTTTGACAAAGTATGATACCAGGTTCTAGGTGCTTGCTTCAGTCCATAAAGTACTTTCAAAAGATAGTAGACAGATTCTGAAAAATTTGGATCTTCAAAACTAGGAGGCTGACTGATATAGACTTCCTCCTCTAAATCTCCATTTAGAAAGGCACTTTTAACATCTATTTGATAGACCTTGAAATTGGCATGGGCTGCATAAGCTAAGAAAATTCGGATGGCTTCAAGTCTTGCAACAGGAGCAAAAGTTTCAACAAAATAAATTCTTTCTTATTGACAGTAGCCCTTAGCAACCAATCTAGCTTTGTTCCTTATAACTATGCCATTATCATCCATCTTATTTCTGAATACCCACTTAGTGTCAATAGGATTCTTTCCTTTAGGCTTAGGTTCCAGCTTCCATACTTTATTCCTTTCAAATTGGTTTATCTCCTCGTGCATAGCTAAAACCCAATCAGGATCAGAGCTTTTTCTACCTTTTTAGGCTCTTCCTGAAATAGGAAGCTGCTGTATAGAAATTCATCTTGAGTTACTTTCCTTGTTTGCACTCTTGAAGATGCATCACCAATGATCAGTTCAAATGGGTGATCTCTAGTCCATTTTCTCTATTGATGTAGATTAGCTCTAGATGAAGAGGCCTCATTGTTATCTTGATGTATGATAGAGTTTTGATTAGAAGAAACTCCCCCTGAGTTTGTGGATCTTTGACTTGTAGTTGGGTTCCTTTTTGATTGTGATCAGTATTGTCCCTCAATTTATATTAATGAATCAACGGATGTTGAATTTTGCCTTTCGACGGATGATGCAGATTGTCTTCCAACGGATGATGCACTTGGTCTCTCGACGGATGTTGAATTATGTGTTTCATTAGTTGTAGATTTTTCTACAGTTTCCTTAGACATTGGTTGTTGATCACTTTCATCATCATTGTCTTCACAAACCATCTTAACAATGTCAAATTTGAGGCTATCATGGAAATCTCCATCTTGCAGTCCTCAATATTTTTGTCATCAAACACAACATGTACGGATTCCATAACAATGTTGGTTCTTAGATTGTACACTCTATATGCTTTTCCAACAACATATACAACAAAAAATCCTTCATCTGCTTTGGCATCAAACTTCCCATGCTGATCAATTTAATTCCTTAAGATATAGCATTTAAATCCAAAGACATGAAGAAAGTTCAGTGTTGGTTTCCTATTCTTGAACAATTGGTAGGGTGTCATGCATTTTTCTTGATTGACCAAGGAAATATTCTGAGTGTAGCATGCAGTATTTACAGCTTCAACCCAAAGGTATATTTGTAACTTTGATTCTTCTAGCATTGTCCTTGCAGCTTCAATAAGAGATCTATTTTTCCTTTCCACCACACCATTTTGTTGTGGGGTTCTTGCTGTTGAGAATTCATTCATGATCCTATTTTCTTCACAAAATGACATCATCACAGAATTCTTGAATTCAGTTCCATTGTCACTCCTGATCCTTTTTACTTTGAAATCATGATGATTGTTAACTTGCCTTATGTGATTGATGACAATTTCTGTAATATCCGGGATATATCGTGTAATTATTTTTGCTAACAAATAATTATTATGTATGTTCAGTATCTATTATGGGAATTATTTGTTAAGTGTTATATGTGTTTGAATGTTTAAAAATAATATTAATTGAGTATTTTAATTTTTATATGTCCAAAATAAAATATAAATAATTGTCATATCTTTCTATTTACTTTTATGCTGATTTATGATTTTATAGGAAATATATGGATTTTATAAAATCTTTTTCCGAGTATTTAAAAACTATTTTATACAATCGGGAACCAACCGACGTCATCCGTTTTTATGTTTTTATAACCCGAAACTCTTCCAAAAACTCCTTCCTAACCCAATTGTAATATTCCGAGCATTTTCCATGTTTCGACTTTTTCGATCCGGAGTACGGTTTGTCCTGTGCGGGTCCCGACGCAACATTTTCGATATATTATTCGTTTCGGTAAATCGATAAAACTCGTATTTTCGATAAACAGGATCTTTTTATTAAACTATTACAATTATCACCTCGTAATACGTGTAACCAGGTGCTGAGACTAAGACCGTAGTACAAATTGTACAGATTTGGATAATTATCCCGAAAACCGGTACCGTTTGGATCCGTTTTTATAAATAAACGTGATATTTTATATCCGGTATGATCCAACGAGGTACCAATATTCCGTAAGTATAAATAGCCAGTACAATACCTTATTCTATTTAGATAAACAAAATTTTACAGTAAGAAAATTCAATAATTATCTGCAAGAAATAATAGAAAATTTTAATATTTGTTCTTAGTATGAGTAACCAGATTGAAGCCCACGATCCGTTCTATCTGATTTCTTCCTCAAATCAATCAATCGATTGGTAATTGTCAAATCTGAATTTTAGGGTTTATAATCAAGAATTCGGACTTTTGTTTCCAATGTTTGTTTAGTTATTTTGATGTTATAAATTGTTTTACCTGTTAAATTGCAATCGATTCAGGTATATGATAAGTGGCATTTTATACCACTTTGAACATCTTAAAATGGCTTAAATTGGTGCCTTGAAATCAAGTATTTTGTGTATTTGATGTGTTTTTCTAGTGTTTATGCATTTCAGGGTATTAGCTGCATTTCGGAGGAGTAATCATCAAGAATAAGCCTTGGCATGTGTTCACCATTGCAAGAGGAAAGAAATGGGCAGATTACGGCGAAGAAACAGAGCAAACTCAGGAATTTTCCAGAAGGGTCCTGAGCGCCCGCTCAGCGGCCGCGCAGAAAGCTGAGCGCCTGCTCAGCTATGCTGAGCGCCCGCTCAGCTATGCTGGGGACTAGGCGTATTTGTTTAGTTTATGTACTTACCATCATTGGTCATTAGGACTCAGTGATTAGGACGTAGTAGTTACTTATTGTTTCCGGTTGTGTTTCAGGTACTTTAGCGAGCGTTTATGCAAACTCGTTCTCGTACTCGCAAGAGGATTTTAGATACAGCTGAGGAGACAGACGAAGTTCTTGATATTCCGGAGAAGTTAGATTTTGATGATTCGGATTCAGGAACTGAGCAGAAAGAACCAGTAAACATGGGTGATCGTATTGTTCAAGCTGATCCAACTCTTATGGATTTTTCTCAGCCGAAAATTGATGACATTCAGTCAAGCATTCTTCATGCAGAATTCTGTTTCTTTTGGAGGAGCGGCGACTGAAGACCACAACATGCACATAAGGAATTTTGTCGAGATCTGCAGCACTTTTAAGTATAATGGCGTGACTGATGAGGCTATCAAGCTGAGGCTTTTCCCATTCTCACTGAGGGACAAAGCTAAGGACTTGTTACATTATGAACCAGCTGGGTCCATCACTACGTGGCAAGATCTTGCGCAAAAGTTTCTGATGAAGTTTTATCCGATGGCAAAGACTGCTGCTATGAGGAGTGCTCTTACTCAGTTTGCGCAGCAGCCTACAGAATCTATGTGCGAAGCTTGGGAACGATACAAGGAAATGTTGAGAAAGTGTCCAAATCATGGAATGCCCGATTGGATGGTGATCACTAGTTTCTATAATGGTTTGGGGGCCCAATCTCGGCCCATGCTCGATGCAGCAGCTGGAGGCGCCTTATGGGCTAAAAGCTATACTGAGGCTTATAATCTTATCGAGACTATGGCTACAAATGAGCATCAAAACCCAACTCAGAGGATGATGCCTGGTAGCAGGTATTCTGGAAGTCGATGTAGCCACCGCTATTGCAACACAGCTTCAAGCGCTGTCAATGAAGGTTGATTATTTGGCTACATATGCAGTTAATCAAATAGCTATGGTTTGTGAGCTTTGTGCAGGTTCTCATGCTACGGATCAGTGTTCTCTTGTCAATGAATTTGTTCAGTATGTGAATAATTATCAGCGACAACAGTAGCCTATGCCAGCTACCTATCATCCTAATAACAGATTCATCCAAATTTCAGCTGGGGGAATAATCAGAATGCTATTCAGCCACCATATCAGCAAGGCGTGAGTAAACAGTTTAACCCACCTGGATTCCAGCAACCACAGCAGTATGCTCAAAGGCAATCATATCCTCAACAGGGAAGTGCAGCTACACCTACTAGTGCTGATTTTGAGGAACTTAAGCTGTTATGCAAGAGTCAGGCGGTTTCTATCAAGACCTTGGAAAATCAAATCGGTCAATTAGCCAATGCAGTGCTCAATCGTCAATCTGGCACTCTTCCCAGTGACACGGAAGTACCAGGCAGGAAGGAAGCTAAAGGGCAAGTCAAGGCTATTACCTTAAGGTCTGGAAAAGTTGTTGATGCTAAAAAGGCAAAAGAAGGAGAAGCTGAAATTAGAGATGAAGAAGCTAAGCAAAAGGAGAAAGCGGCGGAACCAAGGAAGACTACTATTGAACACACTCTGCCTGAGGGTAATACAGGGGAGAAACAGCTCTATCCTCCACCACCTTTTCCTAAGAGATTGCAGCAACAAAAGCTGGATAGACAGTTCGGTAAGTTTCTGGAGGTGTTCAAGAAACTTCACATCAATATACCTTTCGCTGAGGCTCTGGAGCAAATGCCTAGTTATGCGAAGTTTATGAAGAGTATTCTTTCAAGGAAGGTGAAACTGGATGACCTTGAGACCGTTGCTCTCACGGAAGAATGCAGCACTGTTCTGTAGCAAAAGTTACCGCCAAAACTGAAAGATCCAGGTAGCTTCACCATTCCTTGCACCATTGGCAAGTTGACTTTTGACAAGTGCCTTTGTGATTTGGGAGCAAGCATCAATCTGATGTCGTTGTCGATCTTTAAAAAGTTGGATTTGCCTGATCCAAAGCCCACATACATGTCTCTATAATTGGCTGACCGTTCCATTACTTACCCAAAGGGCATAGTGGAGGATGTGCTAGTCAAGGTGGATAAGCTCTTCTTTCCTGCAGATTTTGTTATTCTGGATTTTGAGGAAGATAAGAAGATTCCCATAATCTTGGGAAGACCTTTATTGGCTACTGGCCGTACCTTGATAGATGTGCAAAAAGGTGAACTTACTATGCGGGTACAAGATCAGGATGTGACCTTCAACGTATTCAAGGCAATGAAATTCCCTACCGAAGATGAGGAGTGCTTAAAAGTGGATGTGATTGATTCTGCGGTTACTTCGAAACTCGATCGCATGCTAATGTCTGATGCATTGGAAAAGGCCTTAGTGGGGGATTTTGACAGTGATTATGAAGATGGCAACGAGCAATTACAATATCTGAACGCTTCTCCCTGGACGCGAAAGCTGGACATGCCGTTTGAATCTCTTGGTACTTCTGACCTCAAGAATGCTTAAGGAAAGCTCAAACCATCAATAGAGGAAGCACCTACCTTGGAGCTCAAGCCATTACCTGAACACTTGAGGTATGCTTTTTTAGGTGATGCATCTACTTTACCTGTTATTATTGCATCTGACCTTTCAGGTAGTGAGGAAGACAAGCTCTTAAGGATTTTGAGAGAATTCAAATCGGCTATTGGATGGACCATAGCAGACATCAAGGGGATAAGTCCTTCATATTGTATGCATAAAATTCTGCTAGAGGAAGGTAGTAAGCCGACTGTTGAACAGCAGCGTAGACTGAATCCTATCATGAAGGAGGTGGTAAAGAAAGAAATTTTGAAATGGTTGGATGCAGGCATCATTTATCCTATTTCTGACAGTTCGTGGGTGAGCCCCGTACAATATGTACCTAAAAAAGGAGGTATCACTGTGGTAGCAAATGAAAAGAATGAGCTCATTCCCACTCGAACAGTCACAGGATGGAGAGTATGCATGGATTATCGAAAGTTGAACAAAGCCACGAGGAAAGACCACTTCCCTCTTCTGTTCATTGATCAGATGCTTGACAGGTTGGCTGGTCATGAGTATTTTTGTCTTCTGGATGGCTATTCTGGGTATAATCAGATTTGTATTGCACTAGAGGATCAAGAAAAGACTACCTTCACTTGTCCATTTGGCACGTTTGCTTTTTGCAGAGTTTCGTTTGGGTTATGTGGCGCCCCGACCACTTTTCAGAGATGTATGATGGCTATATTCTCTGACATGATTGGAAATAATGTCGAGGTGTTCATGGACGACTTCTCCGTCTTTGGACATTCGTATGATGAATGTTTGAATAATCTTCGCGCTGTACTCAAAAGGTGCGTGGAAACTAATTTGGTGCTCAATTGGGAGAAATGTCATTTTATGGTGCATGAAGGCATTATTCTTGGGCATAAGGTCTCTAGCAAGGGTCTGGAGGTGGACAAGGCCAAGGTGGGAGTCATTGAAAATCTTCCACCACCTATTTCTGTGAAAGAAATCCGTAGTTTTCTTGGTCATGTGGGTTTTTATCGGCGATTCATCAAGGACTTTTCAAAGATATCTAAGTCGTTGTGCAATTTGCTTGAGAAAGATGTGCCTTTCAAATTTGATGATGAATGTTTGGCGGCATTCGAGACTCTCAAGAAGAGTTTGATCACTGCACCGGTTATTACAGCACCAGACTGGACAGAGCCATTTGAGATGATGTGTGATGCGAGTGATTATGCGGTAGGTGCAGTTCTGGGACATCGCAAGAATAATCTCTTTCATGTGGTCTACTATGCGAGTAAGACCTTAAATGGGGCCTAAATGAACTACACCACTACGGAGAAGGAGCTCTTGGCTATAGTCTTTGGTTTCGAGAAATTTTGATCTTATCTGCTTGGTACTAAAGTAACAGTATTCACTGATCAAGCAGCCATTCGCTATCTGGTTTCCAAGAAGGATTCGAAGCCGAGACTCATTTGTTGGGTGCTCTTACTTCAGGAATTTGAGTTAGAGATCAAGGATCGAAAAGGTACTGAGAATCAAGCAGCTGACCATCTCTCTAGGTTGGAGAATCCCGATTCTACTTCATAAGATAGGACATTAATCAATGAATCTTTTTCGGATGAGCAGTTGTTCGCAGTTCAGGAAGAAGAACCATGGTTTGCAGATATTGTAAACTATCTCGTCAGCAATATAATGCCTCCTAATTTGACCTCCGCTCAAAAGAAGAAGTTTCTGCATGAGGTGAAGTGGTATATGTGGGATGAACCATATTTGTTTAGACAGGGAGCTGACCAGATCATCAGGAGATGTATCCCGTTCTGTGAGATGGAGGGGATATTACGAGACTGCCACTCCACGGTTTATGGTGGATACTATGGTGGTGATAAGACGACAGCTCGTATTCTGCAAGCAGGTTTTTTCTGGCCTACTTTGTTTAAGGATGCTCATCAGTTTGTTTTAAGGTGTGATCGTTGCCAAAGAGTGGGAAATTTGATGAGAAAGGATGAGATGCCGCTAAATGTGATGCTTGAAGTCGAGGTCTTTGATGTTTGGGGAATCGATTTCATGGGGTCTTTTGTCTCATCCGGCAATAATCAGTACATCTTGCTGGCAGTTGATTATGTCTCAAAATGGGTAGAAGTCAAAGCTTTACCGACAAATGATGCAAAGGCAGTGCTGAATTTTCTTCAAAAGCAAATTTTCACAAGGTTTGGAATACCTCATATAATCATAAGTGATGAAGGGTCGCATTTCTGCAATCGTAAGTTCACTTCTATGATACAACATTATAATGTGAATCATCGAGTTGCTACTGCCTATCATCCGCAAACAAATGGTCAAGCGGAAGTGTCTAACAGAGAAATCAAGCGCATTCTAGAGAAAGTTGTTTGTCCGTCAAGGAAGGATTGGTCTTTAAAGCTCGATGAAGCTGTTTGGGCTTACAGAACAGCATACAAAACTCCACTTGGTATGTCCCCGTTTCAGTTGGTGTACGGTAAGGGATGTCATTTACCTGCGGAGCTTGAGCATAAGGCCTACTGGGCGTTGAAAAAGTTGAACCTGGAGTTAGATGTAGCTGGTAAGAAAAGAATGCTTCAGCTTAATGAACTTGATGAATTTCGACTTCAAGCATACGAGAATAACAAAATGTATAAGGAAAAGGTGAAGAGGTGGCACGATAGGAAGCTACATCCTAAGTTATTCGTGCCGGGGCAACAAGTTCTCTTATTCAACTCTCGTCTCCGACTTTTTCCTGGGAAGTTGAAATCGAGGTGGTCTGGACCTTTTATTGTCAAAACTGTGTTTCCACATGGAGCGGTGGAAATTTTTGAGAATTATCCGGACCAAGCATTCAAGGTTAACGGTCAGCGTTTGAAGCACTACTATGGGGATAGGGCAAACCGAGAAGTGGTTAGTGCCATTTTATTGACTACGTGAGAAAGGTACGCAACGTCAAGCTAATGACGAAAAAGAAGCGCTGCGTGGGAGGCAACCCATGAGTTGTTGTTACAGGAACCCTTAAAAGTTAATAACCTATCCAAAAACAGAAAAAAATCATAAAAACGGGACTGAATTTTTTTTTCCAGTGACCCCCTGAGCGCCCGCTCAGCTTTGCTGAGCGACCGCTAAGGGGTCAACTGCCAGAATTTTTTTAAGTTCAGAAAAAAAACCAAAAAAAATCAGAAAAAAAAACCAAACACAGCCCATAAATCCACGACTTCTTTTCCTAGTACCCCATGATTTCATCCCTCAACCCCACTCCTAATCTAATTTAACCTATTCCACACCCTATATATACATACACCTATCCTACATATCTCCCACAAACTTCCTACACTTAAACTCTCTTCCAAGCACAAAAACTCAGTTCTTAAACACTTTTATTCGAGATTCAATGGCACCCAAGAGAGCACGAACTATCGATAGCAGCAGCACAGTCCCTACTGCTGATTCATCAAGGGGTACTGCTGTAAGGCCTCAGTTGACTGACAGAGCTGCGGAAGAGGAGTACACTAGGCTTTTGGGGAAGCCGATTCTGAAGGAGAGAGGGTTTTTACCATCGGGGAGGGATGGTGAGTTGCTACCCATGATTACAGAAAAGGGGTGGATAGCTTTTTGTGAGTCGCCCGAAGCAGTGCCGATGAGCGTGGTTCGCGAGTTCTATGCGAACGCGAAGGCCGAAAAGAATGGGTTTTCTGTGGTCCGTGGGCTGACGGTTGATTATGACCCAGCGGCGATTCGCCGTGTGATTGGGCAGCGAGAGAGGAAGCCCGAGGAGGAGAACTGGAATGAGAAGACTGCTGAGGATTTTGACTTGGATTTGATTTGTGCGACTCTCTGTAGGCCGGGCACAGTTTGGACCTTCGAGACCGGCACTAATGAGTATCGCCACTTCCCGGCGATAGCTATGAACAGGTATGCCCGTGCATGGAATGCATTTATTTGTGCTAATATTTTGCCTTCTTCGCATGCACACGAGGTCATAGTTGAGAGAGCACAGTTGTTGTGGGGAATTCTTCATGAGGAGTACTATGTGGACCTTGGTGAGTTTATTTACCAAGGAATTCTGAAGTTTTTGAGGGGAGCTAAGCATATGAACATCCCTTATGCATCCACGGTTACGAAGCTGTACCGAGCAGTAGGAGTGAACTGGCCGGCTCATGAGCAGTTGCAGTTGCCGGCAGCTCCGATTGATTCTGGGACTCTGAACGGGATGCAGGAGTGGACCGGTGGTGAGCCCGAGGAGCATGGGCTGGGTTATCGTCTTCCAGGAGGGCGTCCAGCACTAGGTGCTACTATGGCTAGGCCTAGGCATGATGAGGCTGGTTCTTCGAGAGCTCAGGAGGGTGCTGGGATGGCTGATACCCAGTATAGGAGGCTTTTACGGCTGATGGATGCCATATACGAGACGCAGAGCAGGTTTGCTCAAGAACTCACCCTTGCGTTAGGGACTGCTTTTCGGGGCCTTGGAGCTGATATCCAGTGGCCAGTTTTTGGTGAGGACTCTGCATACCCACCGCCTGATACTCCACCCACTGAGGGTAATGATGATGATGACTCCGAGTAGGTATACCCTGTGTTCCTTTCTACTACCTTCACTGGGGACAATGAAGATTTTAAGTTTGGGGGTGGTAGTTAAGGAATATTTTGTGTGTGTCATATAGCTGCATATTTATGATAGCTTAGTTCATATAGTTGCATAATTTATGCCATATAGTTTTTTTTATAGCTTTATTTGTTTATTATGTCATGTAGCTCATGCATTCACCATGATCCCTTTTGCGATGATTTATCAACTCAATTGTGATATTGATGCGAGTGTAGTGATAACATTTAAGTGATATTGAGTCGTGTAAGTTGATATGCATGCTAGAAGCACTTGTAGTTTCACTAAGTCTTAGAGAATGCTTAAGGGCTAGATTGTTGTTATGATTTGATTGTTTTCGAAATTAATCTATTTATTATGCTTAGAATTCGATAATAGGTTCTTAGTGATAAAGGCATGAAAAAGAAAAAAAATTGGAGTAAAAAATGGAATTTGTTGCTAGTTGTGGCTAGGTGTCAAATGGCTAGTAGTCGGCTCGCATGTTGTGCGAGTAGTCTAGGGTTGAGCAAGATGGAGCGAAACGCACTTGCTCAGAAATTTTATAAAAAAAAAGAGAAAAAAAAGAAGAAAAGAAAAAATTGTGGTGTTTATGCATAATTGATCACGAGTGGGCTCTTTGGTATTCGAGTTATTAAGTTCTTAGGGGACTTTATGCCTAGTGACCTAAGGCTTTGAGAGTCTTGGATCCGCTAACCTAACGCTCACTACATGGATACCATTGTATAAGTCTTTTGTGCACCTCACTCATTGCATGGTCAAATAAGCATTTGTGTTGTGAATAAAAAGCATGATTCCGTAATAAGCTCCAGAATTCTTTTAGTGTTGTATGTCACTTTGTGCCTAGAATTTTTATTCTTTGTATAATCATGTGATTGCCTTGAGGATAGTCGAGTCATAATAATTGGTCTAGTTCCGAAGCATACTTGTTAAGCATCTGCACACACCACGTTTCTGGTTGTATTTCGTTTGCATGAGTTTATTGATCTTTAGTCGCCTAACTGCATTTGTTGAGTTGTTGCAATTTGGTTGGTTTATTCGTAGTAAGGGGGATCGCTGCATTTTCATATAGATTGCATTCATGCATGTTTTTATTTGTTTTTGAGTCTGTGACGCTTGAGGACAAGCATCGATTTAAGTTTGGGGGTGTGATAAGTGGCATTTTATACCACTTTGAACATCTTAAAATGGCTTAAATTGGTGCCTTGAAATCAAGTATTTTGTGTATTTGATGCATTTTTCTAGTGTTTATGCATTTCAGGGTATTAGTTGCATTTCGGAGGAGTAATCATCAAGAATAAGCCTTGGCATGTGTTCACCATTGCAAGAGGAAAGAAATGGGCAGATTACGGCGAAGAAACGGAGCAAACTCAGGAATTTTCCAGAAGGGACCTGAGCGCCCGCTCAGCAATGCTGAGCGGCCGCGCAGAAAGCTGAGCGCCCGCTCAGCTATGCTGAGCGGCCGCGCAGGGTCGGGAAATTAAATAATTATTTTTAGGACTTCTACTTCTGTTTGGCTTCTACTTCTATGTAATCTGAGTTTTATGGGACTATTATATAAGTAGATTTGGAGACGTTTTCAAGAGAGAGGATCGTGGTATTACGCAAGGAACGAACTAGAAAGTATTCTATATTACTTGCGAACGTGTATACTTGCGTGAATATTAGCGCGGGTTTTCGCCCTAACGGTATATAATTGTGTTAAATGAGTTCCGAATTAGTATAATCGAGTGTATTATTTTGATGGATTTTGGTTTTGATTTTCTGAGATTCTTAATGATTGTTTGATAGTGTGATTGGTTTAGTTAGATTCATATAATCTTTGGCTTTAAATTCGTATATAAATCTTTATGTTTTGCTGGAAAATGACCGAAATCGTTGTTGGTCGGAGTTTCAGTTGTTCACCGACTTTAATGGTGAATCCGGCTGGAAAGCTTAATTTCAGTCTGATCTTTACAGTTCTTGTTGGTTATAGATTGTTGTAAAGGTTGTGTTTTGGTTTAGGGTTGAAAACGCAACTCATCGGAACGTTATGGGGTTGAGCAAAGGTCACCGGAATCCAGTGAAGCCACCAGAAACTGGGTCACTCCCCAGAATCCGGCCGACATTCAAACCCGGATCCGGTCTATTCATTAGAACCCGGTTAGAACCCGAGAGCTGACCCGGTCTTGATCCATCTGACTCTTATTTCAGTTTTATAAAAACTGTTTTTGTGATTTGCTTTTTATAATAATTCAAAATTCTCTATTTTCAAGGCTCGATAAATATTATAAAATTATTTTGCAGGTAGATTTGGCTAACCGAACCCTGTTCATTGCTTTAAAATTGATCCAACAACCCGTTTTAATTCCGAAAAATGTTTTAAAAATCATATTAAATACCTGAAAGACTGTTTATGGCCCGAGACTTCCTTATAAATGAAATTTCATTGATTGTTTGACATGCTCTGTGCTATATGTGACTTATTTGTTTGACTGTCGGTCTATGTGATCAGTGTTTACTTGTTTAACGTAACTTTCAATCCGTTAATCGAATTTGGGAGAAACGAAGGGTAGATAGAAGTGTATGTTAAATAGAATCGTATGAGTTGAATATTGATAGATACTTATGATGCCTAGAAGAGTAAGCAACGCGTAGGAAAGGGAAGCAGGTGATCTGAAAATGAAATCGACATGTAGAAAATACAGCAAGTGATCAGAAAATAGAATCGATACATGGGAAAAGTAGACGAGTGGTTGTTGAAGAGAGTCATTTGACGAATACAAGTGAAATTGGAATCGATTGTGATAAGGCAAGTACTTCTAAACCTTTTTCGAGATATAATGCAAATATTTCTAAACTTTCTCGTAACATATTGTTAAGTGTTCAAGATAGCTCTGTTTTATATTGTAAATACATTGAATCCTTCAGCCTTGAACCTGAACCACATCATTTGATCTTTGAGTCGTAAGCCTTATTTTTTGTGAACCATTTCTTGTTGATTTCTAGATACTAAACCACGCAAATATGACACTACTCTCCAAATATACAACAACCAAACACCAAACACTGGAATAGAATTGTTTGAACATCCAGAAACTTTTATACTCAACCATACCTTGTGATGTCAAAGAACTAAACCTTGTAAACCATTGTTCATCTAATACCTGATTCTCCTGCAGGCTGAAGGCCATTTCTTATACATACTTCGATACCTCCTTGTGATACTCATGAAATGCATCATGCCTTTATACTCACTGTTAATTACGATCTTGTTTTATTGAATTATATTATTTATCATATTGAATTGCGTTACAATTGGATAGTTTTTATATAGGGACCAGATTCGTGGTCAGACCATATCAATGGTCAAGTTAGGCCAATGTGTGCCTTGGATCCAGTAATTAGAGCAGTGTTGTGTGCTTTGCTCGGCGTTAGTGCGTGACTGATCAGCAGCCTAACGTTGGTTTTAAAACTTAAAATGAATATCCAATTCTAATGATTGTTTAGCAATAAATTTGATTCCTCTGAATCATTTCGTTTGATCATTGATTAATCTCAATTATTGTTATTGTCACTTGCTGAGCTAGTTAGCTCACTTTTTGAATCTTTTTTTATGTATTCTACAGTTAAGAAGGATACGGTTGATAGCGAGGTTATCCCAGTTCAATGTATGAGCTAGGATTCCAGATTATGTTGGATCGAGCTAGCAGGAGCTTATCGCAGTAGTGAGATAGTAAGATTGTAAGAATAATTTCATTATCAATTGTAAGTTAAATTAGTTGGGATTTGGTACGTTGTAATAAAAGTTAAGGTTATGGCTTGTTTTATACTTTAACCCGTTATAGTCTGTGGTTATGTAAAGCAGGGTCATTGCAAATAATATTTTATATACAGGTTTATATATTGTGTATTTATTGTGGACCCCGAACTTCTGACCCGGGTTTGGAGGGCGCCACAGGTTGGTATCAGAGCTACATGTTATAAGTCACTGAAACAAGCCTAGATTGTCGGGATTGGGTAGAGGGTTAGGATTAGGAATAGGAAATAGAAAGATAAGTCATCGTGAGGTTGAGTGCGACTGTATAGTAGGTCTCCGACATGGTTCGTGTTGCGATTCGGGATTCTTAGCTTGCGATGTGATTTCCAGACAACGACAATGGCAGATCCTGATTTTCCTGCATCATCTGATCGTTTGGAGCCTTCCGTTTGAGGATCGTCATCTTCTTCTAAATTTGATTTGTACTTTGTTCTTCCATCGGTATTAATGGTATTACCTTCTGTTATGACAGTTGCGCCTCTCCAAGTTATTCCACGCTATTCTATCACCTCTTGATATGAGACTACCTATTCAAGAACCTCCATTTGCTTATTCTTGTTCTTCTTTACATGTAACTATGAATGTATCTTTTCAATTTACTCTACACCATGTTCTATACCCTCAGTTTAAAAACCTGTCTTATGGAACAACAGTATTTGCGAGAAGGGATACGGTAGCTACAGTAAATGGTAAGTACATGAGATATTAATAAAGGTGAGAAGGAGTTTAGAAAGAAGATTCACGTGTTTCAGAGGATGGCTTTTACCAGATTAAATGGGGCCACTAGTGAATAGACCACCCTCGATTAGTTGTGGAATGGACTAGAGGAATTTTGAAAGAGTTAGATAGAAAAGTATAGATCTGGAATTTTTGTAGAATTAGGTGATGGTGCTATGATAAATATGATATATAAGTAGTGATGTGACGTGGCATAAGCAAACTTTGTTTTATGAAATAGACTTGTTGGCTGTTGGATAGACCTGTTCCACTTAATGACTGCAAAGATGATGATAGGCGTACTACCAGTATGGGAGCTTTGAAATGAAGCCACGAATAAGACAATATGCAATTTTCATCGATTAAGGAAGTTAATAGACCCAAGGAAGGAGAGGAGATAAATGGATGTGAATGGACCTTTGCGTGATTGTTTCTTTAACTTGGTATCTGGTTATAAGAAGGACAACAACCAACTCATATAGTAAGGACAATTAGATTTGTGATTTTCAACATTATTTTTTAACAAGTTTTCGAAAAAGATTTTTCCCTTATAAAAATTTCTAAAAACCTTTTTGGAATAAAATAAGTTTTAAACATCGGTTGTCAAGTTACTACTTGAGTTTCTTGTTTGTTAAAAGACCCGGATTACCTGGAAGGATGCTGTTTCAGACTTAGTATTGCTAATTCGGAGAACGAGGTAAACTGCGATTATGAAGAATTTGATTATTCCTAACAATAAGGTGCAAGTATTGTTTGATAAGATTCATAACAGAACCAACGTACGGAGTAACTATTCATCCAATTACTGGGATTATCAGAGTTCAAGGAATTCATTGATTTAACGGAAGCCTTAGCATGACCGAAGAAGATTGGGAAGATTTCCAGACTTTTCTAAAAGAAGAATATTATTAATAAAAGGATCGTTATGTTGAATGATTCATGGTTATTATAAATTAAAAAGAGGAAACCCAAGGTTATCTGATAAGAACGCCATTATGATCAAATTGTTAAAGTATTATACGTGTAGATGTGATGTTACAGATGTAAGACTTAACAAGTAAGAATCTACCATAATGTTTAGTTGCGAAGGCTTTTCAGCATACTTTCTAAAGTTGTTATATGACACAATTGGGATATGATCGAACAAGCTCGAAAGATGAATACAAGTGAAATATGGATGGTGACCAATGGTATCATTCTTTTCCTCAATATTACAACGTATATTCCTTTTTAATTCCTAAAAATGTATGAACTCTTTTTCTTAATAAATTCTTTCTGATGATATCAAAACGGAGGATTTTGCATTCCTTTCAAATTTAATTATTCCCCTCAAGTTTTGCTTTCTGATAGGGACAAACAGTGTTATGATGAGACACTTTGTCGGAATGACGAAGAGTCGGGTGGGACGCCACCTAATAATGTGCTGCATGCCAGACGGTATGAAAGACTGGCCATCTTAAGTACCAATGTGGTTGTCTCATTCATATTCAAATCATTACTTCTTATTTCTTTTCAACTCTAAGTTTATTAAAATTGTGAATCCTTCTAGTTGTTTCGTCGTATAGTTGTTACTTGGACCTGAATTAGTGCAGTAGACAAAGAAAGTTGTTGAAGTTATCCAGAAGAGATTGATAGCAGCACAAGACCATCAAAGGAAATATGCAGATCAATCAAGGAAAGACATGGAATTCGAAGAAGGGAATTTGGTATTACTGAAAGTATCATTGTGGAAGGGATTAACGAGATTTGGAAAGAAAGGAAAACTGAGCCCAAGATATGTTGGACCTTTTGAGATTTTTAAGCGTGTTTTCAAAGTAGCTTACGAGTTGGTGTTACCCCCACACATGGAGCATATTCACAATGTTTTTTCACGTATTGATGCTTAAGAAGTATAATCCAGACTCCAATATGAGCCAATAGAGCTCCAGGCATATTTGTCATATGTAGAGAATCCGATAGAAATTCTAGAGGATAGAGAGAAAGTATTAAGAAATAAGGTAGTAAAGTTAGTAAAAGTAATGTGGAGAAACCCAAAGGTTGAAGAGTCAACCTGTGAGTTAGAAAGGGATATGAGAGCAAAGTACCCTCATTTGTTTTTTAGGAGATTCTGAGGACAGAATCCTTTTAAGGGGGGAAGGATGTAATATCCTGGATATATCGTGTAATTATTTTTGCTAATAAATAATTATTATGTATGTTCAATATCTATTCTGGGAATTATTTGTTAAGTGTTATATGTGTTTGAATGTTTAAAAATAATATTAATTATGTATTTTAATTTTTATATGTCCAAAATAAAATATAGATAATTGTCATATCTTCCTATTTATTTTTATGCTGAATTATGATTTTATAGGAAATATATGGATTTTATAAAATCTTTTTCCGAGTATTTAAAAACTATTTTATTCAATTGGGAACCAACCGAAGTCATCCATTTTTACGTTTTTATAACCCGAAACTCTTCCAAAAACTCCTTTCTAACCTAATTGCAATATTCCGAGCATTTTCCATGTTTCGACTTTTTCGATCCGGAGTACGGTTTGTCCTGTGCGGGTCCCGGCGTAACATTTTCGATACATTATTCATTTCGGTAAATGGATAAAACTCGTATTTTCGATAAACGGGATCTTTTTATTAAACTATTACAATTATCACCTCGTAATACAAGTAACCAGGCACTGAGACCAAGACCGCAGTACAAACTTTACAGATTTGGATAATTATCCCGAAAACCGGTACCGTTTGGATCCGTTTTTATAAATAAATGTGATATTTTATATCCGGTATGATCCAACGAGGTACCAATATTCCGTAAGTATAAATAGCCAGTACAATACCTTATTCAGTTTAGATAAATATAATTTTACAGTAAGAAAATTCCATAATTATCTGCAAGAAATAATAGAAAATTTTAAAATTTGTTCTTAGTATTCTTGAAGATCAATCATTCATTTGGAGGTGATGGGGATCTCAGTTTTTGATGTATGAGTAACCAGATTGAAGCCCACGATCCGTTCTATCTGATTTCGTCCTCAAATCAATCAATCGATTGGTAATTGTCAAATCTGAATTTTACGGTTTATAATCAAGAATTCAGACTTTTGTTTCCAATGTTTGTTTGGTTGTTTTGATGTTATAAATAGTTTTACCTGTTAAATTGCAATCGATTCAGGTATATAATTGTGTTAATTGAGTTCTGAATTAGTATAGTCGAGTGTATTAATTTGATGGATTTTGGTTTTGATTTTCTGAGATTCTTGATGATTGTTTGATAGTGTGATTGGTTTAGTTAGATTCATATAATCTTTGGCTTTAAATTCGTATATAAATCTTTATGTTTTTCCGGAAAACGACCGAAATCGTTGTTGGCCGGAGTTTCAGTTGTTCACCGGCTTTAATGGTGAATCCGGCTGGAAAGCTTAATTTCAGTCTGATCTTGACAGTTCTTGTTGGTTATAGATTGCTGTAAAGGTTGTGTTTTGGTTTAGGGTCGAAAACGCAACTCATCGGAACGTTATAGGGTCGAGCAGAGGTCACCGGAATCCGGTGAAGCCACCGGAATCCGGTGAAGCCACCGGACACTGGGTCACTCCCCAGAATCCGACCGGCATTCAAACCCGGATCCGGTCTATTCATCAAAACCCGGTTAGAACCCGAGAGCTAACCCGGTCTTGATCCATCTGACCCTTATTTCAGTTTTATAAAAACTGTTTTTGTGATTTCCTTTTTATAATAATTCAAAAATCTCTATTTCAACTTCTAAAAATTCATTTTAATTACCAAAATTCATTATTTATTATTCTAAAAATTATTTTTAATTCAAAAATAAATGTAAAATATTTAATTAATTAATTTTAGTTAATAATTAATTATTTGATTGATCAATTAATTTAAATATTAATTGATTAATTAATTTAATTATTTATTAATTAATTTTAATTAATTATTTAATTGGATTTAATTATTTTAAATTATTTAAAAATTCCAAAAAATAGTTTCGAGCTTTAAAATATTATTTTAAATTGTTTTCAGGCTCGATAATTATTATAAAATTATTTTGAAGCTAGATTTGGCTAACCGAAACCTGTTCATTGCTTTAAAATTGATCCAACAACCCGTTTTAATTCCGAAAAATATTTTAAAAATCATATTAAATACCTGAAAGACTGTTTATGGCCCGAGACTTTCATTGATTGTTTGACATGCTCTGTGCTATATGTGACTTATTTGTCTGACTGTCGGTCTATGTGATCAGTGTTTACTTGTTTAACGTAACTTTCAATCCGTTAATCGAATTTGGGTGAAACGAAGGGTAGATAGAAGTGTATGTCAAATAGAATCGTATGAGTTAAATATTGATAGATACTTATGATGCCTAGAAGAGTAAGCAAGGCGTAGGAAAAGGAAGCAGGTGATCTGAAAATGGAATCGAGGCATGTGAAAAGTAGACGAGTGGTTGTTGAAGAGAGTCATTTGACGTATACAAGTGAAATTGGAATAGATTATGATACGGCAAGTACTTCTAAACCTTTTTCGAGATATAATGCAAATATTTTTAAACTTTTTTGTAACATATTGCTAAGTGTTCAATATAGCTCTTTTTTATATTATAAATACATTGAATCCTTCAGCCTTGAACCTGAACCACATCATTTGATCTTTGAGCCGTAAGCCTTATTCTTTGTGAACCATTTCTTGTTGATTTCCAGATACTAAACCACGCAAATATGACACTACTCTCCAAATATACAACCACTAAACACCAAACACTGGAATAGAATTGTTTGAACATTCAGAAACTTTTATACTCAACCATACCTTGTGACGTCAAAGAACTAAACCTTGTAAACCATTGTTCATATAATACCTGATTCTCCTACAAGCTGAAGGCCATTTCTTATACATACTTCGATACCCCCTTGTGATACTCATGAAATGCATCATGCCTTTATACAAATGTTTCATCACTGTTGATTATGATTTTGTTTTATTGAATTATATTGTTTATCATATTGAATTGCTTTAAAATTGGATAGTTTTTATATAGGGACCAGATTCGTGGTCAGACCATATCAATGGTCAAGTTAGGCCAATATGTGCCTTGGATCCAGTAATTAGAGCAGTGCTGTGTGCTTTGCTCGGCGTTAGTGCGTGACTGATCAGCAGCCTAACCTTGGTTTTAAAACTTAAAATGAATATCCAATTCTAACGATTGTTTAGCAATAAATTTGATTCCTCTGAACCATTTCATTTGATCATTGATTAACCTCAATTATTGTCATTGTGACTTGCTGAGCGAGTTAGCTCACTTTTACGAATTTTTTTTTATGTATTCTACAGTTAAGAAGGATACGGTTCATAGCGAGGTTTTCCCAGTTCAATGTACAAGCTAGGATTCCAGATTATGTTGGATCGAGCTAGCAGGAGCTTATCGCAGTAGTGAGATAGTAAGATTGTAAGAATAATTTCATTATTAGTTGTAAGTTAAATTAGTTGGGATTTGGTACGTTGTAATAAAAGTTAAGGTTGTGGCTTGTTTTATACTTTAACCTGTTGCGGTCCGTGGTTATGTAAAGTAGGATCATTGCAAATAATATTTCATATACAGGTTTATATATTGTGTATGTGTTGTGGACCCCGAACTTTTGACCCGGGTTTGGAGGTTGCCACAATTTCACTATCTTCATCTTTGGATTTTAGAAAATATGTCCAAGAGAACTTTGAGAAATCATCCATAATTACTAGGCAGTATCTTTTCTTTGAGATGGACAATACATTGACTGGTCTAAACAAATCCATGTGCAATAGTTGTAAAGGTTCTTTAATTATTGAATTAAGCTTCTTTCTGAATGATGCCTTGATTTGCTTACCTTTCTGACATGCATTACACAGACTATCCTTTGAGAATTCCACTTAAGGAATACCTCTAACCAAATCTTTCCTAACCAGCTCATTCATGGTCTTGAATTTAAGGTGGGACAACTTCTTGTGCCATAGCCAACTTTCATCTTGACTTGCCTTGCTAAATAGACAAGTGACAAATTCTACATTTGATGAGTTAAAATCAGCTAAGTACACATTTCCTTTTCTCACTCCAGTGAGAACCACTTTGTTACTTCTCTTGTTGGTCACAACACAGGCTTCATAATTGAATGTTATTGAGTTGCCCTTGTCACAAAGCTGGCTGATTCTCAACAAATTATGCTTGAGTCCATCCACTAGGGCAACCTCTTCAATAATGACATTATCCTTTGAAATCAAGCCATATCCCACAGTATAACCCTTGTTGTCATCTCCAAAAGTGATACTTGGGCCATCTCTCTCTTTGAACTCTGTGAGCAGGGTAGAATCTCCAGTCATGTGTCTTGAGCACCCACTATCCAAATACCAAAGATTCTTTCTATTTCCCTGCACACAACAAAATCAAATCAAGTTGATTTTGGTACCCAAGTTTCCTTGGGTCCTGTTTTGTTATCCTTTTTCTTAAGTTTCTTGGGTTTGTCTTCATTTGACTTAGGTACTTGAAGTTCATCCTTAGTCAATTGAGTAAAACCCTTAAAACCATTCATCATTGCAGAAGTATCATGCACAGCTTGATTAACATGGAAATGCATATTTTGTGCAAACATAATATTCCAGTAAGGCATGCGAAATGGTATTTGTGGCATACTAAATGCAGCATAATATGGATTTTGTGCAAATGGCATGTTAGCATACTGTGCATTCAAGTTGTGTGCAGGCATAACATTTACAAGCATTGTAGGCATGCTGGGAAATGAAGATGGTGCAGACATGGGAGCAGGCATAACAAATTTGCAATTAACATATAAGTGACTAACACTACCACACTTAACACAGACTTTTCTTGGTGCATATTTATCAGGTGTATAGGTATTATGTTTGTTAATTCCTACTTTCCCATTTCTATTGTTTTTCCTTTTTGACTCTGCTTTCACTTCAATTTTCTCCAACATGTCATTCAATTGCTTGATAGAAAGATGACCTACATTGACTCTTTTGTTTTGTTTCACTTGACTTGTTTCTCCTAGAACAAAGTTCTTAGAATCTGATCCATATTTTTCATTTAATTTGGCTAGCTTAGCTTTGCTAACTGGTTTACTTGCACTTAACGGATGTGGCTCATTATTTTTTGACGGATAATCCTTTTGATTACTCGAAGGATAATTTTCATCATCCGTCGAATCCACATCCATTGAAAGTCCTTCAACTAAATGGGAATCAATATTCTCCTTGCTCTTTTTCAAGGCCGCATCACAAAAAGATTCTATACCTTGAACTTTAGTAATTTGAGCATGGACATCTCTAGATGATTTCCGTGTGTTAATTACTTCCTGTTCTCATTCAAGTTGCTTTCTTAAAATCTCCTCTTTCTTTAAGGATTCAGTTAGTTCATCCTTAGCAATCTTGCATTCTATTCTCAATTTTTCAAACTCAATAAATTGAGTCTCTAGCACATTATTTCTTTCACTTAAAAACACATTGTTCTCTTTAATTTTATTATTTTCTTTAGTGAGAGACTTCAGTGTAACACGCATGTGATATAATTCAGTAGACATGTCATTTATGACATCATTACACTCAGCTTTAGATAAATGAGCTAGGTTGGTTGTGATTACCTGCTTGCTTGATGAACTGGTCTCTGTTTCATCTGACTTGGCCATAAGTGCTAGATTGACATAGCTTGTATCTTCATCATTGACATAGCTTGTATCTTCATGCTCTTCCAATCCATCTGTAGCCCAGTCATTTTCTTGTGTAATGAAAACCCTTTCCTTTTGTTTGAGTAAATCAATGTATTTATGCTTATAATCAACAGGCTCAAACTTATTTTTACCAGAATCATGCTTTCTACACTCACTAGCAAAATGACCTGTTGTTATGGATCAAAAACTAAGGTATAATAACTGCTGTATTTATTATCAAGGAACGTCAGCTTCGAGGCTCGATTTGACTGCTCTTGTGTTTCGTGACTCGATCTGCCTTAACAAGATGCCTATGTACCTTGCTGATTGCCAAGGATCAAGTCAAAAAATGTAGTTCTGATTTGTGGGGTGAGGCCCCTTATATAGATGTTGGGAGTCCTTAAATTGGACTTGGGTTAGGAGACTTGGTTGTTTAGTCTCAGAATTAGAATGGACATTAGAGTCCTAGGAAGTAGGAAGCTGATTCCTTATCCCATGAGGTTCCTTACAGGCCAATCCACAAGGATTTATATCCCCACTAGGACTTATTTTAATAGATGTTTTTCTCCCTTATTAATTAATTATGAAATTAATTATTATTCAGGGTTTTGGGCCTTCTTTGTTCCATCAGGCCTGATCTGGTCCATCCGGCCTGATCAATGTGTTAACCTTTTTGGTCTGAATGTCATACATCTTCTTATTGGGCCTTATAGCCCAAATCATGTGTAATTAATGCAACATTAACTACGTAATCAGGATTTATTTATTCCCTATCATTTTCAACAATTTCATAAGCTTGGGCTTCTGTTTCCTCCCCAACTTTTGGGAAACAGTGACTAGGTTTCGCAGAAGTTAAGTTCATTCGTTCCCTTACAGAGTATCATTTTGCGTAAAGTGCGGAGCGACCTACACATTTACGATGATTTGCTTTAAATTTATCTTAATTTCCAGGAATTTTTCCCTTAATTCTGGGAATTTTTTCTCAATTTTCGGCTCTAAATTAATCAGGAAATGTTTCAAATCGACCAGGATTCCTGATCGAAATCGATCAGGATCCTGATCGAATTAGCTGTTATTTTGTCTCTCTGGTCGATGGAATTTCGAACAGGATTTGTGCCAAAATCGACCAGGATTCTTGATCGAAATGATCAAAATCCTGATCGAACTACCTGTCATTCTGTCTCTCTGGTCGATGGAAATTCGACTAGGATTTGTGCCACAATCGACCAGGATTCCTGATCGAAATCGGTCAGGATCCTGGTCGAACTAGCTTAAAACTTGCCTCCTTAATCGATCATATTTCGACCAGGGTTCCTGATCGAAATCGATCAGGATTCTAATCGAATTAAACAACGTTATTCTTTTTTGTTCGAATGAAAATTCGATCAGGATGTTATTCTTTGTCGATCAGGACTCTGATCGAACTAAGTGGCTTTTTACCCCTTCAATCGAATGAAATATCGATCAAGATTCTTCCTTTCGTTGATCAGGACTCTGATCAAACTAAATGGGTTTTTACCCTTTTAATCGAATGGAGTATCGATTAAGATTCTTCCTTTCGTCGATCAGGACTCTGATCGAACTAAATGGTTTTTATCCTTTTAATCGAGTGGAAATTCGATCAGGATTCCTACCTTTTGTCGATCAGGACTCTGATCGAAACATTTCTTCAAAATTCTGGTCGATTTTTGACCCTTCAGTTTCCATCCGTGCTTCTAGAATATCCCTAAAACTTCCCCATAGTGGGCTTTCCTTAAGTTGGGCCTTGCTGTATGGGCCTTAAAACGCCTCATATTCCGAGCTTTTCGCTTATAAAAGAGAGGGGGGAAATGAGAATTCTCACTTCACTCCTCATTTTTCAAATCTTCTCTCAAAAACTCTCTCAAATTTCTCTCTTAGGAAGGCGATTTTCGGCGACCTCAGCCACTGCAGTTCAACCACCTTCAAGCTTTTTCTGGGTTTCAAGCCTTCATTCGAAGAATAACAATGGCGGATCGTGATCTAGCTCATTTGGGGAAGATGAACACTTCTAAGAGAGGTACTGCCATTCAAATCGAATCTCCGTACACTTCTGTAATTGATGTGATAAACACTAGAGGCGATGAATATCCCTCTTTATCTGAATTAGATTCGTACAACCATGGTAACACTTTCCACGAGTTTGAGGGTAGGATTGAGTCCATGAACACCAGGTACAAACTTCCACCCCACCTTAGAATTACCCCAGCCGCCCCTGGGGATAGGACATGCAACTTGGAGGGCGACACTCTATTTATTTATCGAGGAGCCCTGACCTCGGGTCTTAGGTTCCCATTTCACGAATTTATTCCTCGTTTAATTGCAGACGTAAAAATCAACCCTTGTCAACTCCCTCCTAATGCATGGAGGAAAATTATCTATTTTATGGTTCTGTGTCTTAGAAATAAATTTCCTCTTTCTGTAGCTGTCTTTAGGAAAGTTTTCAAATCTTATAACAATTCCATTGGTCAACCGGGCTGGGTTTTAATTCGTCAACGACCCAAAATTCCCCATATTTTTGATAGCAACTCTATAGTTAAGAATAACCCTAAGTGGAGGGACGAGTTTGTTAGGCTGACCTGGGTTGGGGGTGATTGGGCCACACTCTTCCGTAGGCCCTTTTGTAAAGTGTCAGATGGTAGTCCTAGTAGCATCAGGTTAACTGATGAGGAGGAGGTGGCCTATCAAGCCCTTATCTCAGATGATGGAAAATCAGACACTTGGACCCTTTTAGAGGAGTTCTCGTTGAAGAAAGTTGGTCTCTCTCTCAGGCTAGTGATAAGGGTAAATTTATATCTGCACAGCTATTTCTTTCTTCCTTTGTATTGCAACTTTATTATCTCCATAAGTTTAATATTTTTCTTCTTTTTTCTTTCAGCTTGCGAGGCCATTAACAACATTAACAGGCCTAAGGAGGGAGAATCTGGCCGCCAAAAGAGGGCCAAGCTGAATAGGGATTCCAGGGGCAAGCCTGATGTTCCCAACTTCCTTAGGCCCCACGTCCCTGTTGTAGAGCTGGGGGATGATGTGGATCCTCCACTTAAGGCGCACTCCTTTAGGCCTAACCGGGGCTTTAGGAGAAGTGACACGGTGGTTAGATCCACCAAACATGCCAAGGACTGGTCGTACCACTCCATCACTCCCCCACGACTTCACTGACATCATCACGGGGAGTGACATTGAGACCATTAAGCTTCTGGGTTCTCAGGCCCAAGCTGCGGTAAATACCACTCCTTTCTTTTTAAATTCCAACTTTCCTATTTTAATAAACTTATATTAATTCATGTTTCTTTGTGCAGAGCAACACCTACTTCCAAGCGGCCCTTCATCAGGCTAGGTCCTGGAAGGGGAATTCTGATGAGTTCGAAAGGGAGATGAAGAAATGGAAGGAGAGGGCCGAGGTCTTGTAGAAATTAGAGACGAAGGGGGAGGAGCTGTCAAAGGCTGATTCCGAGCTGGTTAAGCTTAGGAGTGATAAGGAAAAACTCATTGATGATTACATGGATTCTGATAAATTCAAGAATCTTATGGAAATCCACGATGAGGGTCTTTATTCTATGCAGTTTACCCAGGGATGGGATGCAGCTGTGAAGGCTATCTCGGAGAAGCATCCTGGATTAATTGATTCCAAGGACTTTATAAGTCCTGAGCAGCCAGAGATAGAGGATAGCTTGGACGCCCTCTTCAACTCCCCTCAGCCGGATGATCACATCCAGGATCCTAGCACTGCCTCTCCTCTTACTTCTCCCGCAAAGGATGCTGAGAAGGATGTTGCCGATAAAGAGCAAGGGAATGAAGGCTCCCTCATGGAGGAGTAGTGTTTCTTATTTATAATTTTTATTCATAACTTATTGTATTATAAACTTATTACCCTTCGGGGTTTATTTATGCCGCTTTCTTCTTCATACCCTTCTCCTTTAACTTTTCAGCACTTATTATGCTTTTAAAGAGAATGTTAAATGGCCAGAACTACTTGGCCCTTTGAGTTGTGCAACTAGCACTCCTTATAATAGAAGAATTCTTTAGTCTTCTTCTTTTAATGATCAAAGCATGATCTTTGTTGAAATTTCACGAAGTATTATCACAACTTAAAATATCCAAAGGTTGAAATAATTTCAAACTCATTAATATAAAGTCTGGTTTTCCGAAGCCTTACATGGTATGGGTTCAACCCCTTACAATAATGAATCAACAATGTAAATCCTACTGGAATTAGAATATAAAATCCTACGCAAGCAAAGCTTCAAGGTGCTTTTCAACCTACTTGTCGTTTTGACAAGTGAGAATCATGTTTAACTGATTTACACATAGTAACCTTCAGGTTTTGTGCATGCCAAGTTCTCGGGACTTCAAAACCATCCATAGTCTCTAACTTGTAGGTTCCCCTTCCTTGAATGCTTTTAACTTTATAGGGTCCCTCCCAGTTTGGGGCAAGCTTTCCTTTCTGCCCTACTCCAGAGGCTTCCACTTTCCTAAGGACTAAATCTCCTTACTTGAAGAACCTTTCCTTAACCCTTAGGTTGTAATAGAACGAAGCTTTCTTCTGATAATTCACTATCTTCACATGTAATAACCCCAAAATTTTGAACTTTTTGTAACCCTTATGAATAGTGATTTTGCTGATTATGCTGAATAAGAAAATTTTTCATGCCACACTTTGTAGGGGTTCTTTTATTGTTATTCTGAGATCTTATTAGTACTCTAAATGATATATAAGTGTATGTAAAGATCGTCAGAATCCAAATTCGAACACTTTGATTTTTCCCAAAAATCCACCAGATACCGAAAGAATTGAGTATAAGGTAACAGAATAAAAAGAATTTAAATTCAAGGATTATACGAGAAGATCATAAAAGGAATATAATGTATTGAGAAAGGTTAAGGGAACCCAAGTAATAAGATCCCGGGTATGATCCCTCAAACGATAAACGAAAGGGAAAGTTAAGAGAATCGTATAACAGATCAACGATCATTAGGCAAACAATTAGGATTTAATCAAGGAGGTTAGGGATGATGATGTCATCAAACCAATAAGAAGAGAACAAGCATGGGAAGATGACATAAGAATGATGACCTAAGCATGACAAAAAGAAGTGTGTTGTTGGTTGATTGTGAACCACACAAAATTTACCATAGTAATAACCTAATTAACAAGCAAATCATCACACAAATACCTAGGCAACCAAACAAGAAGCATTTCTTCTCCCCCCTCATTCTTGCTCTCGGCTTTTCCATGAAAAGCAAAGGAAAATTTTCAAAACTCAAGCTACACACCTTCAAAAATCAAGAGGTTTGTTTCTTTAGCTTTCATAATTCATAATTTAGATGAGCTATAAGTTTAAGCTCAAGATTCCATGTTTAACATAACTAATCAATTCATCAGAGTTCTTGGTGAATAGTGTTTTCAAGAAACTAACTTTGTGTTTTCTTATATTTTCTTCAAGATCCAAGCTTAGTAGAGATAGTTAGTGGTTATTTAAGGCTTCCTAAGTGATTCTCCACTCTCCAAGGAAGGTATAACCCCTCCAAACCCTAACTTTACTTTGAGTATTAGGTTTGGTTCTGTTTGTTATGGTTCATGAGAGGCATGGTTATTGTGTATTTAGAGATTGGTTGGTTTTGTGATGTTTTTGGAATGGTAAATCTTGGTAATTAGTTAATGAACTTAAGTAAGCTTTTAGTTCATGATTGAGAAGTAGTATAAAGTGGAAACCTTGAGATGTTGGGGCTGTTGTAGTATATGGATGAAGTTTGGTTGTAACAATGATTGTGGGTTGATTGTGGATTGATTTGGACTTGTGCAAATTTTGTAATCGCGTAAACATAGCCGTCGTAATGCCTGATTTACCTTAGACTGCTTTTGTTCTTAACATCAGGACCCGTGAACTCACTGTTAGGTTTTGACCATTGCCATGAATAGATAGTTCATGTTACAAGCTTCGTTTTGATATGTGGTTCGCTTGAATCCGATGTACGGTTTAGGAGAAACGACCGTTTTAAGTAACGGCGTTTCGCGACCGAACCTTTACCCCTCGCCTTACTTTAAAACCTTGGTTAAGGAACTTAAATGAATAATTGGGTTATAAAACAATTATGTAAAGTGGGTTAGACAGTTGGTAGGGTTCGCGAAAGAATCACCTTAAAACTCTTAATGGTTAATTTATTAAAAATGGTGGAGCTAAGGGTACTCGAGCGACCTAAGTGAATCGTTAAGCGCGAAAGCGAACGTTAGGGTCTAATTGGTTAAAGTACAGATTCATAAGCGACTTTGGTTTAATTCCAACTTATATGATGTTTATAGGTTACCAGACTCGTCCCAGGCCTTTTATCACCCCCAGTCGCTCAGGCAAGTTTTCTACCCGTTATACTGTTGTTGTGATGTAAATATATGTATATGTATATGCATTATCTTGTGATAAGTGCATGATTGTTATTAGAAAATCTTGCAATATATTGGAGCATGTGATATGGTATATATGCATGTCTGTTTTGTAATCTTGATATCTAATTGTTGATTCAAATGCTTATAAGTTGCATAATACCTATGCTAGAGATAAGCAGTGGTTGCGTATACCCTTAGTATAGGGGACCCAAAGGTGAACATTTTCTAAACCGGGAGTCGATGTTCCCAAGTATAATATATATATATATATATATATTTATATATATATATGAATATAGTTTTTAAAACTATTAATCAAATAAGGTTTATTCGATAACTTTATTTCTTTTAATGAATATTATTTTGAATATTCATTCGAGGACTTATGACTCCGCTTACTTTATTTAATGAATATTATTTTGAATATTCATTCGAGGACTTATGACTCCGCTTATTTTATTAAATAATATTTTTTATTTTATTAAAGAATAATATTTCGATAATCAAACTTATTTTCGATTATTCAAATAAAGATCGTGCTTTCGTATAAGTATATCTTTGGTTATTTATTATTCATTTCAAGTATGAGTTTTTTTAAAACTTCTACTTCAATTATTTTTATAAAGATTATCCTTTATGGGAATATTATTTAATAATAATATTCAGATATTTTCTAATATATCGGGACTAATTTATTTCATTAAATCAGTATTACTCAAAACATTCTTAAAAATGTTTTTGAGTCTTCAAAATGATTTTTAAAAGTTAGAGCGGATCCCAAAACTCATTTTGATATTTAAGATCTTCCTTTCGAAGGGGATTTAAATACTCGCTTAAAACCTGAGGGATCCGGCTCAATGGTGTATTTTACATTCGCAACGAGGATGCTGTTTTGAGAAAAAATCTTGATTACTTGCCCATCGTTCGGGAAGTAAGTTCATCTATTTGAGTCGGCATATGCAACATGGGCTCAGTGGGCGTCCATGAAAGTGTAAGTGGCTCAGTGGGAGTCCATCAAATGCGTAAGTGGCTGAGTGGCAGTCCAGCATAAGGTCCTATTGCGGCCAGGGTGATGACCAGTGGGGAATTCGTCCATCTACTAGTAGAAAAGGTTACTTATTGGTATATTTGCCTGATCAGCAAGATATCAGGTTTATGCCAAGGTTTTCTCCTTGCCAAAATTCATTGGATATTGCAACTCTGTTTATAATTTTCATAACAAAGGTTTTCAAGGAGTGTATGAAATGTATATATATAGGTGTATATATATCGGGACTTAATGAAGTATCTCGTAACTTCATTTCTTTCAAATGATATTTCAAAGATTGAATCTATTCAAATCTTATCTTGTAGTCTCATCTATGTGATGAACTTTTAAAACTGATTATAACTTGGTAGTTCAAGTAGTATTCGGAAAAGATATAAGTATATTGGAGTATCTTGTAACTTCATCTTTTAAACTTATATCTAGTAAATGATTATCTTATGCATATCAAATATTTTCAGAAAAATGTTGAGACAAGGTTAGATATATGAGATCACCTTGCAACGATATTTTTATACAGTTATAAACTGGAACTCTGTGTATATTATCATGTCAGAGGATTTCAAAGATTGTGAAAAGTATATATGTATATATATATACTGAATATTTTGCAACTTGGTCGCGTTAAGATATCAGCTTGGTTCATTTCTTCTTGACCAAGACTTTCATGAGTACTATGAGAATGCTCATATAGTGTTAATTATTATACATATTATTTCGGTGGGCTTGTTGCTCACCCTTGCTTTCTTCTTTCATCACACAACAACAGATAGAAAAGATGAACATGACCAAGCTTCCAATTCGCAAGCGGTTAGGAAACGTTCCGCAGTTTTCTGGAAGCGTTGATGCCGCTGTAGATGAGGTAGAAATTACCAATAGGCTAGGCTTTCAACTTCTGATGTACCAGACTTATGTATCTATATGAATTGTAATAATGGCAAAGAAATGTAAATTTATTCAGAAACCTTTTTAAGGTGTAACGGTTTATAATTGTGGAATAAAATGACTTGTGTTATTTTTGGTATTCATCTCTGAGACTATAACTTGTGGTGTGTGTGTGTGTATGTATTGTGGGGTCACAACACTCAGTAGTTGGTTGACTGTTAAGATTAAGTATTGATAAGGGAAATGGAACTCGTGACAACCCGAATCCCCGACCCCGGATTTGGGGGTGTTACATCACATGTGCTTCATCCCGTACCTCATCGATTAAGTCCAAGGCTAATCTTTGCCCCTCCTCATTTTCCTCAATATTAAAAGCCTGGATTCGTGGATATGAGTGCGATATTTCTACAGGGACAACTGCTTCTGCCCCATACGCCAACATGAAGGGAGTGGCTCCGGTAGTGACTCTACAAGTAGTTTTGTAAGCCCAAAGTATTGGGAGTATTTCATCCACCCAATTATACCTGGACTTCTCAATCCTTTTCTTTAGTCCATCCAGGATTATTCGATTTGCCACTTCCGCTTGCCCATTAGCTAGTGGATGAGCCACAGAGGAAAATCGTAACTCAATCCCATTCTCCCCACAATACTTCTTGAATTCTTCATTATTGAACTGTGTTCCATTATCGGTGACCAGGATACGGGGAATTCCATACCGGCATATGATGTTTTCCCACAGGAATTGTGCAACCTGCTTAGTTGTGATTTTGGCCAATGGCTTGGCTTCAATCCATTTAGTAAAATAATCAATGGCTACAATCAGGAACTTTCTTTGTGCCATGGTCATGGGGAAAGGCCCAAGTATATCCATTTCCCACATAGCAAAGGGGATAGGTGAGTTGATGGAGGTCAGCATCTCGGGGGGTTGTCTAACGACAGGCGCATGCTTTTGACAACGGTCACACTTTTTCACATACTCTTTGGCATCATCCATCATTTCTGGCCAATAGAAGCCTAAATGGGTTATCTTATGAGCTAGCGCTCTGCCCCCCAAGTGTTGCCCACAGACACCTTCATGTACTTCTACTAGAGCCAAGCGTGCCTCATCGGGCCTGAGACATCTTAAGTAGGGAACCATATAAGATCTTTTATACAAAATCCCATCTATCAAGAAGTATCTTAGTGCTCGAACAACCAACTTCCGTGCTTCAGTAGCATCATTTGGCCACCAACCGGTTTGAATATGGTTCTTAATGGGATCTATCCATGATGTCCCCAGACCAATAGGAGCTACAAGCTTAACATCAATGCTCCGTGTCTTCAAAATACGGAAGTATACACTTCCTGAACTTTTCTCTATCTCAGATGAAGCAAACTTTGATAAGGCATCTGCCTTAGCATTTTCCTCCCTTTGAATGTGTTCAACATGGCATTCATCGAATTGGGTCATCACAGCCCTTACTAGGCGGACATACTTAGCCATTGTATCATCCCTTGCCTCAAACTCTCCCTCTACCTGGGATATGACCAACTTCGAGTCTCCACAGATTTTTAAGTTCTTGACTCTCAGTGTCCCTGCTAGGCCGAGGCCAGCTATCAGAGCTTCATATTCTGCCTCATTGTTTGTGGTCGGAAAGTCTAACTTCATAGCATATTCAATCAAGAACCCATCAGGGCTTTGTAAAACTAGACCTGCTCCACTTGAATTTGTTTTTGATGCCCCATCAAAATAGAGAACCCAATATTCCTTCTTCTTATCATCCTTATCTTTGTCCTCCTTATCGACTTCCTTGTCTTGCGGTATAGTATCTTCCTGCCCCCCGACTTCTTGGTTAGGTATGGTACATTCCACCACGAAGTCAGCAAATGCATGGGCTTTTATTGTCGTTCGTGGCTTATACTTAATATCGAATTCTCCCAACTCTATTACCCACTTGATCAACCTCCCACTAGCCTTGGGACTATGAATAATATTTAGCAAGGGATGATTTGTTAGTACTTCAATTCTATGAGCCTGAAAGTAGGGACGCAACTTTCTTGAAGCCATTACCAAGGCTAGTGCAAATTTCTCAATAGTTGAATAATTCAACTCAGCTCCATGCAGAATTTTGCTGATATAGTATACGGGTTTCTGGATTTTCAGTTCCTCCCTAACCAACACAGCGCTCAAGGCACTTTCCAAAACGGCCAAGTACAAGTATAAGACTTCATTCAAAGCTGGCTTGGCCAACAACGGAGCCTGAGCCATATATTTCTTTAACTCCTCGAATACCTTCTGGCTTTTCGCACTCCATACAAAATCTTTTACCTTCTTTAAGGACTTGAAGAACGGCAAGCACTTGTCCCCAAACTTGGAGATGAATTGTCCCAACGCAGCAACCCTTCCTGTGAGCTTTTAAACATCTTTGATAGTTTTTGGTGGTTCCATGTCCAGGATTGCCTTTATTTTATCGGGGTTGGCCTCGATTCCTCTCTTGGAGACCATCAATCCCAAAAACTTTCCAGACCCTACTCCGAAAGCACACTTCATAGGATTTAACATCATCTTATGGTATCTTAGGACCTCAAAAGCTTCCCTCAAATGGGTTATATGGTCAGTCTTTACTAGACTCTTGAGTAACATGTCATCAACATAAACTTCCATGGTCTTACCAATAAGATCCTTAAAAATTTTATTTACCAACCTTTGATAGGCGGCTCCTGCATTCTTGAGACCAAATGCCATAACAAGATAACAATAAACACCAAAGTCAGTGATGAATGATACCTTTAAGATGTCGTCCTTGTGCATCTTGATCTGATTGTATCCACTAAATCCATCCATGAAACTCAGCATCTCATGTCCAGCAGTGGCATTTATCAAAGTGTCTATCATTGGCAATGAGAAACAGTCCTTAGGGCATGCGTCATTCAAATCAGTAAAGTCCACACACATGCTCCATTTTCCATTGGCCTTCTTTACCAATACAGGGTTTGCTAACCATTCTGGAAATTGAATATCTTTAATGAATCCAGCCTCTAAGAGCTTCTCTACTTCTTGTTTAATTGCTTTTTGCCTCTCCAGAGCAAATATTCTTTTCTTTTGCTTCACTATTTTCCAACTTGGATCCACATTCAGCTTGTGAGTGATTAGTTCCGGGTCTATTCCTGGCATATCAGCTGCAGACCATGCGAACACATCACTATTTTCTTGCAAAAACTTTACCAACTTCCCTCTAAGGGGCTCTTCTAGTGTTGCTCCAATGAAAGTCACTTTCTCAGGGTCCTCGGGAGCCAAAAGAATCATAACCAAATCTTCTACTGGCTTCCCTCATTTCTCATCATTCTCTCGGATATCCAGATCTTCAATAGGCAGAACTTGCCCCCAACTCCATTTGCCCTTAAAGAGGCTATGTAACAACTCCTTCCCATTTTTTGATCTCCCCTCTCTTCTCCAATCCCATTCAAGGTGGGAAACTTTATGACTGAATGGTAGGAAGAAGGGAGGCCTTGAAGGCATGTATCCCTGTTCTTCCCAGGATAGCGTTATAAGTTGAACTAGCCTTCACCACCACGAAGTCCAACATCTGTGTTGCTTGCCTTGGTTCCTGACCTATGGTTATTGGCAACTTGATTATTCCTTCCATGGGGTACTCTACTCCCACAAATCCATATATCGGCATATCGGTTGGGATCAATTGGGAATGATTGTAACCCATCCTTAAAAAGGTATCATGGAGTAAGATGTCGACTAAGGAACCGTTATCTACAAGGACCCTCTTCACCGGGCTGTTCTGTATTACCGGGGTTATGACCAACGGGTCGTCATGGGGAAATTTCACACCCTCCAGATCAGAATCATCGAAAGCCATTGTTATTCCTGTCCTGGCCCTCTTCGGGGCTTCTCCAACAATATGCATAACTTCTCGGGTATACGTTTTCCTGGAGTTCTTGGCTAATCTAGCAGCGGTTGGTCCTCCAAAAATTATGTTTATCACAGGCCCTCGGGGTCGCGGTCCTCCGAAGATTGCATTTATCACCGGTCCCCTAGGTTGAGGATTTCGTCATTGATCATCTTGATCTTTTCTTCGATCATCAAAGTTCTTTCTCACGTTATTGCTCCTATCTCCTCCATCTCCAATGTACTTGTTCAATTTTCCTTTTTCTAATGAGGAATATAATTTCATCTTTCAGTTGTTTACACTCATCGGTGTCATGACCAACATCCTTGTGAAATCTACAATACTTGCTCTTATCTAGCTTAGTAGGATCAGCCTTCAAGGGCTTAGGCCATCTAATATCTCGATCTTTCTCAATTTCCATCAAAATCCGGCTTCCTGGAGAATTCAGCTTAGCATACTCAGTGAACTTTTATCCAGGTCCTCCCTTCTTCGGGGTTGAGTCATTGTTTTGTTCAGTTCTAGGATACTTGTCCTTTGCAATGTATTCCAGATCGGTTTTCCGTTTCTTGCCTCCAGCGGGCTCATTACTTACTACGGTCTTCCTCATGCTCTCTTCTACCTTGATGTACTTCCCGGCTCTATCTTGAAGTTGTAACATGCTTTCAGGGGACGCTTGGCCAAGGACATCTAAAAGAACTCATCCCTAGTTCCCTGTTGCAGCGCTATCATGGTTACATTGTCATCAAGGTCCGGGACTTTTAAAGCTTCCTTTGTAAAATAATTCTGGTAGTCTCTTAAGGATTCCTTCACTCCATGCACAATGCTTATGTGTGATGCTGAACTTTTCTCGTGCACTCTCCCACTGATGAACTGCTTAATAAAAGCCTAACTTAATTCTCTGAAGGACCCAATAGAGTTTGGGGGCAAATGACTATACCATCTTTGAGCCATACTTGACAGGGTATGAGGAAAGGCCCGACACTAAATATCATCATTCACGGGCTGCAACAACAGTGCATTGGAGAAGGGTCTAACGGGATTAGCGGGATCTCCCGCTCCATCATAAGCTTTGATAGTGGGCATCTTGAACTTCCTTGAGATATGGGCATTCATTATCTCTTCAGTGAATGGTGGAGTGAGATCATCAGGATCTCCAAGGGGAAGAAGGTTGCTTGGATCAGCTCTTGGGACTATAGCCCTTCTTTGTGATGAACCATCCAGGTCTATGATTAGAGGAGGATTCCTCCTTCTAGGTGGTAATGGGAGTCTAGGAGCCTGGTGCGCCTCCAGGTAGCACTTCAGCCTTTGAATTTCTGCCTCGTGTGCTTTAATTCTCTCCTGCACCTCTTAGGGATTCACCTCTTGGGTACTCCTAGGATGTTGGTTGCCATCAGCCATAGGTTCTTTGCCAACACGTCTCCTTCTTGGGGCCACTTCATCGTCCGAAGATTCAGAATCTCTCTCAGTATAAGGACCAGAAAATTCCTGATCCTCCGGGATAGGAGCCAAACCTTGAATGTCAGGGGGTGTTTGCCTCCGTGTTTCACTCCGTCCAGCATGCCCACTTCCTCCAACCTCGGGGTAAAGGGGCATCCCATAAGGGGGTTAGTAGTCACAATAGTTGAATACTCATACCCAATGGGTCGAGAATTCACAGGTGCGTGCAACTGTTGAAGTTGGGAATTTCATCCCTTGAGTAGCCGAGGGAATCGTCCCTTGTGGATGAGATTCAGTTGCCCCTACCTCGGCTCCCCCTTGGGTAGCGGCATAGGTTGAATGCGGAGGTACCTCCACAGTTGACGAAATCATTTGGGTTGTCCCCGTGGGTATTCCACCTTCAAGGGCACTGCTTGTTCTCCGTGTTCTCGCCATGGTTGTTGTTGCGAGTTTTCCCACAGACGGCGCCAAATGTTATGGATCAAAAACTAAGGTATAATAATTGCCATATTTATTATCAAGGAACGTGAGCTTCGAGACTCGATTTGACTGCTCTTGTGTTTCGTGACTCGATCTGCCTTAACAAGATGCCTACATACCTTGCTGATTGCCAAGGATCAAGTCATAAAATGTAGTTCTGATTTATGGGGTGAGGCCCCTATATAGATGTTGGGAGTCCTTAAATTGGACTTGGGTTAGGAGACATGGTTGTCTAATCTCAGAATTAGAATGGACTTTGGAGTCCTAGGAAGTAGGAAGCTGATTCCTTATCTCATAAGGTTCCTTGGAGGCCAATCCACAAGGATTTATATCCCCACTAGGACTTATTTTAATAGATGTTTTTCTCCCTTATTAATTAATTATGAAATTAATTAATATCCAGGGTTTTGAGCCTTCTTTGTTTCATCAGGCCTGATCTGGTCCATCAGGCCTGATCAATGTGTTAACCTTTTTGGTCTGAATGTCATACATCTTCTTATTGGGCCTTGTAGCCCAAATCATGTATAATTAATGCAACAAAAACTACGTAATCAGGATTTATTTATTCCCTATCACCTGCCAAGCCACACTTGAAATACTTGAATTTAGACATATCAACCATGTTTCTGTTTGACTTAGCTGCTCTAAAATTCTTATTGAATTTGAGCTTGGAAAATCTCCTAGATAGAAAAGCAAGATGCTCATCTATGTCATCCATGTCATCTTGACTAAGATGATCTTTATGTTCAGCGACAAGCCCTTTACCTTTGCCTTCACAAACTCTAGGGTTTGGTGTAGAATCAACAGCTTCAACCTCTATATCCTTCTCCTTTTCTTTCTCAGCAACTAATGCAATGGATCTTCCCTTCTTTCTTCCTTTCTCCATCTTCTCATCTTGCTCTATTTCAAGCTCATAGGTTTTTAGGATACCATGCAGTCTATCCAAGGTGAATTCCTTGTAATCTTGAGAATTTCTCAATGAGACTGTCATAGGCTTCCATTCCTTTGGCAGAGATATAAGGAATTTGAGGTTTGAGTCTTTTGTTCGACAGACCCTTCCATGCAGTTTTAGAGCATTCAGTAATTTTTGGAATCTACTGAAAATATCAGTGAGTGACTCACCTTCTTCACTTTGGAAATGCTCATATTGCTGAATCAAGAGTTGCATTTTGTTCTCCCTTACTTGCTCAGTTCCATCACATATAACTTGAATTGTATCACAGACATCCTTAGTAGTTTTACAGTTTATGATGATATCAAACATGTCACTGTCAACACCATTAAAAATAATGTTCATGGCCTTTTTATCCTTTTGAACTTGTTCTTTATCTGGATATGACCATTCTGCTTGTGGCTTTGGGACGGGTGCTTCATTTCCTGTAGTAGCTCTCATAGGGATATGTGGACCTTTCTCAATACAGTCCACATATGCTTCATCTTGAGATAGGAGATGCAGGTGCATCTTAACCTTCAACTGGTGATAGTTGACTTTGTCCATAAATGGAATCTTTACTCCAACATCTTTTCCGTTCATCTTGTTAGTTGTTGTGATCTTTAAACTCTTTGTTCTTCAAGAGCTTGCTCTGATACCAATTGTTATTCCCAAACAATCTAAACAAAAATTATAGAAGGGGGGGTTGAATGTAATTCTGACTTCTTTTCAAAATTTCAAGAACTGTTCTTGATTTAGCTAGGTGCGGAATGAAAGTAATATTGCAATCAAAGCACAAAGTAAATAAATACAAGTATTTAAAAACTTTCTGGTTGATTGAACTTTTTCACCATAGATATATATTAAGTTGAGAACTCTGTGTAACAAAATTATTCACAGCTGCTTACAAGTTGAAAAACAAGAATAAAGAAATTCTTAACAGATGTTGCCTTATCTATTTCTCTGGTAAAAATGCTTACTAACTTAGATACTTTTCAACTTGCTACCCTTGGTTTATATATCACCAAGTTACATGATAAAAAGACAAGATAATAAGACAAACTATATCTAATCTAACTTCATGCTGCTACACTTCTCTTTCGAGCATCTTTGAATATCATCTGTTTAACATGATGTTTCTTTGTTCTCTAAAACCTTCAAACAGGCTGCCACATTCCATTTGCATACAACCAACACATGTGACTGTCAAGTCACTATCAACTGCTCTTTTGAGTTTGAACATCCGTTGGAACTTAGATTGATCATCCGGTGGAACTTAGATTGATCATCTGTGGAACTTTGGTTGATCATCCGTCGAGACTTATGTCGATCATCCGTTGGAGCTTTGTGAATCATCCGTTGAGACTATCTTTTTAGCAGTTAACTCAATTTATTTATAATGATTACAAGGTATCCAATATTTATATTTCACCATCCTCTCTTGCATATCAATCTAGTAGTTAACATGACTTGAACAATCTACAACATCTAGTTCACTAAGCCATACAAGTATACAGAAATGTGCTACTAGTCTTATTGTTACATAAGCTACTCTTTCAATGGATGTTTGAAAATGATCATCCGTTGAAAGCTACAAAATCACCTAAATAAAATCTACTAATTGTTTTGTTCAAGTTATCATCAAGTACACAACATATTCCTAACAAAACAGAAAAGAAAGAATGAATATATTAACAGTTCAGAGGAATTATATAAGGAGTTTCAAAAGTTGGAATTGGAAGTCAGAATTTGCAAGGCTAATGAAGCAAAAATGTATAGTATGACTTTTGAGCCAGAATTGTTAGAAAAGATAACGAAATTCCAAGTGAAAGTAATGGACCAAGATATCAATCGATTGGTTGGAGAATAGTTATGCACTCAAAAGGATGATCAAGGTATTTTCAGATTTTCTTCCAGAATTTGGATTCCACCAGTGGTAGAGTTAAAGAGTGAAATTCTATAGGAAGCTCACAATTCAAAGTATTCCATATGTTAGATATATTTGAGATGTCATGTCTAATCTGATTTGTGTTTAGTTTTCAGAACTTAACAACAGGACATATCAAGACATACTGGAAATCAGAACTTACTGAAGTCAGAACTTAATATCAGAACTTAAGGCGTCATAAGATATATATCAGGACTTAAGTGCGGGAAGACTTCAGATAAGGAATGTGGCTGATTTACAGGAGAAGATCTGGACTAAAGCAAAAAAAGATATGTATGAAGAGTTAGAGGACTAGAAGACTTGTAGAAGATATCTGATTGATATATTTTAGGAGACAGAATTATATTTCATATCAATTAGAATATATCTTGTAACTATGTACTATATAAACACAGCTTAAGGTTTACACTATATGTGTTATCATTATCGAGAAGATTATACATTGTAACCTAGCAGCTCTTAGTGATATTGTTCATCACTGAGAGAGAACAACAGTTCTATTGTAACAGAGTTTATTTAAATATACTTGTTCTTTGTTACATACTTTTGTTGAAATCGATTTGATTATATAAACACTATATTCAACCCCCTTCTATAGTGTTCTGTGACCTAACAAGTGGTATCAGAGCTTTAAAAATTAACACACATACAGTAAAGATCCAAATAACAATCATGTCTAAAGAAACACAAACCCCAACTAAGCCCACCAAAACTCAAGAAACTCAAAACACTCAAACCCACAGTCGATATGAGACTATTAGGGTTCCCATACTAAGACCTTCTGAGTATCACATATGGAAAGTGAATATGGCTATATTTCTGGAAGCTACAGATCCAGAATACCTTGAAAAAATTAATGAAGGACCATATAAGCCTACCAAGCTCTCTGTTGCAGTTGTTGATCAACCAGCAAAGACCATACTAAAGGAGAGAGGTGAATACACACCTGAAGATATCTCATCTATTGCCAAAGATGCAAGGGTAAGGCATTTTCTGCATAGTGCCATTAATAATGTCATGTCAAACAGGGTAATTGGATGCAAGACTGTAAAGGAGATATGGGATGCTTTGGCGACAAGATGCCAGGGAACTGATGCAATCAAAAAGAACAGGAGGACTATACTCACTCAAGAGTATGAGCACTTTGACTCAAAAGCTGATGAGTCATTAACTGATTTATATGACAGGTTTGCCAAACTCTTGAACGATCTATCACTGCTGGACAAGGAATATGATCTTGAAGATTCAAATCTAAAATTCCTTCTAGCTCTTCCTGAAAATTGGGATTTGAAGTCTACTACCATAAGAGACAACTATGACCTTACTGAAACTACTCTTGATGAAATTTATGGTATGCTCAAGACTCATGAACTTGAGATGGATCAAAGGAGCAAGAGGCATGGAAGAAAGTCAAGGACAGTTGCTCTTAAAGCTGAGGAGGAATCTCCTAAAGTGGTTGCCTCAAAAAGGGGTAAAGGAAAGGCTCTCATCATAAAGTCTGATTCAGAGTCGTCAAATTATGATGATGATGATTCAGAAACTGAAAGTTTATCTAAAGTTGATGTTGATGCAGAGATGATGCAACTGTGTGATCTTATGGTGAAGGGCATCACAAAGATAGCCTACGGGAAATTCATAAAGGGAAAGAAGTTTTCCAGGAAAGGTGGAAGTTCTGATAAGAAAGGGTTCAGAAAGTCTGAAGGCAAAGGAGGAAAGTCTGACAGAGGAGACAACTCAAATGTCAAATGCTACAATTGTGGTAAAAGGGGCCACATATCTCCTGACTGCAAGAAAGGAAAAAGTGATAAAGGTAAGGCACTTGTCACAAAGAAGAAAAGCTGGACATATACTTCAGATTCTGAAGATGAGAAGAACTTTGCCTTGATGGCAAATGCTGATAGCAGTACTGACACTGCTGAATTGAAGGTTGTGACGCCCTCAATCTCGGGGTTAGGAAATGAGGACTCACACACATCTATTCTAATAATTAAATATGCATAAAACCCGATTAACTACTAACAGGATTAACAGGATAAAGTATGAGACAAAATTACAACTACCAATCATAAAATATCACTTATAAACCCAAAATATTAATAAATAATCAATATCGATTCCGGCTGGGAACCGACAGATAACCCATTGTATCTATAAACACATCTTACTAGGCGCGAGCTCACTCATAACCTGTACTACCTGCTCCGGCAACTGGAAGCCCTCTACATGGTAGGGACCACCAGGTACGCTCTTACGAGCAGTGCGCCTAAGCCTGGCCATCTTCTTGCTTAACTGCCATGGTTAGATTAAAACAAAACGAGTGAGTAGAAAACTCAGCAAGTAACTATACAACAGTTCTACAAAATCAATTCTCAATATACTTTGAACAAACTAGGGCATTCTACTACAGCTAATCTAGTTGGCAGATTTCCATATATTTATTTTTGTTTTCTTTGGGATAAGGAAAGGGTATCCGAAGAATAGTTGGGCTTTCAAGAAACAAAGTTCGAAACAGGACAAAAGCCGACATTCATCACAATTTATTATAGGATCAAAATAGATCTTTCGATAGAGGAAAGCAACAGTATTTCAAGATATAAAATCATTCATATGATCAACAATTTCAGGAATCAGGGTTCTGAGCTTTAAGCTCCACAATAACATAATCAACTCTTTTCAAAACATTATAAACCATTTTCATTTCCAAAAATCAATTTACTGAATAAAAGTTTCAGTTCTCTTTTTAAATAATCATTTAGAACCCTTGATTGGATCACTTATCTTTCCATTTCATTATATACGGGTGATCAGCCCGTATCGACCTCCATTCCGGTCTTTAAGGTACCATTCGGCATAATTTCAGCCTTAAATTGGACTAGTCTCACTAGCCTCTTACCATGACTGGACTAGTCCCACTAGCCTCTTACGTCACAATCCAATCCATAAGGAATTCATTTGGAAAACCTTGAGTTGGAAAACAATAGGTTTTCTAAAATTCATTTTTATCATTACCAAGCCTTTGAAATCATTCGGACTCTTTCAAGTCGAAACTTATTCCTAATTCCGATTTTTAAAGAAACAAAGTTCAGGGAGTGAATCAAAGATACGCAAGGAACAATTCTCAAGAATTCTGTAGCAAGGATAATAAGGTACTAAATTTGAAGGATCAGTAATAGCTTAGGGATCATTAAGGTGATCAAAAGAAATAGGGTATCATTAACAGAGTTATCCAAGATAATTTAAAGGTTCAATATGATCATGGCTTTATAGGAAACTTAAACAGAAAGGCAGATTATCAACGGGTGAAATTAATAGGATTATCAATAACAGGTTATCAAGAGCAAAGGGTACTTCAAATCAATATCAGGGTTTCATAAAGCAAGGGTTTCATACTTTAACAGTTCAATACTCTACATGGTATGAACAACATTTCCTTTATAATCATTTACACAAGTAATCAGAGTTACTTGCCTTAAATTGCTTTCCTGAGGGTTGAACTACTGCCACCTAGTATACTTTTCCCTTTCCTAGCCCGAATGCCCTCACGCTCCGAATCTACAATAAAAACCAAAAATCTTAATGAGATTCCCAACTCTCGTTCCCGGAACGATCTCTCTATACGATAACTCGATTATATCTTTGACTCGAGCATACGAATATAGCTTATACAAATAAGCACACATCACATAGCACATAGCACAATCCTTTCTCATAGTTTTTATATCCTTATATTCCTAGCAATCAAAGCATACTCGCTTGACCTAGGCTATTTCTCAAATCACACTAACACGACACTTTTAAGAGTACTAGACCCATTTACAACCAGACATTTACGTGCATATTATCACTTATATCAATCGACTTAATTTCCTTTTCTTTTATTCCTTAATTGGAACCAAACAACAATCCAATCAAGCAGAATCAAAGATTTTCACATATAAACACTCAATCATTCTTTCAATTACCAAAATCAAGTTTTGACCTTTATTTCTTATGGCCTATTCGGCCTTAACACTTATCACAATCAAGAATCAAACATGCAAAGCCCTTATTTTGACATGCATCAAGTATATCATCCCAAGCTAGTTTAATTTCATCTTTACAACTCGTTTAGACTCATAATTCAATCATAATCATGGATGATCACTCAATTTAACATTTAATCCTCTTTTGATCATAAGACCCATTCGGGTTTTCTATAAATCAAACATGCAAGAATAGATTTTGACATGCAAGGTTATATACCACATTTCTCTCTTGTTTTAATCCCCTATTAAATCATTTCATTCATTAAGTCACCAAACCATGCACTACTTAGTGATTTCAACTTAATCAATCCATCAAATCAACATGCATACACTTAATTACCAAATTATCCCCTTTTTATTTTATTCTCCATTTGGCAAGAATCTAATTCACAACTCAAGGATTAAACATTAACATGCATAACTTGATCTTCTTTAAATTAACATGCAATCATTCTCTAGGTTTTATAAACTTAGTGTTCACCAAGATTAACTCACAAAAATCAATTTCCTTTCTTATTAACATAAAATTCGAACCTAAACTTAGCATGCAACAAGAATTCATTCCTTATTAATCAAATCACAATCCATCATTACTTTAAACAAGTTTTACTCAAATCAAGCCACTTTAAAGATTAAAACCATTCGACCTTATTCAAAAACAAAACATGCAACTTAATATTCTTACTCCTTGAATCACAAATCATCCTATTTCTTAACATCAATTCATTAAATCATGCAATTAACCACAATCAACTTGATTTCTTTAAAATTATAATGGCCATTCGGCCTTTTCAATCAAAACACCACATGCAAACATAAAGAATTGGTCTTAAGGTTCTAGAGCTCAGTTTTTAACATCATAGCTCACCACCGGTTCACCGGAGTTCATCACCGGTGGCGGTGGCATCTCGGTAGTGCCCTCATTCGAGGGTGTCCAACCATGAGCCCCCGATTTCTTAACCAAAACCAATGCAACAACACCACATGCAATCTAATTTCAGCACGTTAATCACAAAACATGAACTAATCAAGCAAGCCCTCGGTTCTTGGCTTGAAACCGAACCCAAAACACACACTTCGGCGTGCAAGCACCAATACACACACGCACATACATCTACCTACACATAAGTGTTTATCATGAAGAATTAAGGATGATTGATGAGTTTGATCAAGGAAAAAGGAAGGATACCGAGAGAAATTGAAGAGAGAGCCGAGAGAGAGTTGTTCGAGTGAGAGAGAGAGAGTGAAAAAAAAAGAGGAGAGAAAAGAGTGAGTGCACGACAAGAAGAAGAAAATGGGGGGGAGGGGTGTTTTATACTCCACCAAATAAGGGTAAAATAGTAATCTACTAACCCCCTTTTTAATTTGCATTTTGTTTCTCTTTTTACTCAAATGTAACGAAATCCAAAGTAAAAATATTTCTCTCGCGGAAAGTCAAGAATTATTGAAAATGACATTTTTAACGCGTAGGCCTCGAAATTAGCTTTTTATCCATTACTCATAATAAGAATTTGAGCGAGCGGTTGATTTTATATGAATTTCGCAAACTCGCTTTAATAAATACCTTTTCCACATAAAATCGATTTAAAAATGCAAAGATCAACAATTAAATTCACTTATCATTTTTAAAAAGTCTCTAAGACCTCTACGAAGATAACAGAACAAATCCCATGTTTTTATCCATCTCAGATGATTTTATAAAAATGCACGAAGGTTAATTAAACCTTTACTTAAATCACATAATTCCTTTAAAATTCACAAAATTGACACAGAACATATAGTCATGCACACAGTCAAGCAATCACATGCATATAGTCACATAACGACTCAGGTCTGATCATAGAATATATCACTCTTAAATCTTTATCCTCTTTTACGCGTACCGGGTCACGTTCAGCCTGACGGCCCGACGCTCAGCGTTTCGATTACGCTTCTCGTTATCTTTGCCAATCAACACGTCTCTTAAGACAAAATACTTTATTCATTCACTTCACATATAATTCACATTTTATATTATTTAATTTTCATACTAGGACGGGTTCCATTATACCTGACGGCCCGAAACCACAGCTCGACTTCTAAGCTGACTCTTTAAATTGGAACGTTTTTATCCACGCTCCTTAATTCTAGTATACAGATAAGACAAATAATCACCACTTAATCACATAATCTCATCACATAACACATACTTTACTTTCTTAATTATGACGCAAAATTCTCGGTTGTTACAATCTACCCTCCTTAAAAGGATTCTGTCCCCAGAATCTAATCTAAGCAAATAGATGGGGATACTTCTCTTTCATTTCGCTTTCTAATTCCCAAGTCGCTTCCTCGACTAGTGGATTTCTCCACAACACTCTGACTAGAGGTACAACTTTATTTCTATGCATCCTTTCTTTTCGATCTAAAATTCGCACTGGATGTTCCACATAGGACAAATCTGGTTGGATTTCTACTGGTTCCAACTCGATCACATGGCTCGCATCAACATTATACTTCTTCAGGAGAGATACATGAAATACATTGTACAGATGTTGCATTTGCGGTGGCAGCGCCAATTCATACGCCACTTTTCCAACTTGTCGCAATACTTCAAATGGTCCAATGTACCTTGGAGTTAGCTTTCCTTTCTTTCCAAATCGAGTTAAACCTTTCCATGGAGATATCTTCAACAAGACTTTGTCTCCAGTTTCGAATTGCACATCTTTCCGCTCTTGATTCGCGTACTTTGCCTGTCGGTCTTGAGCTGCAATTAATCTCTTTCGAATTATTTCAACCTTTTCCTTCATTTGCTGAACTAGCTCTGGGCCAATTAACTTGCGCTCACCAACTTCGTCCCAATAGGTAGGGGATCTACACTTTCTTCCATACAACACTTCATAAGGCGGCATGCCAATACTTGCGTGGTAACTGTTGTTGTAGGAAAAATCAACTAAGGGCAAATGATCGTCCTAATTTCCTTTGAAATCTATTGCGCAGATTCGCAACATATCCTCAATTGTCTGAATTGTCCTTTCACTTTGTCCGTTTGTCTGCGGATGATATGCCGTACTCATTTTCAATTTCGTTCCCAAATGATCGTGGAATTGTCGCCAAAATCTCGAATTAAACCTTGGATCTCTATCAGACATGATAGATACAGGAACTCCATGACGCATCACGATTTCATCCATATACAATTTGACCAGCTTCTCTAATGAAAACCTTTAGTTTATCGGCAAGAAATGTGCTGACTTTGTCAACCGATCAATTACCACCCAAATCGCATCATGATTAGACTTGGTTTTAGGTAATCCTACCACGAAATCCATCGTGATATGTTCCCATTTCCATTCAGGTATGTCCAGTGGCTGAAGCAATCCACTTGGCCTTTGATGTTCCTCTTTAACCCTATGGCACGTGTAACATTTACTTATCCATTCCGCAATTTCCTTTTTCATGTTTGGCCACCAAAAATTTTCTTTCAAATCCTGGTACATCTTTGTACTTCCAGGGTGGATTGAAAATCTCGAGTTATGCGCTTCTTGTAAAATCTCGTGCTTTAGTTCCACAACATCAGGTATCCAAATACGTGAGTTAACACGGTATATCCCTTTTCCATCCTTTTGAGCTTTAATTTCTTCTCCCGTCAACTTATTCCTTTCGCGATTCATCACTTGCTCTTGACAGCATCTAATCTTTTCCAAAATTTCAGGTTGAAACCGTATTGCATAAATGGCTTCACCTCCACATTCTGGAGTCTGCACCACTATTCCCATCTTTTCAAAGTCCTTGATTAATTCTTCTGATGACGTTAACATATTCAACTTTTCCTTTCGACTTAAAGCATGAGCTACCACATTTGCCTTTCCAGGATGATAGTTTATCGCACAATCATAATCTTTGATCAATTCCAACCACCTTCTTTGTCGCATATTCAGTTCTTTCTGAGTAAAGATATACTTTAAGCTCTTATGGTCCGTATAAATCTCGCACTTTTCCCCGTACAAATAATGCCTCCAAATCTTAAGGGCAAGTACAATTGCTGCCAATTCCAAATTGTGCGTTGGATACTTTTGCTCATGCGGTTTGAGTTGCCTTGACGCGTATGCTATTACCTTCCCATGTTACATTAACACGCATCCAAGTCCTTTATAGGAAGCATCACTGAATATCACAAATTCACCTTTATCATCTGGTAATACCAACACAGGGGCGGTTACCAATATCTTCTTTAACTCTTGAAAACTTTCCTCACACTTTTCTTTCCAAACGAACTTCTCATTCTTTCTCGTTAATTTTGTCAATGGAACGGAAATCTTTGAGAAATCTTGCACAAATCTTCTATAGTATCCGGCTAATCCCAGAAAACTTCTGACTTCCGTCGGAGTCTTGGGTCTTTCCCAATTCATTATAGCTTCTATCTTGGCTGGATCCACTTTAATTCCTTCTTTATTAACTACATGACCAAGAAATTGCACTTCCTTTAGCCAAAAATTCACACTTTGAAAACTTTGCATACAGCTTCTCTTTTCACAGAATTTCCAAGGAAATCCTCAAATGCTCCTTATGATCTTCTTCCGTCTTGGAATAAATAAGTATATCGTCAATAAACACAATCACGAACTTGTCCAAATACTGCTTGAACAATCTGTTCATAAGATCCATAAATGCAGCTGGCGCATTCGTCAAGCCAAATGCCATCACCAAAAACTCATAATGTCCGTATCTTGTTCGGAACGCTGTCTTCGGTATATCTTCTGCTTTGATCTTTAGTTGATGATACCCAGATCTTAAATCAATCTTTGAAAAGCACGAAGCTCCTTTTAATTGGTCAAACAAGTCATCGATCCGCGGTAGAGGGTACTTATTCTTGATCGTCAACTTATTCAGCTCACGGTAATCGATACACAAACGCATACTTCCATCATTCTTCTTTACAAACAACACTAGTGCGCCCCACGGGGATACACTCGGTCGGATTACTCCTTTGTCCAATAACTCTTGCAACTGAGCTGCCAATTCCTTTATTTCAACCGGCGCCATGCGATAGGGAGCTTTCGACACTGGTTCCGTACCAGGAGCCAATTCAATCGTAAACTCGATCTCTCTGTCTGGAGGTAGTCCAGGCAATTCATCAGGAAACACGTCCGGAAAATCTCTTACTACCGGAATATCATCGATCCTTACAGATTCTTTCTCCACGTCCACGACATGAGCCAAATAAACTTCGCATCCTTGACGCATTAATCTTCTCGCCTCAATAACCGTTAGAAAATTCTTTTCTTGCCTCCTTCCTTTAAATATCACTTCCTCACCATCCTTGGTTTTTAACTTCACTTTTTTACTTTTACACTCTATTTGTGCCTCATGATTTGACAACCAATCCATTCCTAGAATAACCTCAAATTCTCCTAACTTAAAAGGAATTAAGTCAGCAAAAAAGTGCCGACCTTCTATAGACATATCACAGCCAGGACAAAACTTATTAACAAGAACTTTCTCTTGATTGGCTACCTCTATAATCAAATTAGGCTCTAGAGGGTACGCAACACAATTTAACTTATCAAGAATGCTTTCAGAAATAAAAGATCTGGTTGCTCCAGAATCCATCAAAACTTTTACTTCTACTGAGTTTATAACAAGCATACCTGCTACCACATCCAGATCTTGCACCGCATCTTTCATTGACATGTTAAAGGTCCTAGCTCTGGGTTGAGCTGATGGTGTTGGGAGAGACGGCGGTCCAGCAATTCTGAGAACATTAGCCTTCGGCACAGGCTCCTTGCAATTTCTAGCCATATGGCCTACCTTGCCACACTTTAAACAAGCCAATCAGGCTTCCTTACTTCATTTGAACATTCTGAAGAATAATTCTCCTTCTGGTTGCACTTAAAACATGTTATATCCAGCTTATTACACCTCCCCGGGTGTCTCTTTCCACAGTTCCTGCATTCTTGCATCTGGGGTCTGCTATCCTTTCCCGGTTGTCCAGCTTTCTGGAAACGGTTCTTCTGAGCTCCATTCCCGGGTCTAAACTTCTGAAACTTTTTGTTCTGACCTCCACCATTCTTTCCAAACTTTCCTCTGAACTTTGAACTTCCTTGCTCTTGCTCAGAGCTTTCAAACTTCCTCTTTCTTCCTTCATTTTCTCTTCGAGCAGCTCCCCGCTCACCTTCCACTATCATTGCCTTCTGAACTAAAGCATCATAGTTCTTGATCTCCAACATTGCTATTTGACTCCTAATCCACGGCTTAAGTCCCTGCTGGAACCTCTTAGCCTTCTTCGCTTCAGTATTCACGTACTCGGGCACGAACCTTGCCAACTCCGAAAACTTCACCTCATATTCTGCTACCGACATTTTCTCCTGTCTAAGATCCAAAAATTTCATCTCCAACTGATCTTGCATATAACTTGGCAAATATTTTTCCAGAAACATCTCAGTGAACTTCTCCCAAGATAAGTCTTTGCCTTCCAACAACGCCTTAGAAGACTCCCACCAGAAACTTGTTTCATCCCTCAAATAATAACTTGCGTACTGAGCTTTCTTATCGTCCTTAACTTCGGCTAGCTCAAAAGCTTTTTCCATCTCTCTCAACCACGACTGTGCTTTAATCGGATCTGGCAAACCTAAGAACTCTGGAAGATGAACAGATTGAAAGTGCTTAAAATTTCCGACTTTTGGGGCCACAGGTTGTTGCAAAAGCTGAGCAAGTCTGCTCATCAAAGTGGTTTCTGGGTTTATTTCTGGGTCTTGGGTAGGAATTTCTTCTTCTTGGTGACCTGGTGAGTTGGCCATTTCTTACAAACCTGATTGAGCAATTATTTAGCAATACGATAGCATGGCATATATAACAACAATTTTTTATGAAATCTCTTTTGTGGGTTTTAAGTTTTACCCAATTTGCACATGCAATCCTATTACTACATAATTCTCATATCAGTGTTTATCATGGCACGGAATAGGGTTTTATGATCTTCAGACATGGTTGTACGAAAACATAGCTGTATTTAAAACATGGCATTGAGAACAGTTTATAAGATAAACAAGGTGCACAAAGGAAAGCAAGATAGTAGATTTATTTAAATCAAGGGTTATATAGGAAATATTCTGGATTTTAAGGTTCTGAAACAAGGTACAATAATTAGCAGGGTTAAACAGAGGAAAAACTGGAAAACATCCCCCTATCTACCCCTAACTTCCAACTACTACTACTACTGCACTGGTCTGAAATACAACAAGATAAATGAAAAAGGGATCCCGGCATCTAACCAAGTATCCCAAAGCCTACCGGCACTGAAAATAACAACAACAATCTACGGGTTCAACCAACAGTCCCGTCTAATCATCTAGGATCTCTCTCAACACATCCAACATCCAGCGAATGATCTTATGCAGCCTCCGGGCCTCAGCATCAGCATCACTAGTGGACGGTCCCTCATCCAATCTCCTCCTGGCAACCTGCTCCACCAACTGAATCCTAGCTCTCCACTCCTCCACCACCACTGAAGTCATCTGCCTAGATTCTCGAATCAACCTATCTACCAAAGCTCCCAGCTCAGGAATGCGGGAGTACACAAAGTCTCGGTCTTGGGCTAACTTGCCACCAATACTGACAGGAACAGTCTTAGGCATCTCCGACTCTGGCTCAGGGGCAGGGGTCTCTGAATCAGGCCTCAAGGGTGAAATCTGTATGGGGATCTCACTACTCTCAGAAGGGTCCTCCTCTGGGTCTGAACTAACATATACAGGCTCCTCTGGAGAGGGTGGAATAGAGTCCACAGGGGTACCAGTCAAGCTAATCTCTGAGTCTGAGTCACTACCACTACTAGGATCCTGAGAGAAAACATAAAACAGCAACCAAGAAACAATGTTAGGGTCAAATAAAGCTTCCAGCTAACTCACACCCTAACTCTAGTTTCTGCTTTACCAATCAAACACTTTCCTTAGACTATACCTACTAGTCTAACTCAACTCTACATGAGTCGAACTCTCTCGCGATATAGATATATTCCCAAAATACCCCTTTTTAAAACCTAACTTGTCTCAGGGACTAGATCCTGTAGCTCTGATACCAACTTGTGACGCCCTCAATCTCGGGGTTAGGAAATGAGGACTCACACACCTCTATTCTAATAATTAAATATGCATAAACCCCAATTAACTACTAACAGGATCAACAGGATAAAGTATGAGATAAGATTACAACTACCAATCATAAAATATCTCTTACAAACCCAAAATATTAATAAATAATCAATATCGATTCCGGCTGGGAATCGACAGATAACCCATTGTATCTATAAATACATCTTACTAGGCGCGAGCTCACTCATAACCTGTACTACCTGCTCTGGCAACTGGAAGCCCTCAACACGGTAGGGACCACCAGGTACGCTCTTACGAGCAGTGCGCCTAAGCCTGGCCATCTTCTTGCTTAACTGCCATGGTTAGATTAAAACAAAACGAGTGAGTAGAAAACTCAGCAAGTAACTATACAGCAGTTCTACAATATCAATTCTCAATATACTTTGAACAAACTAGGGCATTCTACTTTAGCTAATCTAGGTGGCAGATTTCCATATATTTATTTTTGTTTTCTTTGGGATAAGGAAAGGGTATCCGAAGAATAGTTGGGCTTTCAAGAAACAAAGTTCGAAACAGGACAAAAGCCGACATTCATCACAATTCATTATAAGATCAAAATAGATCTTTTGATAGAGGAAAGCAACAGTATTTCAAGATATAGAATCATTCATATGATCAACAATTTCAGGAATCAGGGTTCTGAGCTTTAAGCTCCACAATAACATAATCAACTCTTTTCAAAACATTATAAACCATTTTCATTTCCAAAAATCAATTTACTGAATAAAAGTTTCAGTTCCCTTTTTAAATAATCATTTAGAACCCTTGATTGGATCACTTATCTTTCCATTTCATTATATACGGGTGATCAGCCCATATCGACCTCCATTCCGGTCTTTAAGGTACCATTCGGCATAATTTCAGCCTTAAATTGGACTAGTCCCACTAGCCTTTTACCATGACTGGACTAGTCCCACTAGCCTCTTACGTCACAATCCAATCCATTAGGAATTCATTTGGAAAACCTTGAGTTGGAAAACAATAGGTTTTCTAAAATTCATTTTTATCATTACCAAGCCTTTGAAATCATTCGGACTCTTTCAAGTCGAAACTTATTCTTAATTCAGATTTTTAAAGAAACAAAGTTCAGGGAGTGAATCAAAGATACGCAAGGAACAATTCTCAAGAATTCTGTAGTAAGGATAATAAGGTACTAAACTTGAAGGATCAGTAATAGCTTAGGGATCATTAGGGTGATCAAGAGAAACAGGGTATCATTAACAGAGTTATCCAAGATAATTTAAAGGTTCAATATGATCATGGCTTTATAGGAAACTTAAACAGAAAGGCAGATTATCAACGGGTGAAATCAATAGGATTATCAATAACAGGTTATCAAGAGCAAAGGGTACTTCAAATCAATATCAGGGTTTCTTAAAGCAAGGGTTTCATACTTTAACAGTTCAATACTCTACATGGTATGAACAACATTTCCTTTATAATCATTTACAGAAGTAATCAGAGTTACTTGCCTTAAATTGCTTTCCTGAGGGTTGAACTACTGCCACCTAGTATACTTTTCCCTTTCCTAGCCCGAATGCCCTCACGCTCCGAATCTACAATAAAAACCAAAAATCTTAATGAGATTCCCAACTCTCGTTCCCGAAACGATCTCTCTATACGATAACTCGATTATATCTTTGACTCGAGCATACGAATATAGCTTATACAAATAAGCACACAGCACATAGCACATAGCACAATCCTTTCTCATAGTTTTTATATCCTTATATTCCTAGCAATCAAAGCATACTCGCTTGACCTAGGCTATTTCTCAAATCACACTAACACGACTCTTTTACGAGTACTAGACCCATTTACAACCAGACATTTACGTGCATATTACCACTTATATCAATCGACTTAATTCCCTTTTCTTTTATTCCTTAATTCGAACCAAAAAACAATCCAATCAAGCAGAATCAAAGATTTTCACATATAAACACTCAATCATTCTTTCAATTACCAAAATCAAGTTTTGACCTTTATTTCTTATGGCCTATTCGGCCTTAACACTTATCACAATCAAGAATCAAACAAGCAAAGCCCTTATTTTGACATGCATCAAGTATATCATCCCAAGCTAGTTTAATTTCATTTTTACAACTCGTTTAAACTCATAATTCAATCATAATCATGGATGATCACTCAATTTAACATTTAATCCTCTTTTGATCATAAGACCCATTCGGGTTTTCTATAAATCAAACATGCAAGAATAGATTTTGACATGCAAGGTTATATACCACATTTCTCTCTTGTTTTAATCCCCTATTAAATCATTTCATTCATTAAGTCACCAAACCATGCACTACTTAGTGATTTTAACTTAATCAATCCATCAAATCAACATGCATACACTTAATTACCAAATTATCCCCTTTTTAGTTTATTCTCCATTTGGCAAGAATCTAATTCACAACTCAAGGATTAAACATTAACATGCACAACTTGATCTTCTTTAAATTAACATGCAATCATTCTCTAGGTTTTATAAACTTAGTGTTCACCAAGATTAACTCACAAAAATCAATTTCCTTTCTTATTAACATAAAATTCGAACCTAAACTTAGCATGCAACAAGAATTCATTCCTTATTAATCAAATCACAATCCATCATTACTTTAAACAAGTTTTACTCAAATCAAGCCACTTTAAAGATTAAAACCATTCGACCTTATTCAAAAACAAACATGCAACTTAATATTCTTACTCCTTGAATCACAAATCATCTTATTTCTTAACATCAATTCATTAAATCATGCAATTAACCACAATCAACTTCATTTCTTTAAAATTATAATGGCCATTCGGCCTTTTCAATCAAAACACCACATGAAAACATAAAGAATTGGTCTTAAGGTTCTAGAGCTTAGTTTTTAACATCATAGCTCACCACCGGTTCACCGGAGTTCATCACCGGTGGCGGTGGCATCTCGGTGGTGCCCTCATTCGAGGGTGTCCAACCATGAGCCCCCGATTTCTTAACCAAAACCAATGCAACAACACCACATGCAATCTAATTTCAGCACGTTAATCACAGAACATGAACTAATCAAGCAAGCCCTCGGTTCTTGGCTTGAAACCGAACCCAAAACACACACACTTCGGCATGCAAGCACCAATACACACATGCACATACATCTACCTACACATAAGTGTTTATCATGAAGAATTAAGGATGATTGATGAGTTTGATCAAGGAAAAAGGAAGGATACCGAGAGAAATTGAAGAGAGAGCCGAGAGAGAGTTATTCGAGTGAGAGAGAGAGAGTAAAAGAAAAAGAGGAGAGAAAAGAGTGAGTGCACGGCAAGAAGAAGAAAATGGGGGGGGAGGAGTGTTTTATACTCCACCAAATAAGGGTAAAATAGTAATCTACTAACCTCCTTTTTAATTTGCATTTTGTTTCTCTTTTTACTCAAATGTAACGAAATCCAAAGTAAAAATATTTCTCTAGCGGAAAGTCAAGAATTATTGAAAATGACATTTTTAACGCGTAGGCCTCGAAATTAGCTTTTTATCCATTACTCATAATAAGAATTTGAGCGAGCGGTTGATTTTATATGAATTTCGCAAACTCGCTTTAATAAATACCTTTTCCACATAAAATCGATTTAAAAATGCAAAGATCAACAATTAAATTCACTTATCATTTTTAAAAAGTCTCTAAGACCTCTACGAAGATAACAGAACAAATCTCATGTTTTTATCCGTCTCAGATGATTTTATAAAAATGCACGAAGGTTAATTAAACCTTTACTTAAATCACATAATTCCTTAAAATTCACAAAATTGACACAGAACATATAGTCATGCACACAGTCAAGCAATCACACGCATATAGTCACATAATGACTCAGGTCTGATCATAGAATATATCACTCTTAAATCTTTATCCTCTTTTACGCGTACCGGGTCACGTTCAGCCTGACGGCCCGACGCTCATCGTTTCGATTACGCTTCTCGTTATCTTTGCCAATCAACACGTCTCTTAAGACAAAATACTTTATTCATTCACTTCACATATAATTCACATTTTATATTATTTAATTTTCATACTAGGACGAGTTCCGTTCTACCTGACGGCCCGAAACCACATCTCGACTTCTAAGCTGACTCTTTAAATTGGAACGTTTTTATCCACGCTCCTTAACTCTAGTATACAGATAAGAAAAATAATCACCACTTAATCACATAATCTCATCACATAACACATACTTTACTTTCTTAATTACGACGCAAAATTCTCGGTTGTTACAAAGGTACCTCAAACAACTTTTGCTTTTCATACTGATGATATTACTGAGTTGAGATTATATCTTAAAACAACGTTCATTAATTTTAGATATCAGACTTTTACATGTGAAAGATTAACATCTGAAAGTCTTGCTCTTATAAACATAAATGACTATTTATAAAATGAGTTAGTTTTTCTTCATCAAACTAAGAAAGAAAGATATGAGGCTTTGTATGTTAGAGATGAAGTGCTAAAAATGAATGAATCTCTAAAAATTGATTTGGAAAAGGAAAGAGAGATTATCAGAACTTGGACTAACTCTGGCAGAACAACTCAGAATTTACTAAGTAGTGGAAACTGGAAAGAGGGCTTAGGTTATGGAGATGATAAAAGTGAGAAAGGAACTGTGCAAATTGAGCCAATTGTTGTTAAGTAGACTGCTAACCAAAGGTAAATCCTGTTAAATTTATAGCAAAAACTGTAATGTTTGATTCTAAAAAGATGAAAGATTCTAAGACAGAAGTAAAAGAAAAGTCAACTTCTGACAAATTAAAACATGATAACCTAGCTGAAGTAAACATAGGCTTAATGACAAAGAAGCAGCTTAACCATAAGCTGAAAGAGATTATAAATGTGAACAAGGTGAAGGAAGCTAGGAAAAATAGGAATGAAAAGGAAGGTGTGAATAAAAGCAATAATTATATGCCTGTTCCTAATGCTCCTAGAAAGAAATGTTACAAATGTGGAAACTCTAACCATCTTGCTTCTTTTTGCAGGAAAAATAAAGATATGAACTCTTTACCTCCTAAATCAGGAGTTAAGAGTCAGTCTGTTAGGTTAAACCACAAAATCCTTCATTTCATTTTGGTAGTTTATGGCATTCCATTTATACTTGTAAGGAATATCATAGTTTGTACTATGACTATTATCAAATAAAAACTTCTTTGAAGAAAGTTAGTGTAATTCATTCTAGTGTAAATTCTGATGCAAAGTCTGATAATCAGCATGTTAGCATAAACTCTGAAATTAAATCCACTGCAAATGCTAACAAACTTAAAAAGGCCAAAGAATCCAAGCAAGTCTGGGTCCTTAAAACTAACCAATAGTGGTCTTTGTGATTACAGGGCAACAAGAAAAACATCATAGTTCTGGACAGTGGATGTTCAGGATATATGACTGGAAATAAAGCCCTACTATCAGATTTTGTGGAGAAAGCTGGTCCAGGAGTTTCTTATGGAGATGGCAACATGGGAAAAACTCTGGGATATGGCAATATCAATCTTGGGAATGTCATCATTGAATCAGTAGCTCTTGTCTCGAGACTTAAACATAATCTCCTAAGTGTGAGTCAAATCTGTGACAGAGGTTATCATGCAGATTTCTTTGAAGAACACTGTGAAGTTGCAAGTAATTCTACAGGAAAAGTAGTTCTGAAAGGTTACAGGCATGGTAACATTTATGAAACCAGAATTTCAAAAAACTTTGATGGCTCTACAATCTGTCTGTTGAGTAGAGCATCAATTGAAGAAAGCTGGAATTGGCACAAGAGACTCTCTCATTTAAATTTCAACAACAGAAATGAGCTAGTAAAGAAAGATCTTGTGAGAGGACTACTAAAATTATTATTTTCTCCTGATGGCCTTTGTGATTCATGTCAAAAGGCAAAACAAAGAAAATCTTCATTCAAGAGCAAAACTGAATCCTCAATTCTTGAGCCTTATCACATAGTGCATTTTGATCTATTTGGTCCAGTCAATGTCATGTCCATTGGAAAGAAGAAATATGCTATGGTTATAGTGGATGAGTTCACAAGATACACTTGGGTGTATTTCTTGCACAAGAAGAATGAAACTGCATCTATTCTAACTGATCATGTTAGACAGCTGGATAAGTTGGTCAAAGATTATGTTAAAATAATAAGAAGTGATAATGGCACTGAGTTCAAGAATTTAATCATGAAAGAGTTCTGCAAAGAGCATGGAATTAAGCAGAAATTTTCTGCACCTGGAACTCCACAGCAAAATGGAGTTGTAGAAAGAAAGAACAAGACTCTCATTGAAGCTGCACGAACTATGCTTGATGAAGCAAAGCTGCCAACCTACTTTTGGGCTGAAGCTGTGCAGACTGCTTGTTTTACACAGAATGCTACACTCATAAACAAGCATGAAAAAACATCATATAAGATGGTGAAGAAAAAGAAGCCAAATCTGAAATACTGAATAGCTGTCAAAATTTGATTTAAAAGCCGATGAAGGAATTTTTGTTGGATATCCACTTTCCACAAAAGCCTTCAGAGTCTACAATTTAAGAACATGGGTTGTCATGGAATCTATAAATATATCTTTTGATGATAAAAAGATTACTGGACTTGAAGATTTCAATGATCATGATCAGCTGAGATTTGAAAATGAAGACTTAAATTCTGATCCTGTAAGTTCTGACGGGTTAAATTCTGATGTCATTGAAACTGTGGTAACTAGTCCAAGGGAAAATGCACCTGTTCAGGGGGAGAAGCTGAAGATCCTACCACAACTCAAGATTCTCAAGAAGCATCAGAACCTGTCACTGGCTCTTCAAGTTATGATTCATCAAGTACTAATGAGCCAAATTTTAATAATTCTGGAAGCTCTGATTCTTCAAATCCTGAAGGATCAAACTCAAATTCTAAAGTCTCAGAGAGCATAACTACAGGGGGAGCATCAGAAAATGCTGATGGAGACATCATGGATCATGGGGGAGGATCTAGTTCTAGAAATCAACTTCCATCTGCAAGGAAGTGGAACAAATCTCATACACCTGACTTAATAATTGGAGATCCTGAAGCAGGTGTCAGAATTAGAACAAAAACATCAAATGAATGTCTCTATCATTCCTTTCTATCTCAAACTGAACCAAAAAAAGTGGAAGAAGCTCTTCAAGATGCTGATTGGGTGTAAGCAATGCAGGAAGAGTTAAATGAATTTGAAAGAAATAAAGTCTGGACCCTAGTGCTAAGACCAAAGAACAGATCAATTGTTGGCACAAAATGGATGTTCAGAAACAAAACTGATAGTGATGGCATAATTACAAGAAACAAAGCAAGGCTGGTTGCTAAAGGCTACTCATAACAGGAGGGTATTGATTATGATGAAACATTTGCACCAGTTACTAGATTGGAAGCCATAAGAATCTTTTTGGCTTATGCTGCTCACAAGAAGTTTAAAGTCTTTCAAATGGATATGAAAAGTGCTTTTCTTAATGGAGAATTGGAAGAAGAGGTGTATGTTGAACAACCTCCAGGATTTATAGATCCAAAATTTCCTAATCATGTCTATAGACTTGATAAAGCACTTTATGGCCTTAAGCAAGCTCCAAGAGCCTGGTATGAGACTTTAGCTCAATTCCTTCTGGAAAGTGGATTTAACAGAGGCACAATTGATAAAACACTGTTCTATCTCAACCATGGAAAAGACTTACTTTTGGTACAGATATATGTTGATGATATCATCTTTGGTTCTATAAATGCCAAACTCTGTGAAAGGTTTGCAAAACTAATGCAGTCAAAATATCAAATGAGTATGATGGGAGAACTTAGCTCTTTTCTGGGACTTCAAGTCAAGCAAAATGAAGAAGGTACTTTCATAAATCAATCCAAGTACACCAGAATTTTACTGAAGAAATTTGGAATGCAAGGCTGTTCAACTGTATCCACTCCCATGACCACTGCAACCAAGTTAGATAAAGATACTGGAGCATCAGTAGATATTACTAACTACAGAGGTATGATTGGCTCTTTACTCTATTTAACTGCGAATAGACCTGATATCATGTATGCTACCTATCTTTGTGCAAGATTTCAGGCTGATCCAAGAGAACCTCATCTAATAGCTGTGAAAAGAATTTTCAAGTACTTCAAGGGTACAACTGATCTAGGATTGTGGTATCCTAGAGAATCAAATTTTAAGCTAATAGGTTACTCAGATGCAGATTTTGCAGGATGCAAAATAGACTGGAAAAGCACTAGTGGAAGCTGCCAATTTCTTGAAGGCAGATTGGTTTCTTGGTTTAGCAAGAAACAGAAATCAATTTCCACATCAACTGCAGAAGCAGAATATATTGCTGCAGGAAGCTGTTGTGCACAGATTCTTTGGATGAAGAATCAGTTACTGGGCTATAGGTTAGAATTTTCTAACATACCTATTTACTGTGATAATCAAAGTGCTATTGCTATGACAGGTAATCCAGTTTAACACTCAATGACAAAGCACATCAGCATAATGTACCATTTCATAAGGGAATATGTGATGGAAGGTACAGTGTAATTGCATTTTTTTCCAACAGATCAACAACTAGCAGATATCTTCACAAAACCACTATGTGAAGCTACTTTTACAAGACTGGTAAATAAACTTGGAATGGTTTCAGGTTCATTCTTAAAATATGCTTAGTTTTTGTTCTCATGCATCAGACTTTATGATCAGTGTTTACAGATTGTCTTATCTATATGTAATCTGTGCTTAAACTGTAATATATTAAATACCGATTGTTATCTGATGTGATTCTATATACTCTGATAGTGTTGTGAATGTTCAATGACTATTCAATCCAATAAGGATTACTGTGCTAGATACTAATCTAGTAGTCTTTAACATATTAGAAATCCCATGTTTAAATTAGTTGTTTATGTGGAAATTCATTAACACAAGCAAATTCTAATATTGAGCTTAGTCAAATTTACTTTGTGTATCTTATTACTAAGTCACAAACTAGATTCTTGCTTCTTGTCTTTCAAATTCTGATGTCAGTAAATCTTAAGGATGGACTACATGCTTGATAAGCCTCACTTATCTGAAGAAAAGAAAAGAAAAGAAAATTGAAGTCAGGTAATCCTTTGAGATCTAGAGTAAATATGTGAAAGGGAAGACCCAAGTGCATTGTTGGTATTAAGTAATATGCATTAGAAAAGCAAATAATTTTTGCTTGGTGACTTTTCACATTCTCTGATTACTGGAGAAATACTATGATAATAGCATAAATTCTGATAGCAGTTATGACTCACTTACACTGAGAAGCCACTGTAAAAAGAATGTCAAAAGATGTATAAAATAAGCACAAACAGTTGAGGTGGACTCTTGCATAAATTTATTCTATAGTAGACTTCAAAATTAAAGACAGATTTTAAGCATTTCTCTTAGTTATGCCTTATTTCTAAGATATACTGAAGTTTATCAGACTTTAATCTTTATCTGATCATTTGCAAATGCACACACTCTCACTCCATATGAATGATGAAAATTACTATGGTGATTAAGTTGTTTTTGACAAAAAGTTTAGTATTATTTGCATAAATTCTGAGGACAAGTTCTGATGAAAGTTCTGATGATTAAACTCTAAAGAAACCAGTTAGTATTTGTATGAAGAATCACATAAACAGACATTCACTTTTTGTGTACATAAGCCATGTTCTGATGACCGTTAAATTCTGATAATAGTCAAGTTCTGATGCAAATCCTGATGGAAACTATGATGCTTACGTGGCATTATTTATTTACTTGACTTATTTGTGGTTTTACTGTAACGGTCATATTTATCAGAAAATAATTAAGTGAGATAAAAACAGTCATAATCATTTAGTTAGTGGGAAACGTGTTTGCCTTGACAACTGCATGTGCACAATAATTACTGCTTATTTCTCGTGCCCACTAATTACTGCTTTAACTATTTACTGGCTGACAGGTGTAAAGTGTCTGTTTCACTTCCAAAAAGAACTGTTGAGTGGAGAGAGTATTTATATGGGAGTTAAAAGATTTTATAATCTTTTACCTACTTTCTAATTCTTTTCTTATCTCTATTATTCTCTCTCTCTTTCTAATATTCTCTGAAGCTCTATCTTTCATAGGCATTTTATCAAACACTTTGCAAACACACATTTTCTCACTTATTTCTTACAGAAATGGCACCAAAAGACAACATTTTCAATGGAGCCAAGTTTGTTCCCAACAACTACATGGCTATTTTTTCTAAGGATGAAGCTCCATCAGAACTTCACTTCATCCAAGATTTTCTATCTCAAAGTGAGATTGGGTATGCTTTGACCCAACCAGAAGCAATCTCAGGAACCCAAGTGCTGGAGTTTTGGAGGATTGGTGTGATGATGATGGTGGTGCAAATGGGTCCCCAAGTATCATATTTAAAACAGGGGAGGATAAGCATGTGGTGACTTTGTCAACTGTTCGATAAGCACTACATTTGCTAGAAAACTGTGTTTATAGTTCAGCAGTTGAGGAGCCAGCCCTTCAGCAAATGATGGCCAATCTGGGCTATGAAAAGACTTTGGAAAAGCTTGGACAATTGAAGATACTCCATATCAGGAGGGAGTGGAATTTCTTCTTTGATTGCATCACCAAGGCCTTTGCAAACAAGTGCTCCAATTTTGATGCAATCCCAATCCTGAGTCAACAAATCGGGTATGCTCTCATTAATCAAACTCATTTTGATTATGCTACTGTTGTGCTAGGATTTATTGGGGATAGGATGCAAGAGGAGAGAAATACTGTATATTTTGCTAGATTTTGCCAACTTATTTACAGTTTCTGTAGTTCTGATAAGGCCCAACTAGCTAGTAAGTTGATTAAACCCTTTAAACTTTCTAAAAGGACCTTCACTGACTTATTATCTACTGATAATAAGAAGGCTGTACTAAGACCCCTCCAAATACCACAGTCAGTCAAACAGGTCTTAGTAAACTCTGATACAAACACCTATGCTGCTATATATCCTGATGTACAACCATCCCAACCTCCATCAGCACCTACAACCAATCAACCACCTACCACTTCTCAACCTCAACCAACTCAACCAACCATCAGAATATATTTCCAGCTTGCTCTGTCATCTCAACCTCAACCATCAGTACCTACCATCAGAACTTCATCCTCCAGGCCTAAAAGAGAAAAATCAGTTCCTAAATCTCCACCAAGGAGAAGAAGGATGATTCTTAGGGATGAATCTGATAATGAAGAGGAGTAAGTCCAGGTTCATGCATCAGAACCTGTGACTATAGCAGCTGAAAAGGAAACTTCTCAGAAAGAAACTAAAGCTGAAAATTCTGATATTTTGAAGAGAAAAAGAACTTCAAGTTCTGATGCTACTCAGGAAACTCCTTCTCTATCAAGGAGATCAAAGAAACAGAGGGCAGGAAGACATATGGCACAACCTCCATCTGAGGATATTTATGAAGTTGAGGAAGAGGATCAGGAGTCTCTGATCTCAAAGCCAATAGTAATTGAATCTTTGCCACCTCCAACTCAGGCTGAAGACACTATTCAGGAAACAGTGATCACACCTCCTGTCTCTCCAGTCAAAGCAACAATAGTTGAAGATTCATGATTAAGTCCTGAAATTAACATCCACAGGCTGATCATTCCAACTGTGCTCTATCTTGAAGCTCCAACTGCAACTCAACCATCTACTATTAATTCTCCTATCTTACAGGCTGAAATACCATCAACTCCAATTCTGGAGATAAATTCTGATGCTCAGAGTTTAGATGAAGTTACTGTAGAATCTCCTTCTGTTACACACACTCTTGTGTTGTCAGAAGATGAGGAGATGTTTGTAAGTTCTGGAGATAGTGCTCCAGTAAATGCTCCCATTCTTGGAAAGAAGGCACTGATTGAAAAATTTGTTGAACAAGCTGTTCCTATTCCTTGGGAAGAAACTCACAGAGAAGTGGAGTGGACCAAGAAGTGGAATGAATCTGATTTCATTCCAAAGCTCCAAAGTTCTGACAGAGCATATTGCCAAAGCTGATGAGCTGATGAAAAATTCTGATTTCAAGACACAACTAAAAGTCACAGCTCTAAGTATCAAGTCTCTTCAAGGTCAACACTCTATCACTCATAAAAAGTTGACAAACTTTTGGAAAAGACTGATAAGCTGGATATGAAGATCAAGCTAGATTAAAAGAGGTTTATCAGACCTATTTCTGAGAAAGTTGAAGTTATTGAGAAGATTCAAAAATAGCAACATGCCCAAATTTCTGAGGTCCTGCAAAATCAAGCTGCTCAACAAGCTCAACTTAATGAAATTCAATCTCCAGTAGAACTTCTTCTCTCTCTCCTACTACCAGATGATGCTAAAAAGTGGGAGAAGGTAGTTAAGTCCAAATGCTCCAATATTCTGATGGTGTAAATGCTCAAGCTCTAATAGCAAGTTCTGATAATTAAATTCTGATATCAAGTTCTGATGTTCTGATTCAAGAAGAAAGTAAAGACTCTCAGAAGTTTTTGCAAACTCTGAAGCTCAAAGAAAAGCAGACTATTGTCTACTACAAAGATCCTAAAATTCAGACACTTGATGAAGAGATTTCTAGAAGACTATTTCTCAAGCATAATCCTGGTATAGATTTAGAGAATCTCAAGGAGGAAGAAGCTAAATTTGCAGCTGAGAAGACAAATCTAAAGTCTAAAGCTGCTGATGCTAAGAAACCTCCAAGGCCTAAGGTAAAAGGCATTGTGATCAAGGAAAAGTCAAATTCTAAGGCTTCAAAGCCCATGACAAGATCACAGATTGATACCAAAGATAAAGGGAAAGGAAAAGTTGATGAACCAACAAAGCCACAAGAGATGAAGATTCCTCAAATCCTGATGAATCCTGTGTGTAAAATGGTTCAAGTTTATGATGATACTGCTGTTGAAGATAAAACTGTTCAAATTCTGAAAAGAAGGAAGATAACTGAAGAATCCAAGACAACCTCTGACAAAGCTCAAATTGTTTAGAATGAAGAACAGCAAGCAATAGAAGAAACATCAAATTCTGGTCAAGTCATCAAGAAATCAACCTCTGACAGTGCTCAAGTTGATTTAGACAAAATGAAAGTTTCTAATAAAAAGAAACTCTTATGGAAAAATGTTAAACCATAAGATCCAAAGAAAATCCGATTGTTATCTGATTTCATGACTGTTGGATTGAAAGCCAGAGAAGCAAGAGACAGAGCTGGACTAAGTTATGAAGAAGCTAAGATCAAGACAGGAGTTGAAGTGCTTATAAGAGATCCATTCTTATTAACTAACAAACCTCTTGAAGATGTTACACAGAAACACCTTGATAAGATTATCTTTGTTCAAGTGGTACTGGATGCTCATGATAAACATAATGTCAAAGAAAATCTGATTCTATTTCTTGAAGATGGAAAAACATATCAAATGTCAGAATCAGATGTGCTGAACAAATCTCTGAAAGAACTTCAATTCTTTCATTATCTTTTAGAGATAAAGTCTTAGATTACCAGGAGATGGTCAAATTTCATTATGAAGACCATAAGAGATAAAGCAAGAATTTCAGGTTCAAGGGTTACAGAATTCATTCCAAACATAGTTGAAGATGAAGGAAGTGAAATTCCAATGAAGAAGGATTCTACAAAACATGAAGTGATTCTGAAAGAGAAATGTATGTACTACAATGAAGACTCTTCTCATCCAAGGGTGATCAGACTTGGTGATGGTTTGGAAAGAAACCATATCTCAGCACTTAGGACTGCAATCTACCAGATTGGAAGTCAGAATAAAGAATTGAAGCAAGTCAAAGCTTCAATAGCTCAAGTCCTGAGGAATAAAGAAGAAGAGCTGATATCAAACTTTGTCAAGAATCACTTTGGATTCAGATTGACTCAGTGAGATTGGTAAAAGCTACAAGGACTGTAAGTTGTAGTTAGTTGTCTTATTAAACTCTTATTGCATTTGTACTTAAAATGTTTTTGACATCATCAAATCTATTAACTTGTATATTTTTCATAATTTACAAGTTGAGGGAGATTGTTAGATATATTTGAGATGTCATGTCTAATCTGATTTGTGTTTAGTTTTCAGAACTTAACAACAGGACATATCGGGACTTAATGGAAATCAGAACTTACTAAAGTCAGAACTTAATATCAGAAATTAAGGCGTCAGAAGATATATATCAGGACTTAAGTGCGGGAAGACTTCAGATAAGGAATGTGGCTGATTTACAAGAGAAGATCTGGACTAAAGCAAAAGAAGATATGCATGAAGAGTTAGAGGACTAGAAGGCTTGTAGAAGATATCTGATTGATATATTTTAGGAGACAAAATTATATTCCATATCAATTAGAATATATCTTGTAACTGTGTACTATATAAATACAGCTTAGGGTTTCCACTATATGTGTTATCATTATTGAGAAGATTATACATTGTAACCTAGCAGCTCTTAGTGATATTGTTCATCATTGAGAGAGAATAACAGTTCTATTGTAACAGAATTTATTTGAATATACTTGTTCTTTGTTACATACTTGTATTGAAATCGATTTGATTGTATAAACACTATATTCCACCCCCTTTTATAGTGTTGTGCGACCTAACACCATCCATCCAGGGAGTACCAAGATGTACAGAGATTTGTTGGAAAATTATTGGTGGCCAGATATGAAAAGAGAAATTTTGGAATGGGTTAGCAAATGTTATACATGTCAAAGAGTTAAGGCGGAGCACCAGAGATTGAGTGGATTATTGCAACCATTAGAGATTCCAGAGTGGAAATGGGAGCACATTGTTATGGATTTTATAGTTGGATTACCAAGGACGAAAGCGAACCACGATGTTTTTTGGGTTATAGTGGACAGACTAACCAGATGAGTTCATTTCTTGCCTATTAATGAAAGATATTCACTAGACAAATTGTTTCAAATATATTTGAAGGAAATAGTAGTTTGTCATGGACTCCCTGTGTCTATTGTATCTGATCGAGATCCATGATTCAATTCTAGATTTCGTAGAAGTTTTCAAGAATGTTTGGGGACCAAGTTGAAAATGAGTACAGCTTATCATCCACAAACTGACGGCCAAAGCGAGAGAACAATCCAAACAATTGAGGATATGTTATGTGTTTGTGCCATTGATTTCAAAGGATGTAAGGATGTTGGGACGAACATTTGCCCTTAGTGGAGTTTGCTTATAATAATAGTTATCATGCCTGTAATATCCGGGATGTCGCGTGTAATTATTTTTATCAATTAATGATTATTATGTGATTTATGGTGAATTATGTGTTGATTGATATTGATATCTAGGTGTTTATATGTAAAAGGATATGAGTATGTTAATTTTATTATGTCCAGAATAAAATATAGATAATTGTGATATTTTTCTGGTAATATTTGGATCGTTATATGATTTATAATGATTTACAGATTCAATAATTATTTTCTGAATAATTACAAAATTATTTTATAAAGTCGGGAATCGTCCAACCTCAACCGTTTTTACGTTTTTACAACCCTAAACTTTTCCAAAAACTCCTTCCTAACTTAATCTGATAATTCAGGACATTTTTTCTATTTTGACTTTTTCGATCCGGATAACGGTTTGACCCGTGCGCGGCCCGACACAAAATTTTCGATACGATAATCATTTCGATAAATCAACAAAACCCGTATTCTTGAGAGACGAGATAATATTGCATTATTTTCGTATAAAGTGTTTTATAAGAAGCCCGGTTTGGATAATTATCCAATACGGGTATCAAATCAGATCGTTTTTGCAGTTACTTAGCGGCTAAGCAACTAATTTATCGATCCAAAATGATCCAACACGAACCAATATTCCATAAATATATATAGCCCTTTTATTATTTTATTTTAGTCATATAATCACAATATGTCAATTACAACCAGTAAAATACAGAGAAAAACCCTAAAAACGTTACGTTCTTGAGAATCAAACGCACAAACGAAGGCATTATCAAACTCCGATTCAAGCGTGCTATATATCAAATCGAAGCTCTCGAAAAACTCTTTCTGAATCAATCAACTATTTTGGTGCAGAAATCAAGGTATTTTTCTTATTTAATTGTTTTATTTCGAATTATTTATAGATTAAATTATGAAAAAAATTTCTTGATGTTGTTGATGTGATTTGATGATTCCATCGTGTAGATAATCTTTTCCTGGTCAATTTGGTATATTATAGGTCAAAAATAGAGTTCAATAACATATAAACTAGGGTGTTTGATTCTCAAAATTGAAATTAGGGTTTATATTCATAAATAAATTCAATCGAAATTTGGGATTTTTATAACGGTTGATTCTGGATATGTTTGATGAGTACCAACTGTTAGATCGTGTTATGAGTAGTCGAACCATGTAAAGAAATCATATTTCGGACGCCAGAATCAGTTGGACGACAAACCTTCGAACTCACCGGCGTTAATGGTGAGTTCGTCAGGAATTTTGTTCCAGGGGTCGTAAGCAATACAAAAGAACGTCCCTGGGTTGCTGCTAGGGACATGATTCGTTTGATATGCAGAATCGTACAAACCGATTTGTGTTTTCTGCTAATTCGACTCGCCGGATTCTTTCCCCGGCCGTCGTGTTCTTCAGAATCGGGTGACCCATTCGGGTCAATTCTAACCCGGGGTTCGACCCGGTTGTGATCTGTTTTATTTCGAAATCATATCTGAAATTTTTTTTTTACGATTTAACCCCCCAAGGTTCTGGATTCTTGCAAATAGTGGATGTTTATTTTAAAAACTTACAGAAAATAAATTTCTATTTTAAATTATTTTAAAAATAATTTGTTTACTATTTTAAAAATCAGAAAATTGTTTATTTAATTATTTTAAATTCAGAAAATTCTTTTTAATTATTTATTTACTTAAAAATAAATCTGATTTATTTTATTGATCAATTTTGATTAGTTTTTAATTATTTTAATTAATAAATTAATTCAATATTAATTGTTTAATTAATTTAATTGACTATTAATTGATTATAATAATTTAATAATTAGATTTAATTATTTATTTTTGATTTAAAAATTCTGAAAAATAGTTTCGAGCTTTAAAATATTATTTAAAATTATTTTCAAAACTCGATAATTATTATAAAATTATTTTAAAGTCAGATTCGGGTGTTCAAACCTGTAAGTCATATGTCATAGCCTATTTGTATATTCGAGGATTCAACTCAACTCAAATAAAAATGTAATAAGTAAATAGTGGATCTACCGTGAGAGAGATTTTGCAAAGTAACATCAGTCAAAGGATTCAGAAACAAGGTTCATCTACAGACTTGAGGAATTAATTTACTGGAAGAAGTTCAAGAAATTGATCATGCCTCAGTGATATAAATCAGGATTGTGGATTTAATCAAGTGACAGAGATCTCGTCAGGGTATCAGATAATTACAAGGATTTAATCTAAAGAAAATCAAGTATCAAAGTCAAGACATGAAGATACGTCATGGAAGTTAGTCACTCATGAACCAGACAGTACATCGAGTGTCAACATTGAAGTGGTGGAATTGATTTATAATTTTTAGTGATTTTTAGAAGATTTGCAGAAGAATGGTTGCAGTTCAAGAATAGTATTAATTCTCTATTAATTAATTAAGTCATATAATTTAATTAAGAAAATAAATTATATCTGCAAAGATTAATTTATTTATTAATTGAATTAATTGATTAATTAATTCTGAATTAATATTAAGATTTTTCAGAATTGTTTTTGGATTAAAATCAGTTTAAATCAGCAAGACAATTGAAAATGAACTAGCATGACAATCTGGATTGTCATACCGATTGTCATGCCAGGCCATTTTCAATAGTCTCACCGAAAGTTACACTGGGAGGAGGATTGTCTTGCTAGTTCATTCTGATAGTCTTGCTAGTTCATTTGATTGTCATACCGAAAGTCTTGCTAGTTGTTGAGATTGTCTTGCTAGTTCAAAGGATAGTCTCACCGAAAGTCCTACCAGCTATGGGATTGTCATTCCAGTTCATTCCATTCTGTTGATCGATTAAAAAGACAGAAGCAGCCATTCAACTATTTTACCCAGAACACAGAAGTCAAGAACAAAGTAGAAAAGAAAAACAAGCAGCAATATTTCATCTTTTCATCTGCATATTTCAAGATCATATTTCTAGTTTTTATTGTTAAATCCAAACCACTAGAAATCTTTATCTTGCTCATGTGTAACAATCTAGCGGATCAAAATCCCTAGAACTTGATCTCAAATCGCGTTTAGCATTTGATTCTAATTATTGCAAAAATAGAAAAAGTTCATGTCGAATTTATTCTAAATTTGTGATAATTAATTTGAGATTAATTCCTTGTAATCGATACAGTTGTTGTAACACCATTCAAGTTTAATAATATTTTTATTTAACTTGAATTTTGTTTCACATTTTTTATTCCGCATTTAATTCGACTATTCGGTACTGTTTGTATTCAACCCCCCCTTCTACAAACACATTGGGACCTAACAATTGGTATCAGAGCCTTCTGATTAACGAACAAATCAAGATCCTAGACTTTTGTGATTTTTCAACTCCTTGAATTTTTATTTATTCAAAAATTCATAATGACTTCACAAAAAGTTGGAACCGTTAAAATTCCACTATTTGATAAAGAAAATTATATCATGTGGAAGAAGAAGATGCTCTTGTTTTTACAAGTTGCAAATCCCAAATATCTGAACTTGTTAAAGAAGGGTCCAACAACTCCAATGGTTATTGAACCAGAGGTGATAGTAGATGATGTTGTGATTACCAAAGCTAGAACTTATCCAAAAGAGCCTGAGGATTTTTCTCCTGCTGAAAAAGAAGAAGCCTCCTTGGATGCCAGCCTTCAGTTAATTTTAGTTGATTCCCTCGATCCCTTGATGAACAGACATGTGATGAACTGTAAAAATTCCAAACACATCTGGGAAACTATTGAGTAATTAATGAAGGCACAGAGGAAGTTAGGGAGAACAAGTTAGAGATCCTAACCTCTGAGTATGAACATTTTAAATCAAATCCAGGAGAAGGAATTACTGAAGTGTTTGAGAGGTACAATGCGTTGATCAACAACCTGAACATAAATGGAAAATTTTATTCAATCAGGGAGGTCAACAAAAAGTTCCTTTTAACACTGCCAACTCATCTTGAACATAGAATCACTGCCATTAGAGAAGCTAGAGATCTGAGTGAGATTTCTTTGGATAGACTCTATGGTGTATTAAAAACCTATGAGTTGGAGCAGATTCAGCAAAAGGAAGTCTACGGGAAAGATATAATGGTTAGCACATCTACTGCTCTTGTAGCTGAAGGTCAATAACAACAACAATCTCAACAGTTGGAGAGAATGGTACAGTTTTCCAAGGCTGAGGAAAATATGATAGTAGCGGAATATGATCCTCTTACTACAAATCAATCCAGTGATGATTTTTATTCCTTGGAAGAGCTGGAGCAATTGGAAGATGAGTCAATGGCCCAAATTGTCAAGAGATTCTCCAATGTCAGATTCAAGAGAAATCCCAAGTTCAAGTACAAGTCCAACTACAACAGATTCCAGACAGGTGGATCTTCATCCTCTAACACCAGTAGTGGTGGATACAAAACAGGGATGGTTGATCGGGGCACCATTAGATGCTATAACTGCAATGAGTTGGGACACTTTGCCACAGAATGTAGGAAGCCAAAGCAAGTAAGGAAAAACTCTTATGATTCAAATCAGAAGAGTAACTCTGAAAGGGCTTATCTGGCAAAGGGAAGAAGCTGGGATGATACTGATAGTGAAGATGAAGAAGAAGGGAATCTTGCTCTTATGGCTATTGATGGAAAAGCTTCATCGTCAAGAAAAGAGGTAAAATATACTGATGCTGAATTAGTTTATCATCTAGGAGGTAACTTAGATTGTGCTCGTCGTGATAATGAACTGTTAAGTTTACAGATCAAAGACCTTGAAAAAGAGGTCAATGAATTAAGACTTGTGCACATTAATCAAAACAAGTTAAAAGAACAAGTATCTTTTCTAGAGAATAGAGTTGACTGTTATAGAAAACTCGAAACTATTCTCAAAGACAAGATCACCGGTCTTGAGATTAAGGTTAGAGCCTACTTCAATTCTTGTTCGAAGGCTAAAGAGTTCTACAGTAAGCAAGCTGTTAATCAAACATCTGGAATAGGTTATGATTACAATGTTGCTATTGGAGAATTAGGCATAAACTCCCCTCCTCATGTCTGTGCTAAAGGGAGGGAAGTACCACATGTGCTTAAGGGTGTTAATAAACCCCTCTATAAAGCATCAATTGCTGAACCATTTGATGCGACCTCTTCTGTTATTCAAGAAGAAATACGTGCTGAAGATCATGCTAATGAGAAGGTTGTTTCCAAGTCAAGTGTGTCGAAAGTTCCAGTCAAAGTTGTGAAAGCAACTGAGACTAACTCAGACACACATGAGTTGGATAACAAAAATGCCATGTCTACCATGCATAAATTGCCTGCTGTTAATATCTCTCATAAAGCATGTGGTGTTTCTAATTGTATGTCTTGTGCTTTTAATATGATGTATGCTTATTTTAATGGTAAGCATGTTTCTAATGATAAGACTACTCCTCGTCAGCATGTGAATAACAAGATGCATGATAAGTCTAAGACTGCTAGTCCTTCTAAGGCTAGAAAGGAGACATTTGTGCCTAAGCTTAAACATAAATTTGTTAAGGCTGTTTACAAGGTCAAATGTTCAGTCATTGAGAAAGTTGAGACCATTAAAATTAAAAATGTTGTTTTGCCTGACAAAGGACAATTCTACAAGTATGTCGGGCCCAACCAAGTTTGGGTTCCGAAGAAGGTCTAATCCATTTGTAGTGCAGGGCATTAAACAGGTGTAACCGGTAGTGTGGATTCTTGACAGTGGATCATCAAGACATATGACCGGAGATAGAGCCCTACTATCAAATGTGGATTGAGAAAGCTGGCCCCCTGGTTACCTTTGGAGATAACAGAAAAGGTTTATCTGAGGGATATGGCTCTTTGCAAGCTGGATATGTTATCAGTGAAATTTTGTATATTGTGCTAGGTTATTATCAGGAAGCAGTATCTAACATATAGCACCAGTGACGAGACTTGAGAATATTACGACATATCAGGCACCTGATGCACATTACACTTGGAATTGGACTCTAGTAAGATGTGTACAAGTGTACTCCTGGTTGGTGAGTCAAAAGAGGAAGTCAATGCACCTCAGTTCATGGACTTTGCAGTTGCAGATCTATTGGACTATGCAATCTCTTCTTCACAATCTCACTTCAGGATGGTATGAACTAGTGTACTGCTTAAGCAATCGTCATATTTATAACTCTCTTATCACTAGGCACAATCATATTATTTTATATGTGGAGTGATATATTGATAATGCTATCATTGAACTAAAACTTCTTTATATATTAGTGATTTCTTATTTCATGTAAAATCTTTTGAAATCACTGTTGTAAATCATTTTCTCTCTATTACCATATGTTCTGTGATACAGGTTCAGTCTCCAATGACTTTCTTTCATTGACAGTCATGAGGTTGAAAACCCATAACATCTATCCCAGACTGTAAAGACAAACACAAAAACAGAACCAACCAACACTCTCTTACCACTAAATGTAGTATGAATAAGCGTGAGGGAGATAGTGCCTAAGTGCACCACATAAGGAAGGTTCTGTAGTCAACCCAGTAGCTCTGTCTCCTACAAAGATGAGTAGTATTTAAACCGAGACAACTGCTAACCCCCATACATCTTCTCAAAAGATGTAATGGTTGAAAAGGCACAAAAACAATTACTAGATTCATTCTCTCAACAGGGTGCGTCTATTGAAATTTGCCTGTCGGCCAAGGTATCCTATTTAGTGTCACCACCTCAAATATAAACAATTCTTAATGCACAAGGAAAGGTTACACACACAAAGGATGAGTTGACGGAAATAAGAGTTTCGACCATTTTAAGGTCAGATTCGATTGTTCAAGGTTCGTTAATGGACCAATTGCCTTTACAGGTGTTAGGAGAGGATACTGATCCAAAAGCCATATGTCAGTGGTCAGTGTCTACCTCCCCAGGCTTAAATCCCCTGGATGCATCTGCGGATAGTGGATCTGACATAGGCGCAGATCGGCAACTTGTTGACAATGATTCAGATATTACCTGATGAGTCACAAGGAAATGTCTTCACAGACATTAGAAGGGAACTTTGATCTTTATGCTAAATTCGTTTGATCATTGTTTACCTTCCCAGAATTCAAATATGGAACCCTAAAAAGGAAACTAGCAACTTGTAGATTATGACTCAGATTCATCTGACGAGTTTAACAAGGATGGGGATTTGCTAACTCCCATTGCACCACATGTGACCTCCTTAAGGATGGCTAAGGTGATTTTCCTTGCAGGTACAGCTGGATTATGGATATATGAGAGAAGAGTGATACACTTGTGAGAATGTTTGTAAACACGAGTGGAGAGAAGAGTGAAACACATGTGAGGTACACTAAACAGAATCACACACTCACAGTGAGGAAGAAAGAGAAACTTCTTGTTATTTCTTTTCCAACCAAGTGAAATATGAGAACTCCTTCAGACGACGGCATACATTCCTTCTTTAAGGGGGAGATAAAAGCTTAAGTAATAGTTTGGAGGATTCCTCAACTATGGGGGAGAAATAGCAGGGAGGAAGAAAAAGATCATATGTACACTACACCACACCATTGTTGTTTGTAACTACGGATCCTATTGTACGGGAGAGGTGGTAAACACAAGGTGATTTTCTAGTAAGGGAAGAAGTTGTTTTCAAAAGGGGAGTACCAATGGTTTTTATCTGCGGATCCTATTATACGGGAGAGGTGGTAAACGAAGGTGATCTTCTCTAATCAGTTGATTCTCATAGGGGGAGAAGCAAGAGAGATATGGGCTTCTCAACAGGAAATGTGGTTGTACAAATGAAGATGGAACTACTTGAAGATATGTTCAGTCTAGAGGAACATCTACTTGGAATCTGGAAAATGTTAAATCTGGTCCAGAACTTTTCTACTATTTACTTTGTATTTCTTTTTATATCTTTTTCTTATTTGTTAGTTGAGTTATCCTCTAGGTATTTGTGTGTTATTGTCTAACAAATAAATAGGGGGAGATTGTAAGTCATATGTCATAGCCTATTTGTATATTCGAGGATTCAACTCAACTCAAATAAGAATGTAATAAGTAAATAGTGGATCTACCGTCAGAGAGATCTCACAAAGTAACATCTGTCAAAGGATTCAGAAACAAGGTTCATCTACAGATTTGAGGAATTAATTCACTGGAAGAAGTTCAAGAAATTGATCATGCCTCAGTGATATAAATCAAGATTGTGGATTTAATCAAGTGACAGAGATCTCGTCAGGGTATCAGATAATTACAATGATGTAATCTGAAGAAAATCAAGTATCAAAGTCAAGAGATGAAGATAGGTCACGGAAGTTAGTCACTCATGAACCAGACAGTACATCGAGTGTCAACATTGAAGTGGTGGAATTGATTCATAATTTTCAGTGATTTTCAGAAGATTTGCAGAAGAATGGTTGCGATTCAAGAATAATATTAATTCTCTACTAATTAATTAAGTCATATAATTTAATTAAGAAAATAAATTACATCTGCAAAGATTAATTTATTTATTAATTGAATTACTTGATTAATTAATTCGGAATTAATATTAAGATTTTTCAGAATTGTTTTTGGATTAAAATTAGTTTAAATCAGCAAGACAATTGAAAATGAACTAGCATGACAATCTGGATTGTCATACCGATTGTCATGCCAGGCCATTTTCAATAGTCTCACCGAAAGTTACACTGGGAGGAGGATTGTCTTGCTAGTTCATTCTGATAGTCTTGCTAGTTCATTTGATTGTCATACCGAAAGTCTTGCTAGCTGTTGAGATTGTCTTGCTATTTCAAAGGATAGTCTCACCGAAAGTCCTACCAGCTATGGGATTGTCATTCCAGTTCTTTCCATTTTGTTGATTGATTAAAAAGACAGAAGCAGCCATTCAACAATTTTATCCAGAACACAGAAGTCAAGAACAAAGTAGAAAAGAAAAACAAGCAGCAATATTTCATCTTTTCATCTGCATATTTCAAGATCATATTTCTAGTATTTATTGTTAAATCCAAACCACTAGAAATCTTTATCTTGCTCTTGTGTAACAATCTAGCGGATCAAAATCCCTAGAACTTGATCTCAAATCGCGTTTAGCATTTGATTCTAATTATTGCAAAAATAGAAAAAGTTCATGTCGAATTTATTCTAAATTTGTGATAATTAATTTGAGATTAATTCCTTGTAATCGATACAGTTGTTGTAACACCTTTCAAGTTTAATAATATTTTTATTTAACTTGAATTTTATTTCACATTTTTTATTCCGCATTTAATTCGATTATTCGGTACTGTTTGTATTCAACCCCCCTTCTACAAACACATTGGGACCTAACAAAACCCTATTAATTAATTATAAAGTGATTCAGCGACCCGTTTTAATTCCAAATTTTTTTAAAAAATTCATATTAAATACCTAGAAAATCATTTTAATCCCGAATCTTCTTCGAATAATTATTATAAATGAAAATCTTACGAGCTATGTGTTATACGTGATCCAATTGCTGTATAATATGACTGTATATCCATTGTTTGACTATTTTTGCTGTAACTTTCAATCCGTACGTCGGATTTGGGTGAAATGAAGGGTAGTTAGAAGTTTGTAACGAATAGAACAAGATGAGAATGAGTATTGATAAGTACATGGGATGTTTAACATAGGAAGCAAGACGTAGAAAGGGAAAGTAGGTAGTTAGTGAGTGGGAACCAATTGACAAGTACTAGGAAAGTAAAAATGGATTGACAACATTCTTCTTAATTACATTGCAAGTATTTTTGAACTCTCTTCATTATGTTGCAAGTATTCCAAATAGTTCTTATTCTATATTGTAAGTACTTTAAAGTAATTAACCCTAAACCCTGATTCTTATTGATCTTGAGCCATAAGCCTTATTCTTTCCATTGATTGTTGAATTCTCATATACGAACCACATATATACGATACTACTCCACAAATATATATATACGACATACTGATTCTTGATATGGAATTTTTCAACATTCGAACCTTTGTGCTTTGTATAACAGAAGACCAATCCTTATAACCCTTGAATCATTGGTCTTCTACTTTCTGATTCTTCCTTTGATCGAAAGCCAATCATTATGATTCCATTGTATACTGTCATGGCATTATGAATCACCCTATGCTTCAAGATAAATGTTTTTTATGATTCATCTTATTGATTTACATTGTTTATCATATTGTTATTCTATAATTGGATTGTTTTTAAATATGGACCAGATTCGTGGTCATAATAGGCCAATGTTTGCCTTGGATCCAGTATATAGAGCAAAGCTGGGAGCCTTGCTCGGGGTTAGTACATGACTGATCAGCAGCCTAACCTTGGCTTTTAAAATAAAAATGAATATCCAATTCTAATCATTGCTTATTAGTAAACTTGATTCCTTATATCTTTTTAATTGATCATTGATTAATCTCAGTGTTGTCATTGTGACTTGCTAGTTAGCTCACTCTTACAAATCTATTTATATTCTTTTCGAGTAAAAAAGGAAACAGGTGATAACGAGGATCCCCAGACAAGTGTGCGAGCTAGGTTTCCAGGTTGAGATGGGATAAGCTAGCAAATGATGTTTGGCTTAGTTGTGTTGATAGTTTGTAATAAAGTTTACTTCCGTTGTAAGATAAATAAACCAAGATTTGGAACGATTGTAATATAAATAAGGTTGTGGCTTGTGGGCATACTTTAAACTGCTTCGATCCGTGGATAATTGTAAGTAGGGTCATTGCATATATATTATTATATTTATAAACAGGTTTAAATATTGTGTGTGTGTGTTGTGGACCCCAAACTTCTGACCCGGGTTTGGAGGGCGCTACTAGTTTGGCATCAGAGCTAAGGTTTAAAGTCACTGCCACAAGCTTAGATTGTCGGGAATGGGTAGAGGGTTAAGATTATCATTAGGAAATGAAGAAATAGAATGTCGAGAGATTGAGTGTGACTAAATAGTAAGTTTTAGTAAGATTCGTGACGAGATTCAAGATTTTTATCTAGCAATGTGATTTTCAGATAGCAGCGATGGCATATTCCTTTATTTTGGTATCGTTTGATCATTCGGAGCCTTCAGTTGGAAGACCGTCATCTGATCCACGTCCTGCTCTTCCACCGGTGTCAACTATAATACATGTTGCGATGGTTGCACCACTGCGAGCTATTCCACCTCCTGGAGTTAGACCACATATTCGAGGACCTCTACCTGTTGATTCTGACTTTACTGGACATTCGGTTGCAGGTGCATCTTTCCAGTTTACTCCACACCCTGTTCCATACTATAAGTATAAGGCTCTTATTTTGGAATGAGAAGTCCTGTTGGCACAAATCCATGAGCTACAGCACGTCATCAGAACTATAGATGTTGACAGGAAAGTGAAGGAGCTTTGAAATGAGATTCAGGTGACCCGGAGAGTACTTGAGGCCAGACTTTATGGAGCTACTTGCGAGTATACAGCCCCAGATGCTCTTATGGGGAGGGCCAGAGCGGTATTGGAGAATTTGGAGAGGCTTGGTGGATCAGAGTTTCCCTGAAGCTAGACAACGGAGATGATGTGATGGCTGATATATGTACAATAATATGTGATGTATATTATCAAACTTTTGGTGGATATATAAATAAACAAGACTTGCGGAATAATGGATAGGCCTGTTGTACCTTTGCCTTTAATAAAATGTTTTGTTCTTGTACCATCAAACTTTGATATATATCAGTACCTTTCCTTTCCAACATTGTTATTTACTTTACCATACCTGTCTTATCTTACTGCACCAGTCATAAAACTCTTGTGATAACATGTACCTTTTTCCCCTAATCGTTTACATTCTATAAAGAAGCATGCAATTTACTTAGTTCAATTATTGAAAAAAATTTCAAAAAAGAGATACTTCTGTTATAAAAAATCTTTCCATAAAAAAGGTTTTGTTATAAAGGCTAAATAAGTTATTTGATTCTTTACAGAAAATGCCTCCCAGAAGAAATACCGATTCCACCAACCAAAATAAAGAAACTAATAACAACTACAATAATACCGAAGACAACAATAACCAGAATGCCAAGCCAGATCCCATAGACCCAACTGTAGCCCAGATTCTTCAGATCTTGGCTCAACAAATAGTCCACCTGAATCAACAACAACAAAGACAGACTAATCCTTAGGTAACCTTTAAGACCTTTCAGGTGGTGAATCCACCAGAGTTTAAAGGTTATGTAGATCCTATTGAGGCAAGGGTCTGGTTGAAAGAGATTGAGAAGGCATTTGCCTTAGTCAAGGTGAGAGGAGATTGAGAAGGCATTTGCCTTAGAGGAGCAAAAGACTGAGTTTGCAAGTTACTATCTGAAGAATAAGGCCACCTACTGGTGGGAAACTGTTAAAGTGATGGAAGGTGCAGATGATGTTACATGGGAGAGATTTAAGGAGTTGTTTCTGGAGAAGTATTTCCCTCACTTTGTTCAGGATCAAATGGAATTAAAATTTTTGGAGCTCAAGCAAGGGAATATGTCAGTGGCAGATTATGAAAGTAAGTTTGAGGAACTGTCCAGGTTTGTACCATCATATGTTGTCACTGATAGGAGGAAAGAGAAAAGGTTTCAGCAAGGACTCAAGCCAGGGATCCGAGGGAAGGTGGCCATATTTGAATTAGAAACGTATACGGGAGTTGTGCAGAAAGACATGATTGCGGAGACAGAGAGTGAAATGTCTCATAAAGAGAAGGAAAGTAAGAAAAGGAAGTTTGAAGGAAATGAAGTATAATAACTCAAATTTTTGAGACCTTGTAAAACGTTTAATGAATAGTAACCCTGACGAACGGGAAAAAAAACTTTTGATCCCACACTATGTAGTACATGAGAAAATGAGTTTCGGAGTTGATATTATGATTATACGTACTAAATGAGTGTATGTAAATGCTATTAGTTTTCGAAGAAAACGAACTTTGAAAAACGACTGTATTTACAACTCATCAAGGATTACGGGAATCAAAATATAATTACAAGATTAAAACCCTACGGATTTGTATCCAAGTACGATAATTTAAAATATAAGGAATAAATATGAAAGGAATTACGTCGCGAACCATTTACGAGTAAGTATTACGAAAACGTTTAAGCAACCGAGCGAACGCGTAATCGATTAAATAAATGTAACGCACTAACTAACCATGGTTACTTCATCAAATAGTGAGCTAACCATAGGATGATCAAGCAAGCTAGCCAAATAGTGTACTAAGGAAGCTAACACATGTAGTTTAGCTTGTAAGCTAGTAAGCTACTTGGATTTGTCCCCAAGATTTGCAACAAGGAATAAACCTAGAATGCTATACTAGGAAGAATAAAAATCAAGGTAAAGATATCACCACCCCATTTCATAGAAGCAACCAAGAGAAGTAAGCATAAACCCCCCCCCCCACCCCTTCATTTTTCCATTCGACTTTTCAAGAAAGAAGGGAGGAGCCGTTTCCAGCTGTTGTTCCCCTCCCAAGGGCAGGTTCTTACGCGTTACTCACCCGTCCGCCACTGGAAACACCACTTCCCGTCCGACTTGCATGTGTTAAGCTTGCCGCCAGCGTTCATCCTGAGCCAGGATCGAACTCTCCATGAGATTCAAATCTCAAAATCTAGCCATGATAAAATCATCCCATTAATTCTAAAGCTTCCTAACAATCAAACTAAGGTAAGAAAATTCTTTCATCTCTTTTTATCAAGGTTTGATGGGTGAAATAAAATCAAGAAAGTCACTAGTGAATAGTCTGAATAGTAACTCCTCTTTGGGTTCTTGATTTCAATGGTGGTTTTAGGTTCCAAAAATCATACCAAGCACTTCCAAGACTCCACCATCCTCAATAACACATCTCAAACTTTCAATAAAGGTTAAAATTTTTGGCCCAAATTTATTTAAGATTCATTTTCAAGATCCATAATAGTATTTAGTTATAAACCTAGTTTTAGAAGTGGTAGTGATGAAATCTTGATATTTAGTTAAGTAGATTTAAGGTTGGTTGTTGTTGCCTCAATAACATGATGTTCTTGAGAGGATTTTGTGTGTTGATGATGAGATGATGATTGTTGGTGGTTGTGTTAAGAGTTAGGACGTAAACGAAACTCCGAACGTAAACGTAATTATGTTAAAAGCAACAAATCGTAACTTTAAGTTTCTGCAGAAAGTACTGGAGATTTAAGCTACAATTTCTTGAAAAATAACCCTTGATTATGATATAAAATGTTATAAGGATCGTTTAGGCGCTTGAATCGCTAGATTCCGATTTACGGATCAAAAGTTATGGCCGTTTTACTAAAAGTGATTTACGCGACAAAAACTGCTACGAATTACGAACTTTGAAAATATAAAGGATCAACTTAAGAATGTTCATAAATCATGAACGTTTTACAGAGAGTATTATTTTAAGTTTCCTAACTTCCATAAAAATTTCAATTGAAAATAATTATTTTTCAGTTTTATAAAAATATCGGAGCCGAGACTGCGCGATTAGAAACCGTAGAATCCATAAGCGGAGCCGACGGCGAAAATGAAAATGAACCTAAGATACTTAGAAAAATGAAGCGACCATGATGTGAATAAGGACTTAAAGGAATAATAAGGGTAATATAAGTTGAGAGGGTGCATAATAAGTAGCGCATGAGTGCGAGTCATCGTAATTTAGAACGAGACCTAATAAAATGAATTGTGTTAATGATTATAGATTTCCGAGCGAAACCGAGAGCATCCTCCACGTCGAGATACCCAGGAAAGTTTACGAACCCAACTCCATTTTACTGTTGTGTTGTGAAAGAATTGTTTTATTATCATTGCATAAATACCATGCTTACCATGATACGTAGTAACTGAACTTTTTCGCATAATGTAGCGATGTTGTACGATAAATATATATCATAAAATATTTAATTCCGCTTTAAGCGTGATGTATGATTATAAGACCGAGAGTCGGTCGGGATTTTAAGATAAAAGCCCGGGAATCATTTCAGTGATATTATAGGACGATTACAAGTCCATAATAGTACGTTTTAAAGGGAATTAACGTCCACTTACGAAACATTAAAATACCTCGAACTTTTATTAAAACGATTTCCCAACGATCATATTCCCTCAACTATATTTTATTGTTCGAATAATAAATACTATATACCTATTCTTTTATTACGGGAGAAGTATACTCCAACGACTATTTATTTCAAACATGATTAAACATTAAAGATTATTAATTACGTAGACATAAACTAGTTGAGGAATTATTTTAAGTATTCTTTTAGAGAGTAAACTCATTCGAGCTTTAATTATTTATCGATTATCTTTTAATTATATATTATTTATTAAAGGGTTTATTATTTATTTAAAAATCATAGATCCTGATTTAAAAATATACTTTCTGATTTTGGAAAATTATTCAAATAATTTCAGATCGTCGGAAATTATTATCCCGACTTATTTAATATAGTTTCAAGGAGAAACTCTTCCCCCTTATTAAATTATCTATTGACAACGGTCAACTCACATCCTTAGTACTTCCTCCGAAAATCTCGGAAGTATGTGTTAGGTCACACACACTGTAGAGGGGGGTGAATACAGTGTATAATACAATCAAATCGATATTAAGTAACAGAAAACAAACTTTATTGAAACAATAAATTATGTTACAGTGTGGAACTGTTACCTCTCAGTGATGAACAAATATCACGAGAGCTGCTAGGGTTACAATGAATAATCTTCTCGAATATGATAACACTTATAGTGTAAACCCTATGCCTGTGTTTATATACTACACAGTTATAAGATAATCGCTAATTGATATGGAATATAATTCTGCTTCCTAAAATATATCAATCAGATATCTTTTCATCCAAGTATTCCATTCTTCACAGAACTCCTTCTTCATGCATATCTCTTCTTATGTTTATCTCGATCTTCTTTCCTTTAATCAGCTACTGTCCTTATCTGATCATCCTTCAGCACTTAAGTTCTGATATCTAACTTCTGATGATTATCTCCTGATAATATAAGTACTGATATCCTTAAGTCCTGACTTCCAGTATAAGTACTGATCAACAGTTAAGTACTGATTTGTCCTGTTAAGTAAGATCTGAAATCTAAACATAAATTATATTAGCCATGACATTATCAAATATATCTAACAGTATGTATATACATATATACATTTATATCTTAGTAAGATAAATTGTTGTTATTAACAAGCAAAACGCTTGGGGAACTTCGATGTGGTTCGAGTTCTCGAGATTGATAGAATTCTTTTTAAAGGACAAGGGAGGGGTAGACTCTGGTACTATGTGTGCTAGATGGACTACCAAAGGTACCGCAGGTGAAGGTACTCTGTGTACTCAGGAACTTGTGAAGTATGTGTATACCCAAAAATGGGACACGTAGCCCGAATGCGGCAAGGGTGATAATCGGGATACGAATGTGTCATCCTTCTACTAGTAGAATAAGATATTATTATCGTATTACGACTGATCATCATATACGGTGGCTCCAACGGGTGTCCTAATTCCTCCAATTGGAATTGTGATGCAATACTGTAACCCAAGCCTAGGTGCTGGGTTTACTATTAAGGTATTCGCATGATAATAAAATCCCCTAAAGAATTGTTTTCATAAGAAGGTGTGTATCACCAAGGAAGACTAATTTCAAATAAAACATAATTATCATATATGATGTTTTACGTAAGCTTATAATACAGTCATTTTCATACTATACATTATTATGCTGGGCACTATAGCTTACTCTTGCTTTTTTAAATGACACAACACAACAGTAAATTAAGATGCCTACCATGAGAACCACAGCCAGGAAACGGGTAGGAAATGGCCAGCTGCTCCGTAGATTGTTTGGTGTTGTACCACAGGAAGTCCGAATAAGCTGGGTTGGTTTTCAGTTGTTTTTTGTTCGGCTTATTTATAAGTATGACTTATGTAAGGTAATAAACCAGAAATGTATATTTGACCGACGGACTAGCCTTACTTAAAGGTTACTCCCCGGTAAGACTTAATTACTTTTGGGTTGTAATAATTATCACTCTATGATTCAATTAATCTAGCTATGAATAATTCGTTTCCAAGACAATAACCTGTAAGTGTATGTGTGTGTGTTAAGTGTGGGGTCGTAAAGCGTGAGTATTTATATATTGTAGTGTAAGTTATGTGGTTGTAGTAGTTTAGATGGCGTGGCCTCTGAGATTTCTGACCCCGGGTTTTGGGGCGCCACATGAAGGGCAGTCCCAAGTAGGGAAGTTTCCAAATTTCAATCAAAGGAAAGGCAAGTTCCAGCCCGGAAGAAATTTCAACAGTAAGAATACAGGCAACAGAGGCCAAGGTAACCGTTCAGCCACTAGGAATCAGCCAATCCAGCAGAGGCTAGCTATACCAGATTTCCAAGTCTGTGGAAAGAAACCTGGTGGAGTTTGCAATAAGTTGAACGTGGACTGCTATAGATGCAACCAGAAGGGGCACTATTCAAGTTAGTGGCGTAACCAGCCAGCCAGAGAGCTAGTCAACAAGGATCAGCCTACCAGGAATCAGGCAGTCAAAGTTCCAGCAATTGGATATACCTGTTTCAAGTACAGAAAGCCATGAAACATATCTAGGGATTACAAAGCATCAGTTCTAGTTAATTATACACTATGAATCATGGGAGCCCCTCCAACAGTGAATGAACCTCCCAGAGCTAGAGTTTATGACATGTTTGTGAAGGATGCTATCATGGACACTGATGTTGTGGCAGGTATGCTTACTATGAATTCTTTATGTGCTAAAGTTCTAATAGATTCGGGAGCAATTCGATTATTTATTTCTCAAGATTTTGTTAATAAGCTGAATTGTTCAATTGAATTGCTAAATGATATTATGACGGTAGAATTAGCAAATCAGGAGCGTGTACCGGTTAACCAAGTGTGTAAGAGCTGTGAGATTGAGATTTCTGGAAATAAGTTCGACGCTGACTTGATACCGTTTAAGTTAGGAGAATTTGACGTTATTCTAGGAATGGACTAGCTATCTAAGCACGAAGCTCAGATATACTATCATAACAAGAAAGTAATCTTGAAGACGCCGGACAAGAAAGTGGTGACGTTTAAAGGTCAGAGGCAAGCGAAGAAGTTCTTGACGATAATTTAAGCCAAGAAGTTATTGCAACAAGGATGCGAGCACTTCATTGCGTATGTGATAGATAGAAGTCAGGAGCAAGCAAAATTGGAAGACATTCCTGTAGTAAATGAATTTCCAGACATATTTCCGGAAGAATTACCAGGACTTCCTCCCGATAGAGAAATTGAGTTTGCGATCGACTTAGCACCTGGAACAGAACCAATATCTAAGGCCCCATACAGAATGACGCCAGTTGAAATGAAGGAATTGGAAAAACAATTGCAAGAATTATTGGAGAAAGGAGTGATTCGACCCAGTGTATCCCCATGGGGTGCACCAGTATTATTTGTTAAAAAAAGGATGGAATCATGAGGCTATGCATCGACTATCGAGAACTCAATAAGCTTACGATCAAGAACAAGTATCCACTCCCCCGAATCGATGATTTGTTTGATCAGCTGAAAGGAGCCAAGTATTTCTCTAAAATTGATTTGAGGTCTGGATATCACCAATTGAAGATCAAACCTGAAGATATACCAAAGACAGCTTTTAGAACAAGGTATAGTCATTATGAATTCTTGTTAATGTCTTTTGGATTAACCAATGCCCCAGCAGCATTTATGGACTTGATGAACAGAATTTTAAAAAAATATTTGGACAAGTTTGTAATTAGGTTTATTGATGATATTTTGATCTACTCAAAGTAAACGGAAGATCATGCAGAGAATCTAAGAATATCTTTGGAAATTTTAAGAAAGAAGAAGTTGTATGCAAAGTTTTCAAAGTGTGAGTTTTGGTTACAAGAAGTTCAATTTTTAGGACACGTGGTAAGTAATGAAGGGATCAAAGTGGACCCAGCGAAGATTGAAGCTGTTATGAATTGGGAAAGGCCAAAAACACCAAATGAAGTAAGAAGTTTCTTTGGATTAGCGGGATATTATCGAAGATTTGTTCAATATTTCTCGAAGATTGTGACGCCTTTGACAAAGCTTACCAGGAAGAATGAGAAGTTCATATGGAACGAGAAGTGCGAAGAAAGTTTTCAAGAATTGAAGAAGAGGTTAATCACGACACCTGTTTTGTCACTTCCAGATGATCAAGGAAATTTTGTAATTTATAGTGATGCTTCTTATAAGGGATTAGGTTGTGTTTTGATGCAGCATGATAGAGCCATCGCATATGCATCTAGACAACTGAAACCTCATGAGCAGAAGTATCCTACTCATGACTTGGAACTAGCAGCGATAGTATTCTCCTTGAAGATTTGGAGACACTACCTATAAAGAGAAAAATGCGAGATCTATACGGATCACAAAAGTTTAAAGTGCATATTCACACAAAAGGAGCTTAACATGAGACAGAGGAGATGGTTGGAGTTGATCAAAGACTATGACTACACGATAAACTATCATTCGGGACAAGCAAATGTGGTGGCAGACACGTTAAGAAGAAAGGAAAAATTGAACGTGTTGACGATTCCTGAAGAATTATACAAGGAATTTCTGAAGTTGGACTTGGAAGTCAGAATTTGCAATTCTAATGAAGCAAAGATGTATATTATGCCATTTCAGCCAGAATTATTAGAGAAGATAAGAAAATGTCAAGAAGAAATAATGGATCAGGATATCAATCATTTGGTTGGAGAAGAATTATGCACTTAGAAGGACTATCAAGGTATTCTTACATTTTCATCCAGAATTTGGATTCCACCAGTGACAGAATTGAAGAATGAAATTCTACAGGAAGCTCACAATTCAAGGTATTCCATTTATCAGGGAAGTACCAAGAGACCAAGCGGATTGTTGCAACCACTAGAGATTCCAGAGTGGAAGTGGGAGCACATTGCCATGGACTTCATAGTTGGATTACCAAGAATGAAAGAGAACCACGACGCTGTTTGGGTTATAGTGGACAAACTAACCAAATCAGCTCACTTCTTGCCTATCAATGAAAGAGTTTCATTGGACAAATTGGTTCACATATATTTGAAGGAAACAGTAGTTCGTCACGGAGTCCCTGTGTCTATTATATCTGATCGAGACCCATGATTGAATTCAAGATTTTGGAGAAGTTTTCAAGAATGCTTGGGAACTAAGTTGAATATGAGCACGACTTATCATCTGCAGACGGATGACCAAATCGAGAGAATAATCTAAAAAATTAAAGATATGTTCCGTGTTTGTGCCATTGATTTCAAAGGAAATTGGGACGAGCGTTTACCTTTAGTGGAGTTTGCTTACAATAACAGTTATCATGCGGGTATCGGAATGCCTCCCTATGAAGCTCTTTATGGATGTAAATGTCGATCACCAGTATATTGGGACGAAGTCGGAGAACGTAAGATACTTGGACCCGGATTGGTACAACAGACAAAAGAAGTTATGGAAGTCATCCAGAAAAGGCTAGTTGCAGCACATGAATGTCAAAAGAAATATGCAGACCAATCCAGAAAGGATAAGGAATTTGAAGACGGAGATCTAGTGTTACTGAAAGTGTCACCATGGAAATGATTGACTAGATTTGGAAAGAAAGGAAAGTTGAGTCCTAGATACGTTGGACCTTTGGAAATCTTGAAACGTGTCGGCAAGGTAGCATACGAATTAGCGTTACCCCCGCACATGGAGCATATTCACAATGTCTTTCACGTCTCGATTCTTAAGAGATATAATCCAGATTCTAAGCATGTAATTGAGTATGAGTCGATAGAACTTCAGGAAGATTTATCATATGTAGAGAATCCGATAAAGATTCTAGAAAAGAGAGAAGAGATATTGAGGAATAAAGTTGTAAATTTAGTAAGAGTACTGTGGAGAAACCCAAAGGTTGAAGAGTCAACCTGGGAATTAGAAAGTGATATGCGAGAAAAGTACCCTCAGTTGTTTTCTTAGGAGATTCTGAGGTCAGAATCCTTTTAGGGGGGAACGATGTAATATCTGGGATATCGCGTGTAATTATTTTTATCAATAAATGATTATTATATGATTTATGGTGAATTATGTGTTGATTGATATTGATATTTAGGTGTTTATATGTGAAAATATATGAGCATGTTAATTTTATTATGTCCAAAATAAAATATAGATAATTGTTATATTTTTCTGGTAATTTTTGGATCGTTATATGATTTTATAATGATTTACAGATTCAATAATTATTTTCTGAATAATTACAAAATTATTTTATAAAGCCGGGAATCGTCCAACCTCAACCATTTTATATTTTTACAACCCGAAACTTTTTCGAAAACTCCTTCCTAACCCAATCTGATAATTCCGGATATTTTCCGTGTTTTGACTTTTTCGATCCGGATTATGGTTTGACCCGTGCGCGGCCTGGTGCAAAATTTTCGATACGATGATCATTTCAATAAATCAAGAAAACTCGTATTCTCGAGAGACGAGATAATATTGCATTATTTTCGTATAAAGTGTTTTATAAGAAGCCCGATTTGGATAATTATCCAATATAGGTACGAAATCAGATCTTTTTTGCAGTTATTTAGCGGCTAAGCAACTAATTTATCGATCCAAAATGATCTAACACGAACCAATATTCCATAAATATATGTAGCCATTTTATTATTTCATTTTAGTCGTATAATCACAATGTGTCAGTTACAACCCGTAAAATACTGATAAAAACCCTAAAAAATTTACATTTTTGAGAATCAAACGCACGAACGAAGGCGTTATCAAAGTCCGATTCAAGCGTGCTATATATCAAATCGAAGCTCTCGAAAAACTCTATCTGAACCAATCAACTATTTTGGTTCAGAAATCAAGGTATTTTTCTTATTTAATTATTTTATTTTGAATTATTTATTGATTAAATTATGAAAATTTGGTCTTGATGTTGTTGATCTGATTTGATGATTCCATCGTGTAGATAATCTTTTCCTAGTCAATTTGGTATATTATATGTTAAAAATAGAGTTCAATAACATATAGAAAAGGGTGTTTGATTCTCAGAATTGAAATTAGGGTTGATATTCATGAATAAATTCAATCGAAATTTGGGATTTTTATAACGGTTGATTCTGGATATGTTTGATGAGTACCAACTGTTAGATCGTGTTACGAACAGTCGAACCATGTAAAGAAATCGGAGTTTGGACGACGGAATCAGTATGCCGGAAAAAATTCAAACTCGCCGGCGTTAATGGCGAGTTCGTCGGGAATTTTGTTCCAGGGGTCGTAAGCAATACAGAAGAACGTCCCTGGGTTGCTGCTAGGGCCAGGATTCGTTTGATATGCAGATTCGTACAAACCGATTTGTGTTGCTGCTAATTCGACTCTCCGGATTCTTTCCCCGGCCGCCGTGCTCTTCAGAATCGGGTGACCCATTCGGATCAATTATGACCCGGGGTTCGACACGGTTTTGATCTGTTTTCTTTCAAAATTATTTCTGAAAATTTTGTTTTTACAATTTAACCTTCAAGGTTCTGGATTCTTGCAAATAGTGGATGTTTGTTTTAAAAACTTACAGAAAATAGATTTCTGTTTTAAATTATTTTAAAAATGATTTGTTTTATTGATTAATTTAAGTTCAAAAAATTCTTTTTAATTATTTATTAACTTAAAAATAAATCTAATTTATTTTATTGATTAATTTTAATCATTTTTTAATTACTTTAATTAATTATTAATTGATTTTAATTAATTTAACAATTAGATTTAATTATTTATTTTTGATTTAAAAATTCCGAAAAATAGTTTCGAGCTTTAAAATATTATTTAAAATTATTTTCAAAGCATGATATTTATTTTACGTGTTATGTGTTATACGTGATCCAATAGCTGTACAATATGACTGTATGTGCATTATTTGACTGTTTTTGCTATAACTTTCAATCTGTACCTCGGATTTGGGTGAAACGGAGGGTAGTTAAAAGCTTGTAACGAATAGAACAAGATGATAATGAGTATTGATAAGTACATGTGATGTTTAACAGAGGAAGCGAGACATAGAAAGGGAAAGCATGTAGTTAGTGAGTGGGAACCAATTGACAAGTGCTAGTAAAGTAAAAACGGATTAATAAGGCAAGTGTTCTTATTCTTCATGATTACAATACAAGTATTTTTGAACTCTCTTTATTATGTTGCAAGTATTCCAAATAGTTCTTATTCTATATTGTAAGTACTACTTTGAAGTACTTAATCCTAAACCCTGATTCTTATTGATCTTGAGCCATAAGCCTTATTTTTTGGAAACCACTGATTGTTGAATTCTCATATACGAACCACATATATGCGATACTATTCCATAAATAAATATCTACCATATACTGATTCTTGATATGGATTTGTTCAACATTCGAACCTTTGTGCTTTGTATAACAGAAGACCAATCATTGTAACCCTTGAATCATTGGTCTTCTACTTTCTGATTCTTCCTTTGATCGAAATCCAATCTTTATGATTCCATTGTATACCTTCATGGAACTATGAATCACCCTATGCTTCAAGATAAATGTTGTTTATGATTCAGCTTATTAATTTACATTGTTTATCATATTGTTATTCTGGAATTCGATTGTTTTAAATATGGACCAAATTCGTGGCGGACCAGATTCGTGGTCATAATAGGCCAATGTGTGCCTTGGATCCAGTATATAGAGCAAAGCTGGGAGCCTTGCTCGGGGTTAGTGCGTGACTGAACAGCAGCCTAACCTTGGTTTTTAAAATAAAAGTGAATATCCAATTCTAATCATTGCTTATCAGTAACCTTGATTCCTTATATCACTTCAATTGATCATTGATTAATCTCAGTGTTGTCATTGTGACTTGCTGAGCTAGTTAGCTCACTCTTGCAAATCTGTTTATATTCTTTTCCAGTGAAAAAGGAAACTGGTGGTAGCGAGGATCCCCAGACAAGTGTGCGAGCTAGGTTTCCCGGTTGAGATGGGATAAGCTTGCAGATGATGTTTGGCTTAGTTGTGTTGATAGTTTGTAATAAAGTTTACTTTTGTTGAAAGATAAATAAACTTGGATTTGGAATGATTGTAATATAAATAAGGCTGTGGCTTGTGTGCATACTTTAAACTGCTTCGATCCGTGGATAATGGTAAGTTGGGTCATTTCATATATATTATTATATTTATAAACAGGTTTAAATATGGTGTGTGTGTGTGTATTGTGGACCCCAAACTTCTGACCCGAGTTTGGAGGGCGCTACAATGCCAATATCGAAATGCCTCCCTACGTAGCTCTTTATGGACACAAATGTCGATCACCAGTATATTGGGATGAAGTTGGAGAACGTAAGATACTTGGACCCGAGTTGGTGCAACAGTCAAAAGAAGTTGTTGAGGTTATTCAGAAAATGTTAATTGCAGCACATGATCGTCAAAGGAAATATGCTAAATCAATCCAGGAAGATTATGAAATTCAAAGAAGAAGATTTAGTGTTACTGAAAGTGTCACCGTGGAAAAGGATTTTCTAGATTCGGACCTTTTGAAATTTTGAAACGTGTTAGTAATGTAGCTTACAAATTGGCGTTACCTCCGCACATGGAGCATATTCATAACGTATTTCATGTATTGATGCTTAAGAAGTACAATTCAGACTCTAGACATGTAATCGAGTATGAGTCGATAGAACATCAGGAAGATTTATCTTATATAGAGAATCCAATAGAGATTCTAGAAAAGAAAGAGAAAGTGTTAAGAAATAATGTTGTAAAGTTAGTAAGTATACTATGGAGAAACCCAAAGGTTGAAGAGTCAACCTAGGAGTTTGAAAGTGATATTCGAGAAAAGTACCCACAGTTGTTTACTTAGAAGATTCTGAGGACAGAATCCTTTTAAGGGGGGAAGGATGTAAAATACGGGAAATATTGTGTAATTATTTTATCAATAAATGATTATTATATAATTATTATGTGAATTTTGGTGAATTATCTGATGATTCATATTGATATTTAGATGTTTATATGTGGTAAAATGTGAGTATTATAATTTTAATATGTCCAGAAGAAAGTATAGATAATTTTGGTATTTTTCTGGTAATTTTTGGATTGTAATATGATTTTGTAAAACATTTATAGATTTAATAATTATTTTCAGAATAATTATAAAACTATTTTATAAAACCAGGAATCGTCCAACTTCAACCGTTTTTACGTTTTTACAACCCGAAACTCTTCGGAAAATTGTTTCATAACCTAATTTGATTATTCTAAACATTTTCCATGATTTGACTTTTTCAATCTGGAGTACGGTTTGACCCGTACAAGTCCCGACAAAAAGATTTCGATACGATAATTATTTTGATAGATCAATAAAACCCGTATTCTCAAAAGACGGGATATTATTACATTATATTCGTATAAAGTGTTTTATAAGAAGCCCAGTTTTGATAATTATCGAAAACTGATATCAAATCAGATCGTTTTTATAGGCGGCTAAGTAACCTATTTTTCGATCCAATAGGATCTAATGGGTATTAATATTCCATAAGTATTAATAGCCTTTTAATTAATTTATTTTATTCGTATAATCATAAACAAACAGTAAAACCGATAATTTACAGAAATATACCCGAAAACCCGTTGCGTTCTTGAGAATTGAACCTAAAAATGAAGGTGTTACCGAACTCGGAATCAAGCGTGCAATATACCAAATATAAGCTCTCGAAAAGTTCTTTCAGAATCAATCATTTGTTTCGGTGCAGAAATCAAGGTTATTTTTGTATTTATTTATTTTAATTCGAATTAATTTATGATTAAAATATGAAATTTTGATCTTGATTTTGTTTGTGTGATTTGATGATTTCATATTATAGATAATTTTGTCCTGATCATTTTGGCATATTATATGATGAATTTGGAGTTCAATAACATGTAGAAAAAGGGGGTTAATTCTTGAATTATTGAAATTAGGGTTTATATATTTTGAATGTTCTTAATTGAAATTTAGGTGTTTCTTTGTTAAGGGTTATTAGCTTAAATTGATTACACAAGTGTATAGATCATTGAAAAATGAATCGAATGGTGTATATATGATGATAAAACGATAACGAGAAGGGCTTGATCGGAAAATGGGTTCGAAACGGCGGCGAAATATTCAGACGGGTTTTCCGTTCGATTCGTTGGTTGTTTAAACGATTTGATTCTACAGATAGGTTCCTGGAAGCAAGAGGAGTGATTCCTGATAAATTGAGTCGTTTATGGGCGGTTTTTACAGTGGTTGGAAAATCTCCAGTCGCCGTTAATGGCGACTGGACGGCGGGCAGTCGTTGGGGACGACGATAGGGGTGGAAAACTTCAGTTTGTCCCCTGAAGTTGTTCTGATTTGCAAATATATTATTCCAGTTTTAAACATTTACAAAAATAAGTTTATGTTTTAAATTCTTATAAAAACAAGATTCTGTTTTAATTATTTCAAAAATAGTATTTTCTTTAATAATTATTTTCAGAAAATTGTTTTTATTTATTTTTAAATTCCAAAAATCATTATTTATTATTATGAAAATTATTTTTAATTCGAAAATAAATTTATATTATTTAATTACTTAATTTTAGTTGATAATTAATTATTTAATTAGTTGAATAATATAAATATTAATTGATTAATTGATTAATTGATTTAATTAGTTAATAATTAATTTAAATTTATTATTTGATTAGATTTAATTATTTCTTTTAATTTAAAAATTCTGAAAAATAGTTTCGAGCTTTAAAATATTATTTTAAATTATTTTCAAGGCTCGATAATTATTATTTAATTATTTTAAAGTCAGATTCGGGTATTCGAACTTTGGTATTTAATTATAAAATGATTCGATGACCCGTTTTAATTCCGAAAAATGTTCAAAAATTTGTATTAAATACCTGAAAAATCATTTTAACCACAAATCTTCTTTGAAGATTTATTTTGATCGAATATCTTACGTGCTATATGCTATATGTGGTCAGATTGATGTGTAATATGCCTTTAAGTGCACTGTTTGATGGTTTTGTTCGTAACTTTCAATCCGTACGTCAGATTTGGGTGAAATGAAGGGTAGGTAGAAGCCTGCAATGAATAGAATAAGATGAGAATAAGTATTGATAAATAAATGTGATGTCTAACAGAGGAAGTGAGACGTAGAAAGGGAAAGCAAGTGGTTAGTGAGTTAGAATCAATTGATGAATACAAGTAAAGTGAAAGTGGATTGAGATAAGGCAAGTATTTTCGAACTCTCTTCATATATGTTGCAAGTATCCGTGAACTTTCTTGTAGTATAATTGTGAGTATTCTCAAACCTTCTTGTTATATATTGCAAGTACTTCCGAACTTTGTTCATATATGATGTTAAATATCCTAAATAGTTCTTGTTTTATATTGCAAGTGCTTTGAAATACTTAACCCTAAACCCTGATCTTGTTATTGATCTTGAGCCGTAAGCCTTATTCTTTGTAAACCATTGATTGTTAAATTTCCAGATACAAACCACTCATATACGATACTACTTCACAAATACATATATACCATATATAGATCCCTGATATGGAATTGCTTATGAGACGAACCTTCATACCTTGTACAACAAAAGACTAATCCTTATAACCACTAAATCTTTGGTCTTCTACTTTCTGATTCTTTCCCTGGATGAAAGCCAATCTTCATGTTTACCTTGTTATACCTTCATGGTATTATGAATCACCCTATGCTCTGAGATAAATGTGGTTTATGATTCAACTTATTGATTTACATTGTTTATCAAGCTATTATATAATTGGATTGTTTTTTAAATATGGACCAGATTCGTTGTCATGATAGGCCAATATTTGCCTTAGATCCAATATAAAGAGCAAAGCCATGAGCCTTGCTCGGGGTTAGTGCGTGACTGATCAGCAGCCTAACCTTGGTTTTTTAAAAATGAAAGTGAATATCCAATTCTAATTATTGCTTATCAGGAAACTTGATTCCTTATATCACTTCAGTTGATCATTGTCTAATCTCAGTGTTGTCATTATGACTTGCTGAGCTAGTTAACTCATTCTTGCAAATCTGTTTATGTTCTTTTCCAGTTAAAAAGGAAACTGATGGTAGCGAGGATCCCTAGACAAGTGTGCGAGCTAGGTTTCCAGGTTGAAATGAAATAACCTAGCAGAAGATGTTTGTCTTAGCTTGAGTTGAAAGTTGTAAGTCTATTTTACTTTCAGTTATAAGATAAATAAATAGGGATTTGGTATGTTGTAATATAAATAAGATTGTGGCTTGTGGGCATACTTTAAACTGTTGCGATCCATGGTTATGGTAAGTAGGGTCACTGCATATATTATTTTCATAAACAAGCTTATATATGGTGTGTATGTGTGTGTTGTGGACCCCAAACTTCTAACCCAGGTTTAGAGGGTGCAACATAGTCAATTCAGCAACCACTTTTATCGGAACATAAGGACCATTCAGTAATATCCCAATATATAATGGATTTGAAGCTTTAATAAACAACATCATCTTTTTCTTTCATAAGTTGTAATTTTCTCGATCAAATGGGGGAACCTTGATACTTCCAATTCTTTGGTTGTTTAATATCATGGCGGAATTAAAAGAATTTAAGGTTCAAAAATTTCAAGATTAAGAAGTTTTGAAAATTAAAAAATTTCAAGAACTTGTTTCTTTCTCCGTATCTTGATTTGTATATCAATCATAAAGCTCATATACCCATTGTTAGTCCCAAAGTATCGTAGAAGGGGGGGTTGACTACGATACCTTCAATCTTTTTCAATTCATTTCAAGTTCTTCATTAAATTTATGGAATCAAAATAGACACAAAACAATTCGAGGAATATATTATTTTATTAATATAAACCTTGAGGTTACTATACTCTAATCAATAAAATGATTAGCTTCAATAGATTCAACAGTATATCAGTATGTTTACAAGATAATAAATTTGGTCTTCAATGGAGCTTCGTAAAATACAGTTGGGAGCTGAGGAAGATAACTGAATGAATTAATTTCATTTTGCTTCTATTTCTGTGGACTTTCAACTGTTTGTACATGTTGATTAATTTCAACCAAGTGAACAAAAGAACAGTTTCTGCACCAATGAATTCACCAAATATCTAACTGGCGATAAAAGGGAGTCAATTGGCCTTAGCTTATCTTCTAAATTGCGCACACAGGGAACACAGTCTTCCTGTTTGATAATCTCTTAAGTTGTGAGTACAAGGGATTGCCTTCCTTGTTACTTAAACTCCTGGTTTGCGTATATAAGGGATTACTTTCCTTGTAGCTTAAACTCTTGAGTTGCATGTACAAGAAACTCAGATTGCCTTATAATCATTTCTTTCATATGACCATAGAAGAAAGAATTTCCCTTAGAGACGTTTTTTACTTGCGACTACAAGGGAATGCATTTACCTTAGAAATAGTTCTCTAGGTTGCGGCCACAAGAGAATTACATTCTTTGGAAACATTTTAACTTAGACAATTTTTCAACCTCTTTAAAACCCTTTAAATTGTATCACCTTTAACTCTTCTGCATGATCAAATTAATTCATTTTTGATGTGTTGATGCTTGGTGCACTGGTCTAGTTCAAAAACAACTAACATTGAATTGATTTAATTCAATCTCTTTACAGTACTTGAGCTGATACAACTTTGTTGGACATTTATTACTTCAATCACTGAACCCCTGATATTCAATACTTTAAATCAATACATTTCACTAACATTGAAAGTCCTTTGATAATTTATTCTTCACAAAGGCTTGAACATATTAATGAACTTCTTTTCGTGACATGGTTATGGACTTAGATCATTAATTCCATCTTTTTATTCTTTCTATTTATCCAGTCTTCATATTCAGGGTTCCTGTGCTTCACAATTAATATTATTTATCTATTTCTGTTTCATGGTGAGTTATATTTTCTTGGTTACATATTATGTTGTTACATTATGTTTTACAACAAACATACCAAGCTACCAAGTTATACTATACCTAATCAGAGATTGCGGTAGATAAAGTAATTCCATCGAGTAAATAAAATTTATCTAACAACTAAAATGCACTTAATCACATCAGATTATCATGAGTATCTTTTGTTATAATATGCGATAATCACACTTTGTATACAAATCCACGACTCATGAGATATTTATAAATCACATGATCATATAAAAATGCCATTTTAATAATTTTTATCAGAGAGACTTGAGTATGTGGGAGATTCTTTTTTAGGTTCAGAGAGTAAGAATAACGAGCGACGCTAATTTTAGGCATTGTCCCTAATCAATAATATAATTTTACTCACCTTCATTATTTGCCTCAACATTAACTTCGACATGCTCTTTGCAAGTAGTTTACGACTGTTCATTATCCAATTCCATACTGACATCCAGAAAGACCACATTCATTCACATTTATCCAAGACGAAAAGTAATGTTGCTATTAGGAATATGTTGTAGGCTTGATGATTATTCACCAAAACACCTTAGTAGATTTAATTAAGTGATTTTATAACTATGAACGGATAACTATACTTGTTCATCCGTTGATAAAGTAGTTTATATTTCAAAAAGTTTTATAGAACATTTTTGTATACTGTAATGTCTTAGAAGTTTAGAAGTTGTAGAGAATTCTGTCATGTTGACTACTAGAAAGATATGCAAAATAGGTTGGATAATTGTAAATATTAGATGCCTTGTAATTTTGCATAAGTGAAACAGTATAAACAGCTAAGAAGATACTTTCAAAGGATAAACTACAAAGCTTCAAAGTATGACTGAAGACACTTTCAACAGATGATCCATTAGAGATTCAACGGATAACTCATATGGAGTATCAACGGATAATAGTGAAGTCTCAACGAATACCCAATTCAAATAGTAGTTGAAAGTGACTTGACAGTCATATGGGTTGATTGTCTACAAAAGGAATGTGGCAGCCTATTTATATGTTTGAGGGAACAAAGGAGAATTTACGTTTCCATGCTTACTTAAGGAAATACAAAGATGTTGGACATAGAGATGAAGCAACATGTGAATAGACTTAGATATTTGTTTTATCTGTTTATCTCTTTTATATGTAACTTGGTAATATATAAAACAAGTGTAGCAAGTAAAGTAATTATCGATTGAACTAAGAAATAGAAAAGCCTACATCTGTTAGGAATTTCTCTGTTATTTTGTAAAAACACTTGTAAGAAGCTGTGTGCATTCTTGCATCACAAAGTTCTTATTCATATATATATATATATATCTGGTGGAAAGATCAATCCACCAGAAAGTTTTTAAACCATTGTGTTTACTTACTTTGTGTCTTAAATACTTAAATGTTTTATTTCGTAATTTTTCTTAATCAAATAAAGATATATTTTGTAAAGAGATTTTATTATTTCAAAAATAACCAGAATTATATTCAACCCCCTTCTATAATTCTATTGGTAGATTGTTAGGGTATAACAATTGGTATCAGACCAAGCTCTTGACACTAAGAGTTTAAAGATCAAAATAAACTAGCAACATGAGTAGAAAGGATGCTGGAGTGAAGATCCCTTTTCTGGAAAAAGACATCTATCACCATTGGAAGGTTAAAATGCACCCGCATCTTTTCTCTCAAGATAAAAGGTATGTGGATTGCATTGAGAAAGGTCCTCATGTTCCTCGCAGAGTTGCAACAGACGCTGAAGGAGCTGTTGGCAGTGAGTAAAGCATTCCAAAGCCACAATAAGAATGGACATATAAAGGCATTGTGTAAGTGCACAAAGATAAAAAGGCTTTAAACATTCTGTTCAATGGTCTTGATGGTGATATGTTTGGCAATGTTATCAACTGTAAAACTGCTAAGGACATTTGGGATATAATTCAAATCATATGTGATGGAACTGGACAAGTAAGGGAAAATAAAATACAACTTCTAATACAGCAGTATAAGCCCTTTCATTATGAAGAAAGTGAGTATTTAAGTAACATTTTCAGTAGGTTTTAAAAACTACTAAATGCACTGAAGCTGCATGGGAGAATCTACCAAACAAAATATTCAAACCTAAGATTCCTTCAGAACTCTTCCAAAAGACTGGAATCGTATGACGGTCTCTCTTAGAAACTCTCAAGATTATAAAGAGTTCACTTTGGAGAGACTGTATGGCATTTAGCTCGAGATGGAGCAGGATGAACAGTTAGAGAAAGGGAGGAAGAAAGGAGGATCTTTTGCCTTACTAGCTGAACAAGAGAGAGGGAAAGAGATGAAGGTTGAAGCTGTGGAATCTGCATCAAGCCCAACCGTTTGTGAAGGCAAGGATAAAGGGTTAATGGCTGAGAATGAACAATATTCTTGTTAGGATGAAATGGATGATATAGATGAGCATCTGGCCTTCCTATCAAGAAGATTTGCCAAGCTCAAATTCAAAAGGAATTTTGGAGCAACCAAACCAAATAGAAACATGGTGGATAAATCTAAATTCAAATATTTCAAATATGGCTTGGGTGGTCATTTTGCCAATAAATGCAGAAAGCCTGATTTTGAGAAAAAGAAGTTTGAGCCTGTGAATTACAAAAAAAGTACTTTGAACTGCTCAAACAAAAGGAAAGGGCTTTCCTAACTTAAGAAAATGACTGGGCAACTGATCGGGTAGATGAAGTTGAAGAAACAAGCTATGTCAATCTAGCCCTAATGGCCAATTTAGATGAAGCAAAGGTCAGTTCTTTGAGCCATCAGGTAATCACTACTAATCTAGCACACCTTTCTAAAGATGAGTGTAATGATTCTATAAATGACATGTCAACAAAATTATATCACTTGCGTATTACACTTAAATCAATCACTAAGGAAAACACAAGAATTAAAGATAATGATCTATTTTTAAGTGAGATGAATGTTGTGTTAGAAACTCAATTTGTTGAGTTTGAGAAACTGAAGAGAGAGTGCAATATAACAAAAGATGAATTGACCGAATCTTTGAAGAAAGAGAATATTTTAAGAAAGCAGCTTGAACGAGAGCTAGAGGTAATCAAGGCTTGGAAGTCATCAAGAGATGTAAGTGTCCAAATTACTAAGGTTCAAGGAATAGAATCATTATGTGAAGAAGCCTGTAAAAAGAACAAGGAGAAATTAGATCCCATATTGATAGAAGGATTATTAATGGATGTGGAATCAACAGATGATGAAATTTTATCCGTCAAAAGCTAAAAAGGATTATCCGTTGAAAAATAAGGATGCTCATCCGTTGGAAGAACATAAGCCAATTAGAAAAGCCAAGCTAGCTAAACTAAACTAAATGGATCGGTTTCCAGAACTTTGTTACAGGAGAATCAAGTCAAGTCAAAGAGAACAAGAAAGTGAATGCGGGGCATCTGTCAATGAAACAATTGAATGACATATTGGAGAAAATTGAGGTCAAAGCAGTTTCTTAAAAGAAAAATAACAGGAATGGGAAAGTGGGGTTAACAAACATAACAAATATACACCTGATAAATATGCACCTAGAAATTCTTTTGTTAAGTGTGGTCGTATTAATCATTTGTCTGTTAATTGAAAATTTGTTATGCCTGCACCCATGTCAGCACCTCCCTCTTTTCTCAACATGTCCATATTTCCAATTAATATCATGCCTATTATGCCTGCACATAATTTAAATGCACAATTTGCTAATATACCATTTGCACAAAATCCTTATTATGCTGTATTCAATATGCCACAAATGCCATTTAGCATGCCTTATTGGAATAAAATATTTGCACAATCTATGCCATATCATGTTAATCAAAATGTGCATGATAATTCTATAATTGATCATGGGATTCACAGTCAATCCTAGGACTAAGGTTGATCCTCAATCACCTATGCCTGATGGTCAAAAACCTAGGAAACTTAAGAAAAAGGCTAACAAGTCAAGACCCATGGAAACTTGGGTACCAAAATCAACTTGATTTGATTTTGATGTGTGCAGGGAAACAGAAAGATTATTTGGTATCTAGATAGTGGTTGATCAAGGCACATGACTGGAGATTCCACCCTGCTCACCGAGTCCAAGGAGAAAGCTGACCCAAGTATTATGTTTTGAGATTACAGTAAATGGTATACTTTGGGATATGGCTTAAGCTCTGTTTGGGATTGCTGTTAAAAATTGTTGTGCTGTTAGAAAAAGTGCTGCTGAAAAAAGTGCTGTTGTAAAAATCAGATGACTGTTTGGTAATTTTTTTGATACGTATATCTTTTGATGCAAAAAATTAAAAATAATGATGCTTTTGGTAAGGTTTGATGGTGAAATCAGCATCTGCTTCCCGCAACAGCTGAAAAGCAGCTTTTTCTAAAAGCATGGGGGGACTTGCTTTCTCTAACAGCAGATTTTAGGCCAAAAGCACTTTTCCGAAAAGCAGTTTTTAAATTTTACCAAACAGTTTTTTAATTGCTTTTCAGCAAAAAGTTGTTGTTGCTGTCTGCAACAGCAATACCAAACATACCCTTAATTTCAAAAGATAGTCATTATTGAAGAAGTTGCTCTAGTGGATGGACTCAAACATAATCTTCTAAGTGTCATCCAGCTATGTGACAATGGCAAAGCATGTGTTGGTACAAATAAGAAGAACAACAAAGTGGTTCTCACAGGAGTGAGAAAAGGAAATGTGTACCTTGCTGAATTCAACTCATCCATTACAGATTTTTTACTTGTCTTTTCAGCATAACAAGTCAAGATGAAAGTTGGTTGTGGCACAAGAAGCTGCCCGATCTGAACTTCAAGACTATGAATAAATTATTCAGGAAAGTGTTGAGTGGCATTTATGACACTTTATAACGCTCCAATAAGCTTTGAATTTGTGTTTTTGTACTCAAGTTGTTGGTGTTTTAATGTATTTTCTAGTGTTTTTGCATTTCAGGCATTAATCCGAAATTCAGGTGAATTAGCATTGATTTGATGCTAATATGGTGTTAGGATGGTGTCCAAGGAATAAATCTCGTGAAGACCAACTCATTGTATTCAGAAAAGAAGAAAAAGTAGATTTTCCAGAAGTTTGGCGCGTCCGTGCTGTCATAGGGCGTGCCCGCGCTCGAGGAACAGAAACACAGCGCGCCAGCGCTGATCAAGAACGCGCCCGTACCGGGTAGGGATTTTTAATCCTGATTCTTATGGGCTTTTGATTGGAGGACTTCTACTATGCATGGGATGCTATATATACCTAAATAAATGTCGTTTTTCATAAGGAGACGTACCAGAGCACAAGGAGAAGGTGTAAGAAGACCGTTTTAGCAAAATTCAATGAAGGGGAAGAAGATCTAGTTTATACTTGTGATTCTTTGTTCTAAGTTGTAACTTTGGATGCTAGTTTTCTTAATCGTGAACCTATACTCTTGTTTCGTACTTGGTTTCTTATTTATTCAGTATAAAGACTACGTTTATTATACCATGCTTTAATCGGAACCCATATTGATGATGAGTCCGATTATGGGCTAATTGTTATCGTGGTTTTCTAGGGGATTTATTTATGGATTTCTTTAATTAACTTGTTTCGATGCCTTAGTGTGTGGTGATTATATGATAACCTAGTATTGGTTGTGCTTATTCTTCTTATGAGCGTCTCGAACTTATAAGATAGTGTGTTAATTCTTAATGAAGTGAAAGTGAATTTAAGGGTTTAGAACTTGCCATGCTGGCATAGGTTCATGTAATTGTTATGCATGATTCGTAGGTAATTTTAACCATCTTACTTGCCCTATATAATCACGATAGATAACTTGTGCATTAACCCATTATGTTGTCAAATTCCATAGACATATAGGGTCTCCATATAATTGGTGTCTATTTAGCTTTTATCTCTTTTGTGGATGTCTGGTAGTATGGTATTCATACAATGAAAGTTGGCGTTTATCAGTTTAATGTTATGGTATTCATACAATGAAAGTTGGTGTCTATTGAATGAAGTATTTGTGTTATGATATTTGTTGGTTGGTTGCTTCCTTTTGTCTTGGAATTAAATTAAATTTTTACCATGGTGAAAAATGTGTGGCTCACAATCAACCAACCAATCCTTCCCACTTGTCATGCTTAGGTCATTAAGTTTAGGTCATCTTGTTACACTTGTCTTCTTCTTGTTGGTTTGATGACATCATCATCCCTAACCTCCTTGATTAACTCCTAATTGCTTGCCTAATGACCGCTGATCTGTTATACGGTTCGCTTAACTTTCGTTCTCGTTTATCGTTTAAGGAATCATATTCGGGATCTTATCACTTGGGTTCCCTTAAACCTTCCTCAATATTTTATATTCCTTTTTATGATCCCCTCTTAAAATCCTTGAATTTAAATCCTATTTATCCTGTTACCTTATACTCACTTCTTTCTGTATCTGGTGAATTTCTGGGAAAAATCAAAGTGTTCGGAATTGGATTCTAACGATCTTTACATACACTTATATACCATATAGAGTACTAATAAAATCTCAGAATATCAATAACAGAACCCCTACATAGTGTGGCATGAAAAGTTTTCTTATTCAGCATAATCAGCAAAATCACTATTCAAAAGGGTTTCAAAAATTCCAAAAATTGGGGTTATTACAGTCTCCCCTCCTTAAAAGGATTCCGTCCCGGAATCAGATAGAAAATGAATAGGGATACTTTCTTAGCATTACACTTTCTAACTCTCAAGTAAATTTTCCCACATTGTGGTTCTTCCATCAAACTCTGAATAGTTTGATAACCCTTCTCCTAAGCACTTGTTCCTTTTTCAATCTATAACCCTTCCTGGTTGCTCCATATAGGTTACGTCTGGTTGCATGTCTATGCGCTCATATGCCCCTATTTATCTGGCATCCGAATTACACTTCCTTAACATTGATGCGTGAAACACGTTATGACTTGCTACATGTTCTGGGGTAAGGCTAGCTCATATGCTAACTTCCCAATACTTCTTAATATATCCAAGGGTCCGACAAATTGTGGACTTAGCTTTCCTTTCTTTCCGAATCTCATCAATCCTTTCCAAGGGTTTCCAAGGGGATACCTTTAACAACACTAGGTCCCCTACTTCCTATTCTTTGTCCTTTCGTGTCAAATCAACATACTTCTTATGTCCATCTTGGGTTACTACCAGCCGTCCTCTGATTAGATCTATTATATCCTTGGTCCTTTGGACTACTGCGGATCCGAGCATCTTGCGCTCTACAACTTCATCCTAACATAAGGGAGATCGACATTGTCTTCCCTCAAGGATCTCATAAGGCGATAACTCGATAATGACATAAGATCTATTGTCGTAAGAAAACTCAATCCGTTTTAAGTGATCATTCCAATTTCTTTCAAGTCTATTGCACAGACTCTCATTATAGCTTTGAGCATTAGAGCTTTTGCTTCTCAATACCCATTCTTTTCCAGTTCGTAATCGCTACTACCTTTCGTTCCTAATATTATACTAGTTATACTTTTGCTCGTTAGCGTTCTATAACCTTTTAATAACCTCGTCAACCTTAGTATCACGAATGTGTTTCCATTCCGCATACCACCACAACTTTACTACTCCTTTTTCAGCTGCTTCTATCTTCGAAAGCTTAGTCCTTCATATAGAAGTAAAATAATTTATTGAGAGATCACTATGATCATGAACACTTGTTACATTGCATAGTTAGTACAGAAGGTGGCCAGCCTTTAGTACTTGACAAGCAATTAAACAATATATGGTATCCTACTCGGCTTCTATCACACAGATAGATAGTCATTCGGCAATACCTCCCCTTCTGGAAGGGTTGTTCTTCTCAGCTTATATGAAATGAAAAGAAGAGAAAAGAACGAATTGAAGAGAATTGTATATGTGAAAAAAAAATTTACTGCCACTAAATATCTGGCTTGGAACCTACCTCTGAACTATAGAGGTTTGATATAGGAGAACAAAACATATGTGTATTTATATCAACATCAAGTATTATAGCATCGCATTTTACATGCTTAAATATTTACTATTCCATCAATCATTCTATGGACCCATGCTCTTGCTCGAGCTTATACACAATCACCTTTGAAACTCCCTCGATATCGAAAATCGAATCTGGGTTTTCATTCTAGACATCACCGTTACTAGAATTCTATGCTTGCACTGCAACCTTCCTCGTATAGTAATACGACTCTCTATTGATAAGAAGGAATAAGTATTCAATAGGTAGATAATCGACTTAATTAGTCTATCAATGATAACTTATACATCACCACAACCCGATTAGTGGTACTTAATCTCAACATCCATTCCAATACAACTCTTACGGTTGTAATTAATTGGCTCATTACCCGCAGAATCATTCCTGCACTACTAGGGTCCATCGTTGACCTACTGTAGTCATTCATTTTCCATGAAGTCTTAATAGCTAACCATACGGAGTCCATACATCTCGTATCGAATTCTTCTAAGGAGGTAACATGATCACCGTTCATGATTCATGAAGAACATTCCTGAACTTGACGTACATATGACATGAAGCAGATAAAATTGCAGAAGAGTTTCAATGAAAGCAACGATAGCAGGTTAATACCATTATTAACCATATGTCTTTATTAGGAGACATGAAGCTCAAAGGTTCATTTAGTCCTTTCGTAACATGGTCCTGGCTTATCTTAAGATATGACCCTCTAAGATAGATAGCCCGCTCACGGTGATTACAAAAATTAATCTTTACCCAACTACTATCACGGTTGAGTATCGCACAATCATCAGAAGGAATGTCAATCTTCCACACCATAATACAACCTTCACAGCCTTAACCATTATCACTATATTCCTCTCGCACGAGCGCCTATAATTGTCCTCTTACACTTAAAGTGTCAGCCACCTCTTTGGCCTTTCTTGATAGTAATATTTCCTTACAATTAATGTCATTTTAACCACCTTCACTAAATTTTCTACCTCATTTCCAATCACTGCTTGTGTGAAGATGTTTTCCTTAAAATCTGATGAGTAAAAAAAAATATCACCATTTTTTTATAAGTTATTGCCTCAGTCTTTAGAGGTTAATCACTGTCACGACTGACTCTCAATCATACTTAGAACATCTTTTATCCTAGGCCCTAATTGCCCTGAACAATTTCGACCTTTACTGGTTCGATCCATACTTTCTCGTGGTTTAACACGTGCCCCACTTGGCATCATTATAATTACATCATATTTCCTTTATCAACATTTTTATTCTTGAGAATTTTGAATATTACCTTTCTCCTTGTAAAACCTCTAAGGTTATCCTCGAATCGTTCCTCCTGTATTCCCTAGATACAGGGCATATCAAGATACCATTTATTAATACCAGAATCATTATCTATATACTTCTGAAAAATTTCTCCACTGATTCTTAAAGGTTGTTATTACCTTAATCCTTTCCAATTCATACTGTCAAAACTCACACTATCCCTATTAAGGGTGAAATTTCAACCTTTATGCATTCCCCGAGGATTCATTTTAAGTTACCGATGTTCTATCCTTAATTCCACCTTTAAAAGGTACATGCATCCTTCCATGGATAAATCAAGTCATATATCCCTGATAAGGGTATCTTATTCAATCATTCCCACCTCGATAGTATATGCCTAATTTCACAATAACATCTGTATTCAAAATGAGGTCAATCAATATGGCCTCCAAAAGATAAGAACGGTTATCCGCTTTTCTTGCCTGATTTAGTAATGATAACAGGGATGTTCTAGAAGATGTTTGTCGTGTTCAACGTGAACCTTTTAGTTCTAACTACTCATTTACCTCTTTTATTTATCTCAACAGTCATCTCAATGTTGGGATATCTTTCATACCTGGCGTCTCCCTTTCTGGGTATCATGCCCCCGGTCTTACACTTCACATTCTTGAAGGTCACTTCCTTCATCCAATTTTCCTAATTTCTTACTTTCTTGTCTCCTCAGTCCATCCGTGTTTCCTTATTAATCAATCGATCTATCTCAAATTTTCATCGAATACTGTCAACTTCAAGGGAATTAACTTTACATATCGCTTACGCCTTCAAACCTTGAATTTATCTCATGATCAGTCACCATCGCGCTGATGATGACACACTTCTCTATTTTTATTGCAAGGGTTTCTTAGGGTTTCCCATACCTAACTCCCTTATCACTTCTCAACTCTATTTCCTTTATATCCCTTTATACTCCTTCCCATTTCAGTCTTTTATTTTCGTTTCCATTACAACCATTACATGAACCAACACAACATAAACATTGATTTCAAACATCCCGTCATTCTGGATTCGTGTCCTCAGAACGAATCTTGACAACTTTTACAACTTAGATTCATAATTCATCATACTCGTCCACTTTTGTTCTAGCTCTAAAGCTTTTACACTACCTCCATAACCTTTGGAAGTACTTTCCCGAAAACAATTGTCTGAACTTTAATCAGTTTATTATAACCTCTGGCTCCGTGCCTTTCTTGGCCTTTCACCAACGGGTGGCCTCTCCCTTACGGGGGTAAGTGACAAAAACAGTCTTTTGTGCTTCGTCAATCATTTAGAATCTCAAATAATTCCTATATTTCCTTTAGCCAGGCTCTTGCCTCGACTGGGTCAAACTGTTCCTTGGAACTCTGAGAGCTTAGCGACTTAAAGGTCATGAAAGGATTTCCTACTGCATTGTTTCCTCAAGGTGGTGGTTGGGAATAAAAGTATAAGTTCTGTTTAGACATGTCCATGAATTTCCATATAGGAGTATCGTCTCGGGTCTCCTTATCTTGCTCGACTTCTATTTTCTCATTATGAAATATTTCATCCTTCTCCCATACTTGGGGTTATCTTATACGTTAAAATCCTCATTTTCCACTTCATTATGTTATGGGTTCCTTCTATCTTGATGGCGTCCTCCCTGACTATCACATTCAGGGTTTACCCTAAATCTTATTCCTTGAACTATGACTTTCATCTAGGATCTCATCTTTAAGCTCTTAAACATTTGGAACCCAAATTCTATAGGAATACCTCATTATTCCTTTATCATCTTTCTCGATATTAATCTCATATCTATTTGTTGGCTCTCTGCCTTCATTCATCACTTTTTCTGGCACAATATGTTCTTTTCCAATAATTCGGTCTGTCTTGCAATCTCAAACAGCTTTTCGGTACCGGCTCCGGTTACCTTCACTTCTATTTCCATTTTCTCAAAATCTCTTATAAACTCTCTCAAAGACATTAACATCTTGAGTCTCTCCTTTTTACTAAGGGCATCAGCTACCACATTGGCTTTCCCCGAATGATAAAGAATCTCATAATCGTAATCCTTGATTAGCTCTAACCACCTCATTTGGCACATGTTGAGCTCTTTCTGCGTGAAAATGCACTAGAGCACTTATGGCTTGTGTAAATCTCGTACTTCTCTCCATACAAGTAGTGCCTCCAATATTTAGGGCAAAACTATTACCACGAGCCCAAGCTCATGGGTGGGGATATCGAATTTTATATTCCCTTAATTGTCTTGATGCGTACGCGATTACCTTGTTGTGCTGTATAAGAAGCACCCTAATTCCTTATGCGAAGCGTCACTACACATTACAAAATCTCCTTTTCCATCCGGCAACGCCATCATAGGGGTCGTCACCAATCTTTGCTTCACTTCTTGAAAGTTGTTCTCGTATTTCTCTGTCCATTCAAACTTCTCAGTCTTACGAGTAAGCCGCGTTAAAGGGGGCTACTATCTTTACAAACTTGAACGAACCTCTGATAGTGTCCGACCAATTCTACCTCTGGTAGTCGACCTAACCATGGTCATCAATTCATCAGTGGTCCTTTATTCATTCTTGTCAGGATCCTCCATGGGATCCTCCTCAGCAACTATCCCTTCTAGGACAACATCCTCAACATGAACATCATCCGATCCCGCGTTAGGACGCTCTATCGGATCCATAATATGATCTCCAATATGTAATAAAACATCATCGCGTTGTTGCTCCTCAACCTTAGGGTTCGGAGTCCCGCTACCATATACGATAATGAACTACGCTTCTATCACGATATTTATAAGGGTTCCCATAAGGGTTTTAACTGTCAGTACTACGTTAGGTAGCCCGACTAGGAACTTGGCAAGAGTTCTTATTATCTTAGTGAACTTATTATCTTAATGTCACATCATCTCTGAGGTTTATAACGCTTAGCTCTGATACCACTTCTGTAACACCCCCAAATCCGGGGTCGGGGATCCGGGTTGTTACGAGTTCCATTTCCCTTAATAACACCCAATCTTAATAAATAATCAACTACTCTGTACTGTGACCCCACAATAAACACACACACCACAAGTTATAGTCTCAGAGATGAACACTCAAAAATAACACAAGTCCTTATATTCCACAATTATAAACCGTTACACCTTAAAAAGGTTCTGAATAAATTTACATATTCCTTGCCATTATTACAATTCATATTATACATAAGTCTGGTTCATCAATAGTTGAAAACCTAGCCTATTGGTAGCTCCTACCTCAGCTACGGCGGCATCAACGCTTCCAGAAGACTGCGGAACGTTTTCTAACCGCTTGCGAATCGGGAGCTTGGTCCTGTTCATATTTTCTATTTGTTGTTGTGTGATGAAAGAAGAAAGCAAGGGTGAGCAGCAAGCCCACCAAAATAATATGTATAATGATTAACAATATATGAGCCTTCTCATAGTACTCATGAAAGTCTTGGTCAAAAGAAATGAACAAAGTTTGATATCTTAATGCGACGAAGTCGCAAAATATTCAGTATATATACATATATACTTTTCAAAATCTTGGAAGTCCTCTTCCATGCATAATATACACAGAGTTCCAGTTTATAAATGTATAAAAATATCGTTGCAAGGTGATCTCATATATCTACCCTTGTCTCAACGTTTTTCTGAAAATCTTTGATATGCATAAGATAATCATTAACTAGATATAAGTTGAAAATATGAAGTTACAAGATACCCCAATATACTTATATCTTTTCCAAATATTACTTGAACTACCACCGTTCAAGTTATAATCAGTTCAAAAGTTCATCACATAGATGAGACTACAAGACAAGATTTGAATAGATTCAATCTTTGAATATCATTATAAATAATGAAGTTACGAGATACTTCATTAAATCCCGATATATATACACACCTATATATATACATTTCATACACTCCTTGAAAACCTCTGTTATGAAAATTATAAACAGAGTTACAATATCCAATGAATTTGGAAAGGAGAAAACCTTGGCATAAACCTGATATCTTGCTGATCAGGCAAAGATACCAATAAATAACCTTTTCTACTAGTAGATGGACGAATTCCCCACTGGTCATCACCCTGGCCGCAATAGGACCTTATGCTGGACTGCCACTCAGCCACTTACGCATTTGATGGACTCCCACTGAGCCACTTACACTTTCATGGACGCCCACTGAGCCCATGTTGCTTATGCCGACTCAAATAGATGAACTTACTTCCCGAACGATGGGCAAGTAATCAAGATGTTTTCTCAAAACAGCAACCTCGTTAAGAATGTAAAATACACCACTGAGCCGGATCCCTCAAGTTTTGAACGAGTATTTAAATCCCCTTTAAAAGGAAGATCTTAAATATAAAAATGAGTTTTGGGATCCGCTCTAACTTTTAAAAATCATTTTGAAGACTCGAAAACACTTTAAAGAGTGTTTGGAGTAATGCTGATTTAGTGAAATAAATCAGTCCCAATATATTAGAAAATATCTGAATATTATTATTTAAATAATATTCCCATAAAGAATAATCTTTATAAAAATAATTGAAGTAGAAGTTTTAAAAATTATACTTGAAATGAGTATTAAATAACCAAAGATATACTTATACGAAAGTACTATCTTTATTTGAATAATCAAAGATAAGTTTGATTATCGACACCTTATTCTTTAATAAAATAAAGAATATATCTCAGCAAATAATCGGAGTCATAGATCCTCAAATGAATATTCAAATAATATTCATTAAATAATATAAACTGAGTCATAAGCCCTCGAATGAATATTCAAATAATATTCAATAAATAATATAAAGGAGTCATAAGCCCTCGAATGAATATTCAAATAATATTCAAATAATAAAATAAAAGGAGTCATAAGTCCTCGAATGAATATTCAAAATAATATTCATTTAATAAAATAAAGAAGTCATAAACCCTCGAATGAATATTCAAAATAATATTCATTTAATAAAATAAAGAAGTCATAAGCCCTCGAATGAATATTCGTAATAATATTCATTAAATAAAATAAAGGAGTCATAAGCCCTCGAATGAATATTCGTAATAATATTCATTAAATAAAATAAAGTTATCGAATAAACCTTATTCGATTAATAGTTTTAAAAACTATATCAATATATATATATATTATACTCGGGAGCCTCGCCTCCCGGTTTTAGAAAAAGTTCACCTTTTGATCCCCTATACTAAGGGTATACGCAAATACCGCTTATCTCTAGCATAGGTATTATGCAATGAATAAGCATTTGAACCAACAGATATATAAATCAAGAATACGAAACAGGCATGCATATATACCATATCACATGCTACAATATATCGCAAGAATTTGCTAATAACAAATATGCATTTATCACAAGATCATGCATATACACATATACATCACAACAACAGTATAACGAGTAGAAAACTTGCCTGAGCGACTGGGGGTTACAAATGGCTCGGGACGAGTCTGGTAACCTATAAACAACATATAAGTTGGAATTAAACCGAAGTCACTTGTAAATCTATACTTTAACCAAATTAGACTCTAACGCTCGCTTTGCGCTTACTGATTCTCTTAAGTCGCTCGAGTACCCTCGGCTCCACCATTTTTAATAAATTAACCATTACGAGTTTTAAGGCGATTCCTTCGCGAGTGTCTTACCAACTGCCTATTACACTTTACATAAATGTTTCATACTCCAATTAGTCCTTTAAGGTCTTTAACCTATGTTTCAAAGTAAGGCGAGGGGTAATGTTTCGTTCGTGAAATGTCGTTACTTAAAATGGCCGTTTCTCCTAAACCGTACATCGGAATCAAACGAACCACATATCAAAACGAAGCTCGTAACATGAACTATCTAAAAATGGCAATGGTCAAAACCTAGCAGGGAGTTCTCGGGTCCTAATGTTATGAACAAAAGCAGTCTAAAGTAAATCGGACATTACGACGGCTATATTTACGCGATTTCCAAATTTTTTACCATTCCAAATCATATCAATCCAACTACCAATCAACAACAACTCAAGATACACATCAATGCTACTGATTTCAGTCATAATAAGCTCAAGGATCTCAATCCAATCATATATTATAACATCTCCAAATTCAACTAAACTACTTAACAATTAAGCTCGAATCATGCTTATCATTCAAATTACTACTCATCCATCCAAACCATCTCCAAACTTCAACATTCAAACTTATTACTAAAGGGTGTGAAGATTTATACCTTTCTTGGAGGGTGGAAAGTTACTATAAAGCCTTATGAAGCCTCCTACAAGCTTGATCTTTCCAAAGAAATCAAGAACACAAAGTTAGGCTTTGAAGTTTCTAAAAGTCCGATTTAAAGAACTGTAAAAATGAGGGTCTTACCATGCTTATTTTGAAGAGACTTGTAAACAAGAGTTGTAGGACATCTCAATACCTTTCCAACGAGATATAGAACACAACATTTGAGTGAGTATTGAAGGAGATATGGCAGTTTAAAGTTGCTTGGTTTGTTTTGGCCGAGAGCTTTTGCTCTTGGAAGCAAAAGTCAACTTCTAATTTTTGTGTTTTATGATATTTGTTTGGTTGCTTCTCCTTTTTGCCTTGGAAAATGTTTTAGCTTTTTACCATGATAAATTTTATATGGCCCGAAATCAACCAACAAAAAAAAACCCCTTGTCATGCTTATGTCATCTTGTACATGTCATAATGCTTCCACTTGTTCACACCTTGTTGGTTTGATGACATCATCATCTCTAACCTCCTTGATTAACTCCTAATTGCTTGCCTAATGACCGTTGATCTGTTATACGGTTCGCTTAACTTTCGTTTTCATTTATCATTTGAGGGATCATACCCGGGATCTTATTACTTAGGTTTCTTTAACCTTTCTCAATACATTATATTCCTTTCATGATCCTCTCTTATAATCCTTGAATTTAAATCCTTTTTATTCTGTTACCTTATACTCAATTCTTTCTGTTCAAAAACTCTGCAATAAGGTAATTTTGTGAAGAAAATGGGATCATGCATGAGTTTTCAGCACCAAGGACTCCACAACAAAATGGAGTGGTGAAAAGAAAGAATAGATCTCAAAATGAAGCTGCAAGGACCATGCTAGACGAATCAAAGTTACCAACTTATTTTTGGGTTGAAGCTGTAAATGTTGTATGCTACACTCAGAATATTTCTTTGGTTAATCAAGCAAAATGCATGACTCCTTATCAATTATTCAAGAACAGGAAACCAACACTAAACTTTATTCATGTTTTTGGATGCAAATGCTACATTCTAAGGAATCAAACTGAGCAACATGGAAAGTTTGATGCCAAAGCTGATAAAGGTATCTTTGTTGGATATTCTGTTGGGAAAGCATATAGTGTCTACAATCTAAGAACCAACACTATTATGGAATTTGTACATGTTGTGTTTGATGATAAGAAGATTGAAGGACTGCAATATGAAGGTTTCCATAAAACCCTCAAATTTGACAATGTTGAGATGAACTGTGATGAAAGTGATGATGAAAGTGATCAAGAAACAATTTATAAGGAATATGCAGAAAATGAAGCACATAATTCTACATCTGTCGAAAGCAAAGTGCAGCCTCCGTCGAAAGGCAAAGTGCTGCATCCGTTGAAAGACATGGTGCATCATCCGTTGACAGACAAACTGCATCATCTGTCGAAAGGAAAAACTCAGCATCCGTTAAACCATCAATAGGAGTTGAAAGCCATTTTAGATCACATACTAAATGAACCCCAACCTCAAATCAAAGATCCATAAACTCAGGGGGAGTTTCTTCATATCAAAACTCGGTCACTCATCAAGACAACAATGAGGCCTCTTCATCTAGAGCTAATCTACAACAACAAAGGAAATAGACTAGAGATTGCCCATTTGAACTAATTATTGGTGATGCATCTTTAAGAGTGCAAACAAGGAAAGCCACTCAAGATGAATGTCTACATAGCAGCTTCCTTCCATAGGAAGAGCCAAAAAAGGTAGAAGAAGCTTTGTGAATCCTGATTGGATTTTAGCTATGCAAGAAGAGCTAAACCAATTTGAAAGGAATAAAGTATGGAAGCTGGTACCCAAACCTAAAGGCAAGAATTCTATTGACACCAAATGGGTATTCAGAAACAAGATTGGCGAGAATGGCAAAGTCATAAAGAATAAAACAAGATTGGTTGCTAAAGGCTATTGTCAACATGAAGGGATAGATTTTTATGAAACATTTTTTCCTGTTGCAAGACTTGAAGTTATCAGAATTATCCTAGCCTATGCAGCCCATGCCAATTTCAAAGTCTATCAAATAGCTGTAAAGAGTGCCTTTCTAAATGGAGATTTAGAGGAGGAAATCTGTGTTAGTCAGCCCCCTGGTTTTGAAGACCCCAACTTTCTGGAATATTTCTACTATCTTTTGAAAGAACTCTATGGATTGAAGCAAGCACCTAGAGCATGGTATGACACTTTGTCAAAATTCCTTCTAGAAAATCATTTCACAAGAGGTACTGTTGACAAAACTCTTTTCTTTAGAAATGTTAATGGCTCTAGTATACTTGTTCAAAATTATGTAGATGGTATTATATTTGGATCTACAGATGAAAAACTTTACAAAAAGTTTGTCAAACTAATGCAAAGTAAATATGAAATAAGCATGATGGGAGAACCGACTTACTTTCTTGGTCTCCAAGTTAAGCAAGCTAGTGATGGAGTATTAATTAGTCAAACTAAATACATTCATGATATTTTAAAGAAGTTTGACTTAATGGATTGCACATCTGCAAAACCTCATATGACCACTGCCACTTAACTTGAAATAAACTCATCTAAAAAGTCTGTGGATATTTCAAATTATAGAGGCATGGTGGATTCAATTTTATATTTAACAACAAGTAGGACAGATATAATATTTGATACTTGTCTCTATGCCAAATTTCAGGCTAATCATAGAGAATCTCATATAGTAGCTATTAAGAGAATTTTCAGATATCTCAAAGGAATACCAAAAGTTGGCATTTTGTATCCTAGAGATTCCGATTTTGATCTAGTTGGATATTCAGATGCAGATTATGCAGGTTGTAAAATTGATAGAAAAAGTACAACAGGAACCTGTCAATTTCTAGAAAACAAGCTAGTGTCCTGGTTTAGTAGAAACAAAACTCAGTTTCTATTTCCACACCTGAGGCTGAATATATTGTTGCGGGTAGCTATTGTGCACAAATTTTATGGATGAAAAATTAGCTATTGGATTATGGTCTACATGTGGACAATATTACAATTTTCTATGACAACATAAGTGCCATTGCTATTACTGAAAATCTTGTGTAGCATTCAAGGCAAAACACATTGACATCAAATACCATTTCATTCGAGAAAATGTCATGGATGGTACTATAGAACTTCACTTTGTTCCAAGTGAGAAACAACTTGCAGAAATATTTACCAAGCCACTTGATGCGTCAACTTTCTCTAGGTTGGTAAGTGAGTTAGTGATAAGTGGCATTTTATACCACTTAGAACGTCTTATAATAGCTTAAATTGGTGTCTTGAAATGAAGTATTTTGTGTATTTGATGCATTTTTCTAGTGTTTATGCATTTCAGGGTATTAGTTGCATTTCGGGGGAGAATTCATCAAAAATAAGCCTTGGCATGTGTCTAGCATTGCAAGAGGGAAGAGAGGAGCAGATTACAGCGAAGAAACGGAGCAAAAACAGACCATATTCCAGTAGGGGTCTAAGCGCCCGCTCAGCTATGCTGAGTGGTCGCGCAGGAAGCTACGCGCCCGCTCAGCTATGCTGAGCGGCTGTGCAGGGATGGAAAATCAGATTTATTATTTTAGACTCCTATTTCTGTTTGGCTTCCAACTTCTGAGTAATCTGAGTTTTATGGGATTCCTATATAAGTAGATTTCAGAGATGTTTCACGTGTGTTGGATCGGTGTATTAATCAAGGAGCGAAAGAGATAAGGAAGAAGACCGTTTAGCACACTACAACGAAGAGGAAGCATATTTTCTTGTGATTCTTTATTTCGTTGTAACGTTGGATGCTAGTTTTCTTTGCTTTGAACCTATTTACTCTTGTGACATACTCTGGTTTAATATAATTAGTTTAGTTATTATTCTTTTGTGTTTATTTATCATGTTTTCATATGAACCCATGATGACGATAAGTGCTAACATGGGCTAATCATGATCATGGGGTCGTAACGGATTTACTATGGAATTCTTTAGTTAGTTGTTTAATACCTTAGAGTGTGATGATTGTATAATATCTAGTATTAGTTGTGCGTATTCGTCTTATGTGCGTCGCGAATATATAAGATAGGGTGTTAATCTCTTGTGAAGCGATGGTGGATCTCGAGATTTAGAACTTGCCATGCTAGCATAGGTTCATGTATGAGTCTGCATGATTAGTGGGTAACTCCAACCATTTTATTCGCCCTGTGTAATCAAAATGAATAACTTGTTCTTAAATCATTATGTTGTCAATTTCTGTAGACATATAGGGACTCAATATAATTGATGCCTATTCAACTTTTATCTTAACTGTGGATGTTTGGTAGAATGGTATCAGTACAATGAAAGTTGGCTTTTATCAGTTTCATGTTATTCGATTAATATCATCACTGTTGCATGCTAAGGGTAATAACAATGACTATTGAAGGAAGTAGTAATGAAGTTGTGATCTCATGAGTATTTTAATATTGTTAATTCGAAGTGTTAATTAAGTGATTAATTTTAGTAGTTAATTGTAGTTAATGATTAGTTACTTAAATCTAAGTGTTATTGTCTTAGCATTGAGAAGTAATCATACATTGGTGAGTGAGTTTAATTGAACATAATTAGTCTGAGTCTCTGTGGGAACGAAATAGAAAGTATTCTATATTACTTGCGAATGCGTATACTTGCGTGAATATTAGCACGTGTTTTCGCCCTAACAAGTTTTTGGCGCCGCTGCCGGGGACTCGGCGTATTTGTTTAGTTTATGTACTTACCATCATTGGTCGTTAGGACTCAGTGATTAAGACGTGTTACTTATTGTTTTCGGTTGTGTTTCAGGTACTTTAGCGAGCGTTTATGCAAACTCGTTCTCGTACTCGCAAGAGGACTTTAGATACAGCTGAGGAGACAGACGAAGTTCTTGATATTCCAGAGAAGATAGATTTTGAAGATTCAGATTCAGGAAGTGAGCAGAAGGAGCCAGTAATCATGGGTGATCTTATTGTTCCGGCAGATCCAGCTCTTATGGACATTTCTCGGCCTAAAATTGATGACATTCAGTCAAGCATTCTTCATCCGGCTATCCAAGCTAACACCTTTGAAATCAAGCCGGGCACTATTCAGATGGTGCAGAACTCTATTTCTTTCGGAGGAGCTGCGACTGAAGACCCCAACATGCACATAAGGAATTTTGTCGAGATCTGCAGTACATTCAAATATAATGGTGTGACTGATGAGGCTATCAAGCTGAGGCTTTTCCCATTCTCACTGAGGGATAAAGCTAAGGACTGGTTACATTCTGAACCAGCTGGGTCCATCACTACTTGGCAAGATCTTGCGCAAAAGTTTCGGGTGAAGTTTTATCCAATGGCAAAGACTGCTGCTATGAGGAGTGCTCTTACCCAGTTTGCGCAGCAACCTACAGAATCTATGTGCGAAGCTTGAGAGCGCTACAAGGAAATGTTGAGAAAGTGTCCACATCATAGAATGCCCGATTGGATGGTGATCACTGGTTTCTATAATGGTTTAGGGGCCCAATCTCGGCCCATGCTCGATGCAGCAGCTGGAGGCGCCTTGTGGGCCAAAAACGATACTAAGGCTTATAATCTTATTGAGACTATGGCTGCAAATGAGCATCAAAACCCAACTCAAAGGATGATGCCTGGGAAGGTAGCAGGTATTCTGGAAGTCGATGCAGCCACCGCTATTGCAGCGCAGCTCCAAGCGCTATCTATGATGGTCGATTCTCTAGCTACCTATGGAGTCAATCAAATAGCTATGGTCTGTGAGCTTTGTGCAGGTTCTCATGCTAAGGATCAGTGTTCTCTTGTTAATGAATCTGTTCAGTATGTGAATAATTATCAGCGACAACAGCAGCCTGTGCCAGCTACTTATCATCCTAACAACAGAAATCATCCAAATTTCAGCTGGGGTAATAATCAGAATGTTATTCAGCCACCATATCAGCAAGGTGTGAGTAAACAGTTCAATCCACCTGGATTCCAGCAACCACAACAGTATGCTCAAAGGCAATCATATCCACAACAGGGAGGTGCAGCTGTACCCACTAGTGCTGATTTTGAGGAACTTAAGCTGTTGTGCAAGAGTCAGGCGATGTCGATCAAGACCTTGGAAAATCAAATCGGTCAAATAGCCAATGCAGTGCTCAATCGTCAACCTGGCATACTTCCCAGTGACACGGAAGTGCCAGGCAGGAAGGAAGCTAAAGAGCAAGTCAAGGCTATTACCTTAAGGTCTGGGAAAGTTGCTGATGCTGAAAAGGCAAAAGAAGGAGAAGCTGAAGTTGGAGATGAAGAAGCTAAGCAAAAGGAGAAAGCGGCGGAACCAAGGAAGACTACTGTTGAACACACTCTGCCTGAGGGTAATACAGGGGAGAGACAACTCTATCCTCCTCCACCTTTCCCTAAGAGATTGCAACAACAAAAGCTGGATAAGCAGTTCGGTGAGTTTCTGGAGATGTTCAAGAAACTTCACATCAATATACCTTTCGCTGAGGCTCTGGAGCAAATGCCTAGTTATGCGAAGTTTATGAAGAGTATTCTTTCAAGGAAGGTGAAACTGGATGACCTTGAGACCGTTGCTCTAACGGAAGAATGCAGTGCTGTGCAGCAACAAAAGTTACCTCCAAAGCTTAAAGATCCAGGTAGCTTCACCATTCCTTGCACCATTGGCAAGTTGTCTTTTGACAAGTGCCTTTGCGATTTGGGAGCAAGCATAAATCTAATGCCGTTGTCGATCTTTAAAAAGTTGGATTTGCCTGATCCAAAGCCCACCTACATGTCTCCACAATTGGCTGATCGTTCTATTACTTACCCAAGAGGCATAGTGGAGGATGTGCTAGTCAAGGTGGATAAGCTCTTCTTTCCTGCAGACTTTGTTATTCTGGATTTTGAGGAAGATAAGAAAATTCCCATAATCTTCGGAAGACCTTTCTTGGCCACTGGCCGTACCTTGATAGATGTGCAAAAAGGTGAACTTACAATGCGGGTGCAGGATCAGGATGTGACCTTCAATGTATTCAAAGCAATGAAATTCCCTACAGAAGATGAGGAGTGCTTAAAAGTGGATGTGATTGATTCTGCGGTTACTTCAGAACTCGATCATATGCTAATGTCTGATGCATTAGAAAAGGCCTTAGTGGGGGATTTTACAGTGATGATGAAGATGGCAACGAGCAATTACAATAGCTTAATGCTTCTCCCTGGAGGCGAAAGCTGGACATGCCGTTTGAATCTCTTGGTACTTCTGACCTCAAAAATGCCGAAGGAAAGCTCAAACCATCAATTGAGGAAGCACCCACCTTGGAGCTTAAGCCATTTCCTGAACACTTGAGGTATGTTTTTTTAGGTGATGCATCTACATTACCTGTTATTATTGCATCTGACCTTTCAGGTAGTGAGGAGGACAAACTCTTAAGGATTTTGAGAAAATTCAAATCAGCTATTGGATGGACCATAGCATATATCAAGGGGATCAGCCCTTCATATTGCATGCATAAGATTCTGCTAGAGGAAGGTAGTAAGCCAACTGTTGAGCAACAGCGCAGACTTAATCCTATCATGAAAGTGGTGGTAAAGAAAGAAATTCTGAAGTGGTTGGATGCAGGAATCATTTATCCTATTTCTGACAGTTCTTGGGTGAGCCCCGTGCAATGTGTGCCTAAGAAAGGAGGTATTACTGTGGTAGCAAATGAGAAGAACGAGCTCATCCCCACTCAAACAGTCACAGGATGGAGAGTATGCATGGACTACCGAAAGTTGAACAAGGCCACGAGGAAGGATCACTTCCCTCTTCCGTTTACTGATCAGATGCTTGACAGGTTGGCTGGTTATGAGTATTATTGTCTTCTGGATGGCTACTCGGGGTATAATCAGATTTGTATTGCACCAGAGGATCAAGAAAAGACTACCTTCACTTGTCCATTTGGCATGTTTGCTTTTCACAGAGTTTCGTTTGGGTTATGTGGCGCACCGGCCACTTTTCAGAGATGTATGATGGCTATATTCTCTGACATGATTGGGAATAATGTTGAGGTGTTCATGGACGACTTCTCCGTCTTTGGACATTCGTATGATGAATGTTTGAATAATCTTCGTGTTATGCTCAAAAGGTGTGTGGAAACTAATTTGGTGCTCAATTGGGAAAATTGTCATTTTATAGTGCGTGAAGGCATTATTCTTGGGCATAAGGTCTCTAGCAAGGGTCTTGAGGTGGATAAAGCCAAGGTGGGAGTCATTGAAAATCTTCCACCACCTATTTCTCTGAAAGGAATCCGTAGTTTTCTTGGTCATGCGGGTTTTTATCGGTGTTTCATCAAGGACTTTCCGAAGATATCTAAGCCGCTGTGCAACTTGCTTGAGAAGGATGTGCCTTTCAAATTTGATGATGAATGTTTGACGGCATTCGAGACTCTTAAGAAGAGTTTAATCACTGCACCAGTTATTACAACACCGGATTGGACAGAGCCTTTTGAGATGATGTGTGATGCGAGTGATTATGCGGTAGGCGCAGTTCTTGGGCAGCGCAAGAATAATCTCTTTCATGTGGTCTACTATGCTAGCAAGACCTTAAATGGGGCCCAAATGAACTACACCACTACTGAGAAGGAGCTCTTGGCTATAGTCTTTGGTTTCGAGAAATTTCGATCTTATCTGCTTGGGACAAAAGTGATAGTATTCACTGATCATGCGGCCATTCGCTATTTGGTTTTGAAGAAGGATTCGAAGCCGAGACTCATTCATTGGGTGCTCTTACTACAGGAATTTGAGTTAGAGATCAAGGATCGAAAAGGTACTGAGAATCAAGTAGCTGACCATCTCTCTAGATTGGAGAATCCCGAGTCTACTTCACATGATAAGACATTGACCAACGAATCTTTTTCGGATGAGCAGTTGTTCGCAGTTCAGGAGGAAGAGCCATGGTTTGCAGATATTGTGAATTATCTTGTCAGCAATATAATGCCTCCTAATTTGACCATAGCTCAAAAGAAAAAGTTTCTGCATGAGGTGAAGTGGTATATGTGGGATGAACCGTATTTGTTTAGACATGGAGCTGACCAGATCATCAGGAGATGTATCCCATTCTGTGAGACGGAGGGGATATTACGAGACTGCCACTCCACAGTTTATGGAGGACACTATGGTGGTGAGAAGATGGCAGCTCGTATCCTGCAAGCAGGTTTTTTCTGGCCTACTTTGTTTAAAGATGCTCATCAGTTTGTTTTAAGGTGTGATCGTTGCCAAAGAGTGGGAAATTTGACGAGAAAGGATGAGATGCAGTTAAATGTGATGCTTGAAGTCGAGGTCTTAGATGTTTGGGGAATCGATTTCATGGGGCCTTTTGTCTCATCCTGCAACAAACAGTACATCTTGCTGGCAGTCGATTATGTCTCAAAATGGGTAGAAGTCAAGCCTCTACCGACAAATGATGCAAAGGCAGTGTTGAATTTTCTTCATAAGCAGATTTTCACAAGGTTTGGAACGCCACGAGTAATCATAAGTGATGAAGGGTCGCATTTCTGCAACCGTAAGTTCACTTCTATGATACAGCGTTATAATGTGAATCATCCAGTTGCTACTTCACTGCACCAGAGGATCAAGTTCATTTCAGCTTAATGAACTTGATGAATTTCGACTCCAAGTGTACGAGAACAACAAAAATGTACAAGGAAAAGGTGAAAAGGTGGCACGATAGGAAGCTACATCCTAAGTTATTCATGTCGGGACAACAAGTTCTCTTATTCAACTCTCGTCTTTGACTTTTTCCTGGGAAGTTGAAATCAAGGTGGTCTGGACCTTTTATTGTCAAAACTGTGTTTCCACATGAAGCGGTGGAGATTCATGAGAATGATCCGGACCAAGCATTCAAGGTTAATGGTCAGCGTTTGAAGCACTACTATGAGGACATGGCAAACCGAGAAGTGGTTAGTGCCGTTTTATTGTCAACTTGAGGAAGGTATGCAACGTCAAGCTAATGAAGAAAAAGAAGCGCTTCGTGGGAGGCAACCCATGATTTATTGTTACAGGAACCCTTAGAAGTAATAACCTATCCAAAACCAAAAACAATTAGAAAAATCGGGCTAGAAATTTTTTTTTCCAGTAGCTTCCTGAGCTCCCGCTCAGCTCTGCTGAGCGAACGCTCAGCTTTGCTGAGCGACCGCTCAGGGGTCGGCTGGGAGAAAAAAAAATTTAGTTCAAAAAAATCAGAAAAATAAAAAAACAAAATACAGCCCATAAACCCACGACCTATTAACCATTATCCCATGATTTCAACCCTTAAACCCACTTCTAATCAAATTCTACCCTAATCCATACCCTATATATACATACACCTATCCCATATATCTCCCATACATTTTCTACACTTCAACTCTCTCCCAAACACAAAAACACAAATCTCAAGCACTTTTATTCAGATTCGATGGCACCCAAGAGAGCAAGGACTATTGATAGCAGCAACAATGTCCCTACTGTAGATTCTTCGAGGGGTACTACTGCGAGGCCTCGTTTGAATGATAGGGCTGCTGAGGAGGAGTACACTAGGCTTCTGGGGAAGCCGATTCTGAAGGAGAGGGGATTTTTACCATCAGGGAGGGATGGTGAGTTGTTGCCTATGATTGCTGAGAAGGGGTGGAGAGCTTTTTGTGAGTGGCCTGAAGCAGTGCCGATGAGTGTGGTTCGCGAGTTTTATGTGAACGCGAAGGCCGAGAAGAATGGGTATTCTGTGGTCCGGGGGATGACGATTGATTATCACCCAGCGGCGATTCGCCGTGTGATTGGGAAGAGACAGAGGAAGCCTACAGAGGAGAACTGGAACGAGAAAACTGCTGAGGATTTTAACTTGGATTTGATTTGTGCTACTCTCTGTAGGCCGGGCACAGTATGGACTTTCAAGACCGGAACTAATGAGTATCGTCACTTTCCGGCGATCGCGATGAACAGGTATGCCCGTGCATGGAATGCGTTTATTTGTGCTAATATTCTGCCTTCTTCGCATGCACATGAGATCACAGTTGAGAGAGCACAGTTGTTGTGGGGAATTTTGAATGAGGAGTACTATGTGGACCTTGGTGAGTTCATCTACCAAGGAATTCTGAAGTTTTTGAGGGGAGCTAAGCACATGAACATCCCTTATGTATCCACGGTTACTAAGCTTTGTCGAGCGGTAGGAGTTCAGTGGCCGTCTTATGAGCAGTTGCAGTTGCCGGCCGCTCCTATTGATTCCGGGACTCTGAATGCGATGTATGAGTGGACCGGTGGTGAGCCCGAGGAGCATGGGCTGGGTTATCATCTTCCAGGAGGGCATCCAGCACGAGGTGCTACTATGGCGAGGCCAAGGCGTGATGAGGCTGGTTCTTCTAGAGCTCAGGAGGGTGCTGGGATGGCTGATGCCCAGTATAGGAGGCTGTCACGGAGGATGGATGCTATGTACGAGACGCAGAGCAGGTTTGCTCAGGAGCTCACCTGTAATATCCGGGATATATCGTGTAATTATTTTTGCTTTTAAATAATTATTATCTGTGTTCAGTATCTATTCTGTGAATTAATTGTTAAGTGTTATCTGTGTTTGGATATTTAAAAATAATATTAATTGAGTAGTTTAATTTTTATATGTCCAAACTAAAATATAAGTAATTGTCATATCTTCCTAGTTATTTTTATGTTGATTTATGGATTTATAAGGATCATATGAAATTTATAAAATCTTTTTCCGAGTATTTAAAATCTATTTTATAAAAACGGGAACCAACTGACGTCATCCGTTGTTACGTTTTTGGAACCCGGAACTCTTCCGAGAACTCCTTCCTAACCTAATTGTAATATTCCGAGCATATTCCATGTTTCGACTTTTTCAATCCGGCGTACGGTTTGTCCTGTGCGGATCCCGGCGTAACATTTTTGATACAATATTCATTTCCGTAAATCAATAAAACTCATATTCTCGATACACGGGAGCTTTTAATTATACTATCCCAATTATCACTTCGTAGTACGTGTAACCAGGCGCTGAGACCAAGACCGCAGTACAAATTGTACTGATTTGGATAATTATCCCGAAAACCGACACCGTTTGGATCAGTTTTTATAAATAAACGTACCGTTTTATATCCGAAATGATCCAACGGGATACCAATTTTATGTAAATATAAATAGCCTTTTACCGTATTTTATTTCGTATCAAACTCATTTGCAAACAGATAATTATATAATTTTATAGAGAAAAATCATATATTCATAAATTGTTCCAAGAATCAAACCAACTTTTGAAGGTGTTATTGATCTTTGTTTGAAAAGCTTGAGTACCAGAGTTGAAGGTCTTGAAGAGCTCTATCAGATTCCATAACCTATTTTACTGCAGAATCAAAGGTTGATTTTATATATTTTTATTTATTTTCGAATTATTTTGATTAAAAATATGAATTTTTGTTCGGATGGTTGTTTGTATGATTTGATGATTGCATGTTGTAGATCTTGTTTTCCTGATGATTTTGATATATTATACGTCTGATTTGGAGTTCAATAACATGTTCAAATTTGAGTTTGATTTTCGAATTTCAAAATTAGGGTTTATAACCCGTATTAATGTTTTCAATTGAAATTTGGGGATTTTTGATTCAGGGGTTATTAGCTATTGATTTATAGTGGATTGTGTTCCTTATGAAATTTGCAATCGATTGGTATATAGCTCGTTAACAGAGGATTAGTGAATTGAAGGGAGTTATATTTTCAAATTTTACGATGTTCGCCGGAAACCGGCGATGTTCTTGGCCATTTTTCGGTCAGGTTAGGGATGATTATTGAATTTTGATTGCATGTATAAGTTGCTGGTAACCTGTAGATTAATTCTGGACAGTTTGGTGGCCTGAGGTGGCCGGAATCGTGTTCTCCGGCCACACTCCGTCGAGTCGACGGTGGGAGTTTGCAAAATTGCAAACAGGCCCCTGTACTTTTGGAGATGATGAAGTTAGGTCCCTGAAGTTTCCAGACTTTGCAAAAATTGGATTCCTGTTTTAAAAATGTTTAAAAATCATATTTCCTATTTATTTTTATTATAAAAATTCATTTTTAATTTCTGAAAATTCTAAAAATTATTATTTTAATTTTGAAAATTATTTTTAATTCAAAAATAAATCTGAAATAATTAGTTAATTAATTTCAGTTAATTTTTAATTGATTAATTGGTCAATTAATTCGAAAATTAATTGATTAATTGATTTAATTAATTATTAATTGATTTTAATTAATTATTTAATTAGATTTAATTATTTAAAAATGATGTAAAAATTTCGAAAAATAGTTTCGAGCTTTAAAATATTATTCTAAATTATTTTCAAGGCTCGATAATTATTATAAAATTGTTTCGGAGCCAGAATTGGCCAACCGAACCTTGTTTATTTACCCGAAATTGATCCAACGGCCCGTTTTAATTCCGAAAAATGTTTTAAAAGTCATTTTAAATACCAGAAAGCCTATTTATGACCCGAAATGTCTTTATAAATGATATGTCATTGATTATGTGACGTGTTATGTGTTATATGTGACATGTTGGTTGACTGTCGGTCTATATATATTCGATGTTTACTGTTTCTTGCGTAACTTTCAGTCCGTTAATCGGATTTGGGTGAAACGAAGGGTAGATAGGAGTATGTGTTAAATAGAATCCTATGAGTTGAATATTGATAGATGCTTATGATATGTGAGCAGAAGAGGCAAGGCGTAGGAAAGGGAAATAGGTAGTTGAGGAGTAAGACGGTTGAGATTGAAAGCGAGTGCAGTGTAATAAGCTAATACCAGGCAAGTGTTCTGAACTTTCTCGAGATATTGTCGTGATTGATATTCCTATTTTATATTGCAAGTGCTTTGAAGCACTGAACCCTAAACCTTGATTCCAGTTATTGATCTTCAGCCGTAACCTGATTCTTTCTAGACCATTGATTATTGTATACCCAAACACGAACCTCAAGTATACGATACTACTCCACAAATACATACAAACTAAATATTAAACACTGAACCAGATTGCTTACACATTTAAATCTTTGTATTTTACGCTTGGAAAGACCAAATCCTTGAACCCTGAAACATTGATTCATTGTTAGCCAATTCTTTCATTACCTAGCATCCAAACTTTGAAAATACTCTTTTGATCCTTATGCAAATTAAAACCATTTCATTATGGAACATCAAATATTGTTAATGATTCTGGTTATTGTTTATTATTGGTCAAGTTAGGCCAATGTGTGCCTTAGATCCAGTAGTTAGAGCAGTGTTGTGTGCTTTGCTCGGGGTTAGTGCGTGACTGATCAGCAGCCTAACCTTGGTTTATAATTTGAAAATATAATATCCAATTCTAAATCATAATCCATTGTTCACTTGATATCATAACCATGTTCACCTGATGATCATTATTCTCAGTTTTATCATTGTGACTTGCTGAGCTAGTTAGCTCATTTGTGCGATATTGTTTATGTTCTTTTCCAGTTGAAAAGGAACCGATTGGTACAGAGGATCCCCAGTCCAGCGCGAGAGCTAGGAGTTCAGGTTGATTGAGCTGAGCTTGTAGGCTTCTTTTGGAATAATTATGTTTGTAAAAGTTGTAATAATGTTTAATACTCAGTTTTGAGTTTGGAATAGTTGGGATTTAAACGTTTGTAATATAATAGTGTGTTTGGCTTGTGTGCATACTTTAACCTGTTGCGGTCCGTGGTGGTTGGTAAGTAGGGTCACTGCATATTATCATTATCTTTATTATTGTTATTAGCAGGTTATAAATAAGGTGTGTGGACCCCAAACTTCTGACCCGGGTTTGGAGGGAGCCACATGTTTGGTATCAGAGCTACAGGTTATAAGTCACTAACACAAGCCTAGGTTGACGAGAATGGGTAGAGGGTTAGGATTAGAAGTAAGGAATAGAATGATAGAACGTCGAGAGGTTGAGTGTTACGGTATACTCGGTATTAGTATAATTCTCGTCGTGGTTCGAGATTTTTATATTGCGATATGATTTCAGATAGCAGCGATGGCCAACTCTTTTATTCCCGTATCAGCTGATCACTCAGAGCCTTCGGTTGGAGTGCCATCATCAGATCCACGTCCTATTGTTCCACCAGTGTTGGCTATACTACCTCCACCTATGTTACAGCCCGTACCACTGCAGGCTATTCCACCCCCAGGCATGAGGCCACCTATCAGAGGACCCCCACCAGCTGATTCAGATTCCATTGGGCATTCAGTTGCGAGTGCCCCATTCGAGTCTACATTTCCCCCAGTTCCTTATTACCGGTATGAGGCTCTTCTATTGGAGCGTGATTCCTTGTTGGCCCAAATTAGAGAGCTACAATATATCATTAGGACTACCGATGTTGGTGTGAGGGAGCTTCGAGAGGAGATTTATGTGACACGGAGGGTTCTTGAGGCTAGGCTACATGGAGCTACACTACCTGGCAGAGGCCCTGATGCACTGATGGGTTGGGCTACTAAGGTGATGGAGGACTTTGAGAGGCTGGCAGGACCAAAGTTTCCTTGGAGTTGAGTCAGAGATTCAAAAATGGAGATGCTGAGCAGTATTGTGATGGTTATGTAATATGTATAGTAGTGTAAAGTGTGTATCAGTAGACTTTTGAGTTGTATTTATAGACTAACTATGCTGACTAGTGAGTAGGTTGTTGTACCCTTTTGCTTTTACTTCCGAAGCATCTTTACGCTTGTGCTACCTAAAACTTTTGATCTATATATATCAGTTTCTTTTTCCTTCCCAGCACTGTCATTTACTTTATTACACATGTTTTACCTTACTTTATTTATTGCACCAGTTATACCCCTGTGATACCATGTACCCTGTTTTTCATAACTGTTTATATTCTGTAAAGAAGCATGTAATTTACTTAGTTATAACTATTTTCAAAAAGAATATATTTTTGTTTTATAAAACTTTTCTTTTCTACAAAGAATTTGGTTTAAAAGCTAAATAAGTTGTTTGATTCTTTACAGAAAAATGCCTCCTAGAAGAAATACCCGCACCAACACCCAGAATGAAGAAACCAACAACAATAACAACCAAGATGATACAAATCCAAATGTGAACCCATGACCCATGGACCCAGCAATAGCCCAGATTCTTCAAATCTTGGCCCAACAAACAGTTCACCTGGCACAACAACAACAAAGACAGACCAATCCCCAATTAATTTTCAAAACTTTTCAGGCAGTAAACCCACCAGAATTCAAGGGTTCCCTAGAGCCGATTGAAGCAAATGTTTGGTTAAAGGAAATAGAGAAGGCATTTGCCTTAGTAAAAGTAAAGGAAGAACAGAAGGTTGAGTTTGCAAGTTACTATCTGAAGAATGAGGCCACCTATTGGTGGGAGATGGTGAAGACATTGGAAGGTACAGATGTTATTACTTGGGAGAGGTTTAAGGAATTTTTTTTAGAAAAGTATTTTCCTCAGTTTGTCCAAGATCAAATGGAGCTGAAGTTTTTAGAATTAAAGCAAGGGAACATGTCGGTAACAGATTATGAGAGTAAGTTTGAAGAATTGTCAAGGTATGTGCCGTCGTATGTGGATACTGACAGGAAGAAGGCTAAAAGATTCCAGCAAGGTTTGAAACCATGGATTAGAGGAAAAGTAGCCATTTTTGAATTGGATACCTATGCAGGAGTGGTATAGAAGGCTATGATCGCAGAGACAGAAAGTGAGATGTTCCAGAAGGAAAAGGAAAGAAAGAAAAGGAAATTTGAAGGGAATGAGGGTCAGTCGCAACCAGGGAAGTTTCCAAATTTTAAGAAGGGCAAGTTTCAGCCAGGAAGGAATTTTAATTTCAGGAGACAAAATGCAAGCGACGGAGGCCAGGGCAACCGTCCAGTTAATGCGAATCAGCCGAATCAATTGAGATTAATTTTTCCAGATTGTCAAGTATGTGGGAAGAAGCATGGGGGAGTTTGTAATAAGTTGAATGTAGTTTGTTTCAAATGCAATCAGAAAGGTCACTATTCGAGGGAGTGCCGAAATCAGCCAGCAAAAGAACCAGCAAATAAGGATCAGCCTATTCGGAATCCAGCAGTGAAGGTTCCAGCCATTGGATTTACGTGCTTCAAATGTGGAAAGCCAGGACATATGGCCAGGGATTGCAAGACACCAGCTCCAGTCAGTAATGCATTAAGGATCATGGGATCTACCCCAACAGTGAATGAGACTCCAAGGGCAAGAGTTTTTGATATGTCTGTAAAGGATGCTATCTAAGATACGGATGTCTTGGCAGGTACGCTTAATGTGAATTCTTTATGTGCCAAAGTGTTAATAGATTCGGGAGCAACCCGATCGTTTGTTTCACAAGATTTTGTTAGCAAGTTAAATTGTCCAGTTGAGTGTTTATATGAAATAATGACTGTGGAATTAGTAAATCAAGAACGGGTATCTGTTAATCAAGTTTATGGGAATTGTGAGATTGAGATTTTTGGTAGTAAGTTTTGCGTAGATTTGATACCATTTAAGTTAGGGGAGTTTGATGTTATATTAGGAATGGATTGGTTATCTAAGTACGATACCCAGATAGATTGTCGAGATAAGAAGGTAATGGTAAAGACACCAGACGAAATAATAGTAACGTTCAAGGGCCAGAAGCAAGTAAAGAAGTTCTTAACAATGATTCAAGCCAAGAAGTTATTACGGCAAGGATGTGAGCATTTCGTAGAATATGTGATCGACAGAAATCAGGAGCCAACAAAACTTGAAGATATTCCAGTAGTGAATGAATTTCCAGATGTGTTTCCCGATGAGTTACCAGGACTTCCTCCAGATAGAGAAATTGAATTTGCGATCGACTTAGCACCTGGAACAGAACCAGTATCCAAGGCCCCGTACATAATGGCGCCTGTTGAGATGAAAGAGCTAGCGAAGCAATTGCAGGAGTTATTAAAGAAAGGAGTAATCAGACCCAGTGTATCCCCGTGGGGAGCACCGGTATTATTTGTCAAGAAGAAAGATGGAAGCATGAGATTGTGCATTGACTATAGGGAGCTCAATAAGCTTATAATCAAGAACAAGTATCCGTTACCTAGAATCGACAATTTGTTTTACCAATTGAAGGGAGCCAAGTATTTCTCCAAAATTGATTTAAGATCGGGATATCATCAACTGAAGATCAAGCCAGAAGATATACCAAAGACAGCTTTCCGAACAAGGTACGGACATTATGAATTTTTAGTAATGTCTTTTGGATTGACCAATGGCCTGGCAGCATTTATGGACCTGATGAATAGAATTTTCAAGGAATATTTGGACAAGTTCGTTATTATATTTATAGACGACATTTTGATCTATTCAAAGACGGAAGAGGATCATGTGGAACATTTACGGACAGCTTTGGAGATTTTAAGGAAAAAGAAGTTATATGCTAAATTCTTGAAGTGTGAGTTTTGGCTACAGGAAGTTCAGTTCTTAGGACACATAGTTAGTAATGAAGGGATCAAATTGGATCTGGCAAAGATCGAGGCAATTACGAAATGGGAGAGACCGAGAACACCCACCGAGGTAAGAAGTTTCTTGGGATTGGCAGGATATTATCGACGATTTCTCCAGAATTTCTCAAGAATTGCAACACCATTGACAAAGCTTACACGGAAGAATGAAAAGTTTATATGGAACGCCAAGTGCGAAGAAAGTTTTTAGGAATTGAAGCAAAGATTAATCACGGCACCTGTTCTGTCACTTCCAGACGATCAAGGGAATTTCGTAATTTATAGCGATGCTTCTCACAAAGGACTAGGATGTGTTTTAATGCAGCATGAAAAGGTGATTGCGTATGCGTCAAGGCAATTGAAACCACACGAACAAAAGTATCCTACTCATGATTTGGAGCTAGCAGCCATAGTTTTCGCTTTGAAGATTTGGAGACATTATCTGTATGGAGAAAAGTGTGAGATTTTCACGGATCACAAAAGCTTAAAGTACATATTCACACAGAAGGAACTTAATATGAGGCAAAGGAGATGGTTAGAATTGATCAAGGATTACGACTGCTCGATTAATTATCATCCCGGTAAAGCGAACGTTGTAGCAGACGCGTTAAGTCGGAAGGAAAGGTTAAATGAGTTATTAGTACCTGAAGAAATATATAAGGAATTTCAGAAATTTAAATTGGAGATTAGAGTTTGCAAGCCTGAGGAAGCGAAAGTGTACAGTATGACTTTCCAACTGGAGTTATTGGAGAAACTAAAGAAATGTCAGGAAGATGTAATGGATCAAGATTTAAATCGTTTGGTAGGTGAAGAATTATCTACGCAAAAGGATGATCAAGGTATTTTGAGGTTTTCATCTAGAATTTGGATTCCACCGGTGACGGAGTTAAAGAATGAAATTTTACAAGAGGCACATAGTTCAAGATATTCCATCCATCCAGGGAGTACCAAGATGTACAGGGATTTAAAGGAGAATTACTGGTGGCCAGATATGAAGATGGAAATTGTGGAATGGGTTAGCAAATGTTATACCTATCAAAGAGTTAAAGCAGAGCATCAGAGACCGAGTGGATTGCTACAGCCATTGGAGATTCCAGAGTGGAAGTGGGAACATATTGCCATGGATTTTATAGTTGGATTACCAAGAACAAGGGCTAATCATGATGCCATTTGGATTATAGTGGATAGACTTACCAAGTCAGCTCATTTTCTACATATAAATGAAAGATTTTCGCTCGACAAGTTAGTCCATATGTACCTGAAGGAAATCGTAGTTCGTCATGGAGTTCCTGTGTCTATCGTATATGATCGAGATCCAAGATTTAATTCAAGATTCTGGAAGAGTTTTCAAGAATGTTTGGGAACAAGACTGAATATGAGTACGGCCTATCACCCCCAGATGGATGACCAAAGTGAAAGAACGATCCAGACAATCGAGGACATGTTACGCGTCTGTGCTATTGATTTCAAAAGAAATTGGGATAAGCATTTACCCCTGGTAGAGTTTGCTTATAACAACAGTTATCACGCCAGTATTGGTATGCCACCCTATGAAGCCCTTTATGGACGTAAATGCAGATCTCCAGTGTATTGGGATGAAGTAGGAGAACGCAAGATACTTGGACCTGAACTGGTACAACAGACAAAGGAAGTTGTTGAAATTATCCAGAAGAGATTGATAGCCGCACAAGATCGTCAGAGGAAATATGCAGACCAGTCAAGGAAAGACATGGAATTTGAAGAAGGAAGCTTGGTATTACTGAAAGTATCACCATGGAAAGGACTCACAAGATTTGGGAAGAAAGGGAAGTTAAGTCCAAGATATGTTGGACCTTTTGAGATCCTAAAGCGCGTTGGCAAAGTAGCTTACGAGTTGGCGTTACCACCGCAAATGGAGCACATTCACAATGTTTTTCACGTATCAATGCTTAAGAAGTACAATCCAGACTCCAGGCATGTAATAGAATATGAACCAATAGAGCTTCAGGCATATTTGTCATATGTAGAAAGTCTGATAGAGATTCTAGAGGAGAGAGAGAAAGTATTGAGAAATAAAGTGGTAAAGTTAGTAAGAGTATTGTGGAGAAACCCAAAGGTTGAAGAGTCAACCTGGGAGTTAGAAAGTGATATGAGAGAATAGTACCCTAATTTATTTTCTTAAGAGATTCTGAGGACAGAATCCTTTTAAGGGGGGAAGGATGTAATATCCGGGATATATCGTGTAATTATTTTTGCTTTTAAATAATTATTATTTGTGTTCAGTATCTATTCTGTGAATTAATTGTTATCTGTGTTTAGATATTTAAAAATAATATTAATTGAGTATTTTAATTTTTATATATCCAAAATAAAATATAAATAATTGTCATATCTTCCTAATTAATTTTATGTTGATTTATGGATTTATAAGGATCATATGAAATTTATAAAATCTTTTTCCGAGTACTTAAAATCTATTTTATAAAAACGGGAACCAACCGACGTCATCCGTTGTTACGTTTTTGTAACCCGAAACTCTTCCGAGAACTTCTTCCTAACCTAATTGTAATATTCCGAGCATATTCCATGTTTCGACTTTTTCAATCTGGCGTACGGTTTGTCCTGCGCGGGTCCCGGCGCAACATTTTCGATACAATATTCGTTTCGGTAAATCAATAAAACTCGTATTCTCGATAAACGGGAGCTTTTTATTAAACTATCCCAATTATCACTTCGTAGTACGTGTAACCAGGCGCTGAGACCAAGACCGCAGTATAAATTGTACTGATTTGGATAATTATCCCGAAAACCGATACCGTTTGGATCAATTTTTATAAATAAACGTACCGTTTTATATCCGGAATGATCCAACAGGATACTAATTTTTTTTAAATATAAATAGCCTTTTACCGTATTTTATTTCGTATCAAAATCATTTGCAGACAGATAATTATATAATTTTACAGAGAAAAATTATATATTCATAAACTGTTCCAAGAATCAAACCAACTTTTGAAGGTGTTATTGATCTATGTTTGAAAAGCTCGAGTACCAGATTTGAAGGTCTTGAAGAGCTCTATCAGATTCCATAACCTATTTTACTGCAGAATCAAAGGTTGATTTTATATATTTTTATTTATTTTCGAATTATTTTGATTAAAAATATGAATTTTTGTTCGGATGGTTGTTTGTATGATTTGATGATTGCATGTTGTAGAGCTTGTTTTCCTGATGATTTTGATATATTATACGTCTGATTTGGAGTTCAATAACATGTTCAAATTTGAGTTTGATTTTCGAATTTCAAAATTAGGGTTTATAACTCGTATGAATGTTTTCAATTGAAATTTGGGGGGTTTTGATTCAGGGGTTATTAACTGTTGATTTATAGTGGATTGTGTTCCTTATGAAATTTGCAATCGATTGGTATATAGCTCGTTAACAGAGGAATAGTGAATTGAAGGGAGTTGTGTTTTTAAGTTTTACGATGTTCGCCGGAAATCGGCGATGTTCTTGGCCATTTTCCGGTCAGGACAGGGATGATTATTGAATTTTGATTGCATGTATAAGTTGCTGGTAACCTGTAGATTAATTCTGGACAGTTTGGTGGCCAGAGGTGGCCGAAATCGTGTTCTCCGGCCACACTTCGGCGAGTCGACGATGGGAGTTTGCAAAATTACAAACAGGCCCCTGTACTTTTGGAGATGATGAAGTTAGGTCCCTGAAGTTTCCAGACTTTGCAAAAATTGGATTCCTGTTTTAAAAATATTTAAAAATCATATTTCCTTTTTATTTTTATTATAAAAATTCATTTTTAATTTCTGAAAATTCTAAAAATTATTATTTTAATTCCGAAAATTATTTTTAATTCAAAAATAAATCTGAATTAATTAGTTAATTAATTTCAGTTAATTTTTAATTGATTAATTGGTCAATTAATTCGAAAATTAATTGATTAATTGATTTAATTAATTATTAATTGATTTTAATTAATTATTTAATTAGATTTAATTATTTAAAAATGATGTAAAAATTTCGAAAAATAGTTTTGAGCTTTAAAATATTATTCTAAATTATTTTCAAGGCTCGATAATTATTATAAAATTATTTCGGAGCCAGAATTGGCCAACCGAACCTTGTTTATTTACCCGAAATTGATCCAAAGACCCGTTTTAATTCCGAAAAATATTTTAAAAATCATTTTAAATACCAGAAAGCCTATTTATGACCCGAAATGTCTTTATAAATGATATGTCATTGATTATGTGACGTGTTATGTGTTATATGTGACATGTTGGTTGACTGTCGGTCTATATATATTCGATGTTTACTGTTTCTTGCGTAACTTTCAGTCCGTTAATCGGATTTGGGTGAAACGAAGGGTAGATAGGAGTATGTGTTGAATAGAATCCTATGAGTTGAATATTGATAGATGCTTATGATATGTGAGCAGAAGAGGCAAGGCGTAGGAAAGGGAAACAGGTAGTTGAGGAGTAAGACGGTTGAGATTGAAAGCGAGTGCAGTGTAATAAGCTAATACCAGGCAAGTGTTCTGAACTTTCTCGAGATATTGTCGTGATTGATATTCTTGTTTTATATTGCAAGTGCTTTGAAGCACTGAACCCTAAACCTTGATTCCAGTTATTGATCTTGAGCTGTAACCTGATTCTTTCTAGACCATTGATTGTTGTATACCCAAACACGAACCTCAAGTATACGATACTACTCCACAAATACATATAAACTAAATATTAAACACTGAACCAGATTGCTTACACATTCAAATCTTTGTATTTTACGCTTGGAAAGACCAAATCCTTGAACCCTGAAACATTGATTCATTGTTAGCCAATTCTTTCATTACCTAGCATCCAAACTTTAAAAATACTCTTTTGATCCTTATGCAAATTAAAACCATTTCATTATGGAACATCAAATATTGTTAATGATACTGGTTATTGTTTATTATTGTTTATTCTGTTATTATGTTAGAATTGGATTGTTTTTATAAAATTGTGGACCAGATTCGTGGTCAGGCCATATAATGGTCAAGTTAGGCCAATGTGTGTCTTGGATCCAGTAGTTAGAGCAGTGTTGTGTGCTTTGCTCGGGGTTAGTGCGTGACTGATCAGCAGCCTAACCTTGGTTTATAATATGAAAACATAATATCCAATTCTAAATCATAATCCATTGTTCACTTGATATCATAACCATGTTCACCTGATGATCATTATTCTCAGTTTTGTCATTGTGACTTGCACAGCTAGTTAGCTCATTTGTGCGATATTGTTTCTGTTCTTTTCCAGTTAAAAAGGAACCGGTTGGTACAGAGATCCCCAGTCCAGCGCGAGAGCTAGGGGTTCAGGTTGATTGAGCTGAGCTTGTAGGCTTCTTTTGGAATAATTAAGTCTGTAAAAGTTGTAATAATGTTTAATACTCAGTTTTGAGTTTGGAATAGTTGGGATTTAAACGTTTGTAATATAATAGTGTGTTTGGCTTGTGTGCATACTTTAACCTGTTGCGGTCCGTGGTGGTTGGTAAGTAGGGTCACTGCATATTATCATTATCTTTATTATTGTTATTAGCAGGTTATAAATAAGGTGTGTGGACCCCAAACTTCTGACCCGGGTTTGGAGGGCGCCACATCACCCTTGCGCTAGGGACCGCTTTTTGAGGCCTTGAGCTGACATCCAGTGGCCAGTTTTTGGTGAGGACTCTGCATATCCACCTCCTGATACACCACCCACTGAGGGTGATGATGATGATGATCTCTCCGAGTAGGTATACCCTGTGTTCCTTTCTACTACCTTCACTGGGGACAGTGAAGATTTTAAGTTTGGGGGTGGTAGTTAAGGAATATTTTGTGTGTGTGTGTCATATAGTTGCATATTCATGATAGTTTAGTTCATATAATTGCATAATTTTTGCCATATAGTTTTTTATAGCTTTATTTGTTTATCATGTCATGTAGCTCAAGCATATGCCATGATCCCTTTTGCGATGATTTGCCGACTGATTTGTGATGTTGATGCGAGTGTAGTGATAACATTAAAGTGATGTTGAGTGTGTAGGTTGATATGCATGCTAGAAACACTTGTATTTTCACTAAGTCTTAGGGAGTGCTTAAGGACTAGATTGTTGTTATGGTCTGATTGTTTTCGAGGATAATCTATTTATTATGCTTAGAATTTTATAAAAAAAAAAGAGTTAATGCATAATTGATCACGAATGAGCTCTTTGGTATTCGATTTATTAAGTTCTTAGGGGACTTTGTGCCTAGTGACCTAAGGCTTTTAGAGTCTGGGATCCGCTAACCTAACGCTCGCTACATGGGTACCATTGTATAAGTCTTTTGTGGACCTCACTCATTGCACGGTCAAATAAGCATTATTGTTATGAATAAAAAGCATGATTCCGTAATAAGCTCCAGGATTCTTGTAGTGTTATAAGTCACTTTGTGCCTAGAATTTTTTATTCTTTGTGTAATCATGTGATTGCCTTGATGATAGTTGAGTCATAATAATTGATCTAGTTCCGAAGTATATCTGTTAAGCATCTACACACACCATGTTTCTGACTGAATGTTAGTTTGCATGATTTGATTGATCTTTAGTCGCTTAATTACATTTGTTGAGATATTGTAAGTTGGTTGGTTTGGTCGTAGTAAGGGGGATCGTTGCATTTCATATAGATTGCATTCATACATGTTTTTATTTTGTTTTTGAGTCTGTGACGCTTGAGGACAAACATCGATTTATTTTGTTTTATTTAGAGTTAATGCATAATTGATCATGAGTGGGCTCTTTGGTATTCGAGTTATTAAGTTCTTAGGGGACTTTGTGCCTAGTGACCTAAGGCTTTTAGAGTCTGGGATCCGCTAAACTAACGCTCGCTACATGGATACCATTGTATAAGTCTTTTGTGGACCTCACTCATTGCACGGTCAAATAAGCATTATTGTTATGAATAAAAAGCATGATTCCATAATAAGCTCTGGGATTCTTGTAGTGTTATATGTCACTTTATGCCTAGAATTTTTATTCTTTGTATAATCATGTGATTGCCTTGATGATAGTTGAGTCATAATAATTGATCTAGTTCTGAAGTATATCTGTTAAGCATCTGCACACACCACGTTTCTGGCTGTATGTTAGTTTGCATGATTTGATTGATCTTTAGTCGCTTAATTGCATTTTTTGAGATGTCGTAAGTTGGTTGGTTTGGTCGTAGTAAGGGGGATCGCTGCATTTCATATAGATTGCATTCATGCATGTTTTTATTTTATTTTTGAGTCTGTGACGCTTGAGGATAAGCATCGATTTAAGTTTGAGGGTGTGATAAGTGGCATTTTATACCACTTAGAACGTCTTATAATAGCTTAAGTTGGTGTCTTGAAATCAAGTATTTTGTGTATTTGATGCGTTTTTCTAGTGTTTGTGCATTTCTGGGTATTAGTTGCATTTTGGGGGAGAATTCATCAAAAATAAGCCTTGGCATGTGTCTAGCATTGCAAGAGGGAAGAGAGGAGCAGATTACAGTAAAGAAACGGAGCAAAAACAGACCATTTTCCATTAGGGGTCTGAGCGCCCGCTCAGCTATGCTGAGCGCCCCCTCAGCTATGCTGAGCGGTCGCGCAGGAAGCTGAGCGCCCGCTCAGACGGAAAATCAGATTTATTATTTTAGACTCCTATTTCTGTTTGGCTTCCAACTTCTGAGTAATATGAGTTTTATGGGACTCCTATATAAGTAGATTTCAGAGACGTTTCACGTGTGTTGGATCGGTGTATTAATCAAGGAGTGAAGGAGATAAGGAAGAAGACCGTTTAGCACACTGCAACGAAGAGGAACCATATTTTCTTGTGATTATTTATTTCGTTGTAACGTTGGATGCTAGTTTTCTTTGATTTGAACCTATTTACTCTTGTGACGTACTCTGGTTTAATATAATTAGTTTAGTTATTATTCTTTTGTGTTTATTTATCATGTTTTCATATGAACCCATGATGACGATAAGTGCTAACATGGGCTAATCGTGATCATGGGGTCGTAACGGATTTACTATGGAATTCTTTACTTAGTTGTTTAATACCTTAGAGTGTGATGATTGTATGATATCTAGTATTGGTTGTGCGTATTCGTCTTATGTGCGTCGCGAACATATAAGATAGGGTGTTAATCACATGTGAAGTGACGGTGGATCTCGAGATTTAGAACTTGCCATGCTTGCATAGGTTCATGTACGAGTCTGCATGATTAGTGGGTAACTCTAACCGTTTTATTCCCCCTGTGTAATCAAAAGGAATAACTTGTTCTTAAATCATTATGTTGTCAATTTCTGTAGACATATAGGGACTCAACATAATTGATGCCTATTCAACTTCTATCTTAATTGTGGATGTTTGGTAGGATGGTATTAGTACAATGAAAGTTGGCTTTTATCAGTTTCGTGTTATTCGATTAATATCATCACTGTTGCATGCTAAGGGTAATAACAATGACTATTGAAGGAAGTAGTAATGAAGTTGTGATCTCATGAGTGTTTTAATATTGTTAATTCGAAGTGTTAATTAAGTGATTAATTTTAGTAGTTAATTATAGTTAATAATTAGTTACTTAAATCTAAATGTTATTGTCATAGCATTGAGAAGTAATCATCCATTGATGAGTGAGTTTAGTTGAACATAGTTAGTCTGGGTCTCTCTGGGAATGAACTAGAAAGTATTCTATATTACTTGCGAACGCGTATACTTGTGTGAATATTAGCGCGTGTTTTCGCCCTAACAGTTAGGTATGCTTAATTATTTTTAAAGTTCTTTTGATGTCTAAGAAATTTTTAATGCAGCCAGAAATAAATTTGATTCTCCCTAAAAAGATGAAATTTTTGCCAAGTCAAAATTATTCTCTCGACGGATGTTCATTATCCGTTGAAAATGAATATCCGTTGAATTTAAGCATCCGTTGAAAGTCAAATATATTTCTGGGTACTTAATCTCTCGACAGATAATTGTACATTTTTTTATCCGTTGATTTGCTTTAATCATAGCCATTAATTCTACACCTAATCCGTCGAATTTACTTACAGTGTGTATGTATATGTCGATGGATAATCTTTAGAATTTCTACAGTTTATTTCATTTTTAAACGGCTATTTTTGGCAATTTTCATTGGGTACTTTATTGTAATTTGTAATTCATATTTTTACTCTCTTTATCTCCAAAACCCTCGTCCTCTGTAACTGCTTACAAATCAAAAATGGCACCTGTAGTCAAGCTTATGTCTCAATCTAGGTTTATCTATGAAAAGAACAACTTCGTAGTTCTAGTGGACAAGAGCGTTGCTAACTCTGAAGATTTCCACAAAATGATGGTCTTCATTAGCAACTGCCATGATCGAGTCTCCAGTGATTTACTGTGAAGTTGTGGAGCAAATCTGGACTATAGCTGTGTACAACTCTGAAGACAAGACTATTACCTTCTCTCTTAAAGGTAATGACTTATGTATCAACAGTGATGAAATTCAAGCTTGTCTTCATTTGCCTGAAAATAACACTTCTATTCCACACACAGACATAGATGTGACTAACATGCTTAGGACTATGGGATATCTCTTGATTATACCAATTTAGGTGGAATTAGGAGAATGGGCCTTAGAAAAGAATGGAGCTTTCTCCGTGACTCTATCATAAAAGTATTTTCTGGTAAAATTAGTAATTTTGATGCAGTTACTTCACCAATGGTTAACATGCTTTATATGCTTCTAAATGACTAATATTTTAATTTCAGTAATAATTTCATGGTAGAATTAAGGTATAAGTTAGGGGATATCAAGAGAAGGTCCAAGAATATATATTATGCTAGGTTTCTCATAATGCTAGCAAATCATGTTTCTAAAGATCTTTATTGAGAACCCAAACAACAAGCTAGCTTGTTGGGTCCAAGAAAGGAGGGTACTTGCTAACTTGAACAGGAACAACCTCCACAGTGATGTGCCTCTCAACTACTTGCCAATCATGGAGGCACCTCATGTAAGTGAGGTAAATATTCTTATCCCAACCCAATCCTAACTCCAAATTTTTTTGACTTCTACTGTGGCTATGGAGTTTTTGAATATGACAAAACATATGCCTACCTATGCCATAAAACCTAAAATTTCAAAGTCCGAATGAAAGAATCCACACTATAGTTCCTCTCAAAAGAAACTAGTTTTAAAAACTACCATAACACATAAGGGGAGTGTGAAGGGTAGTGAGAAAGGTGAGGGACATGGTAAAGATCAAAGAAGCCCTAAGAATAAGGTGAGAGAGGTTAGTGTATACCATCCTAGCCACACCACAGTCTCCGAACAGGCTGTGATACTTAACAAGGATATTAGCACATTATTAGCTGCATCCTCCCAAAAGGATGCAACTATTAAAAATAGCTCTTCTTCAAGAGCATAGAACAAGAGGGGTAGGGACACCACAGACGAAACTCAAACCTATATCAGAAAGAAGAAGTTGAAACCATTGGGGGAATCACAGGGCATACACACTGTTCCTACTGTAGTCAAAGACTCAGTTCATGCACCATCTCAAAGTCAGATTGATGTGGCTCCAATAAATATGGAGTCACAGCCAAATTCTCTCACAATTGAAACACCTCACACACACAATTCTTCCACAAACTCACTGGACGTGGATATGATAAACACATCAATTCCTGATTGTCCATCTTTGAAACTCATGGAGGAGCCAAAATCAAAAGCAAGTGAGTATCATATTATTGATGATTTGCTGGATCACTTTCCCCCTCTTTCAGAAACTAGTGATAAGTCTGTGCATACAAATCTCAAATTAATTACCACAGACTCAAATATAGTTTCAACTCCTAACTCTATCATTTCTACCTCCTCGAAGGATATTCCTCATCTGTTGATAAGTGATTGTCTCTCGACAGATAAGCTTAACAGCAATTATCCGTTGACACTCACAACTGCTACTTCGACGGATATCTCTTATCCGTTAAAAGTCTCTACACAACTAGATATTTCCAATATTATGACAAGTTTAGACGACTTAGTAGTTGTATAATCACTTCTAGGACTGAGGGAATGGAGTTATTTGAGTGAGAGGCTGAGTTTCTCTCAGGAAAAAGGAGAGGAAAAGAGTGATTGTCCACATGCTGTTTCTTCCAGCATGGTAAAAGTGAGTGAGACGAGTCCCACCTTAGATGGTGAAGGTGAGGGTGTGAGGGTGGGAATCCAAGGGGATCCCTTGATGCAAAAAGAGAGAGAGAACATGAGAGAAAAGCATGTACAGAAGAAAAATGGGAGGAACCTATTGCAAGTGAGTTAAGGGATATCAATTAGGCAGAAAAGAGAAACAATTTCAGCAAGAATATCAAGCTGTTATAGCATCTGTCTCTTTTGATGCTGAGGTATTTACTCACCCTGTTCCACCATATGAAATCTTAGCTGAATAGCGCAATAAGGATGCAGAGAGGACTCTAACTTGGTACACACTACAACCTCTATGCTAAGTGAAAAGGATGCAATCAACTATCTTCCACCTACAACTGGTGTTGATTTTAAGTTTAATTCTGTTGATTATTTTGGGGATGTGTAACACCCCCAAATCCGGGGTCGGGGATCCGGGTTGTCACGAGTTCCATTTCCCTTAATAATACCCAATCTTAATAAACAATCAACTACTCCGTACTGTGACCCCACAATAAACACACACACCACAAGTTATAGTCTCAGAGATGAATATCCAAAAATAACACGAGTCATTTTATTCCACAATTATTTGCCATTACACCTTAAAGGGGTTTCTGAATAAATTTACATTTTCCTTGCCATTATTACAATTCATAAATATACATAAGTCCGGTACATCAAGAGTTGAAAGCCTAGCCTATTGGTAGATCCTACCTCAGCTACAATGGCATCAACGCCTACAGGAAACTGCGGAACGTTTCCTATCCGCTCGCGAATTGGGAGCTTGATCCTGTTCATCTAGTCTATCTGATGTTGTGTGATGAAAGAAGAAAGCAAGGGTGATCAACAAGCCCACCAAAATAATATGTATAATAATTAACAATATATGAGCATTCTCATAGTACTCATAAAAGTCTTGGTCAAGAAGAAATGAACCAAGCTGATATCTTAACGCGACCAAGTCGCAAAATATTCAGTATATATATACATATACTTTTCACAATCTTTGAAATCCTCTAACATGTATAATATACACAGAGTTCCAGTTTATAACTGTATAAAAATATCGTTGCAAGGTGATCTCATATATCTAACCTTGTCTCAACGTTTTTCTGAAAATCTTTGACATGCACAAGATAATCATTTACTAGATATAAGTTTAAAAGATGAAGTTACAAGATACTCCTATATACTTATATCTTTTCCGAATACTACTTGAACTACCACCGTTCAATGTATAAATAGTTCCTCCCATAGATTAAGCTACAAGACAAAACTTGTATGAAATCAATCTTTAAAATATCATCAAAATAAAATGAAGTTACGAGATACTTCATTTGATGCAAACATCATTTTGAAAACTTGACCCTGCCAACACTCAACAATCGCCCAACCGTAGCCTTTCTATCGAAGTGCTCTGGGTAGTGTTGCAGAAATATCCAATTGGATGATGAACTCATTACGGGAGTTTGCCGCGCCAGGAAGACCAATTACGATGATCAGTCGTAGTAGTACAACCCCACCATTTTCTACATGTAGAGGAGAACCTGTCGGATTTACTTGTCAACCGAACACTGAACTCCTAAGGAATGGACCGCCTTAGCGGAACTTCCAGGCCATTTGGGCCAATATAATAAGGCTGGGCCGGCGCTACTCGCCCACTTACGCCACTCCTAGTTCAGATGAAATCCATGACTCTGAAACGTAAAGCTCGTCCCCCATTTCCCCAAGTAGAAACTTGTTGATACGGCTCCACCAAGAAGTCGTATTTAGTTGGAAAGGAAAACTCACCGATATTTCCCAGGCGATGCCTGTTAATGGATTAACTTGTTCCAAGAATTTTACTTCCCGAGTGTTGGGTAAGTAATCAAAATTCTTTTATCCAGACAGCAACCTTGTTGCGAATATAAAACACACCACAGAGCCGGATCCTTCAGGTTTTGAGCGAGTATTTAAATCCCCTTCGAAAGGAGGATCTTAAATATAAAAATGAGTTTTGGGATCCGCTCTAACTTTTAAAAATCATTTTGAAGACTCGCAAAACATTTTTGAGAATGTTCGGAATGATGCTGATTTAACAAAATAAATCAGTCCCAATATATTAGAAAATATCTGAATATTATTATTTAAATAATATTCCCATAAAGAATAATCTTTATAAAAATAATTGAAGTAGAAGTTTTAAAACTTATACTTGAAATGAATATTAAATAACCAAAGATATACTTATACCAAGGTACTATCTTTATTTGAATAATCAAAAGTGAGTTTGATTATCGACACCTTATTCTTTAATAAAATAAAGAATATATCTCAGCAAATAATCGGAGTCATAGATCCTCAAATGAATATTCAAATAATATTCAATAAATAAAATAAGCTGAGTCATAAGCCCTCGAATGAATATTTGAAATAATATTCAATAAATAAATAAGCTGAGTCATAAGCCCTCGAATGAATATTCGAAATAATATTCAATAAATAAATAAGCTGAGTCATAAGCCCTCGAATGAATATTCGAAATAATATTCATTAAATAATATAAAGTTATCGAATAAACCTTATTCGATTAATAGTTTTGAAAACTATAACCATATATATATAAATATATATATATATATATATATAATCTACTCGGGATCCTCGACTCCCGGTTTTAGAAAATATTTTCACCTTTGGGTCCCTATACTAAGGGTATATGCAAATTACCGCTATTCTCTAGCATAGGTATTATCAACTGAACCAACAAATATATATGGCAAGAATACGAAACAGGCATGCATATGTACCATATCACATGCTACAATATATCGCAAGAATTTGCTAATTTAACCATCATGCATCTATCACAAGATAATGCATATACAAGTGTATACATCACAACAACAGTATAACGGATAGAAAACTTGCCTGAGTGCTCCGGATAGACTTAAGCTTAGAGTGGGTCCGATAACCTATGAACAACAACATAAGTCGGAATTAAACCCCAGTCCCTTAAGAAACTAGACTTTAACCATTTAGAGTCCTAACATTCGTTTTCGCGCTTAACGATTTACTTAAGTCGCTCGAGTACCCTCGGCTCCACCATTTTTAATAAATTAACCATTAAGAATTTTAAAGCGATTCTTTCGCGAGTACCTTACCAACTGCCTAATCCACTTTACATAAATGTTTCATACCCCAAATAGTCATTTAAAGTCCTTAACCAAGGTTTCAAAGTAAGATGAGGGGTAATGGTTCGGTCGCGAAATGCCGTTACTTAAAACGGTCGTTTCTACTAAACCGTACATCGGATTCAAACGAACCACATATCATAACGAAGCTCGTAACATGAACTATCTAAATATGGAAATGGTTAAAACCTAGCAGGGAGTTATCGGGTCCTAATGTTATGAACAAAAGCAGTCTAAAGTAAATCGGACATTACGACGACTATGTTTACGCGATTTCCCAAATTTTTACCATTCCAAATCATATCAATCCAACTACCAATCAACAACAACTGAAGATACACATCAATGCTACTGATTTCAGTCATAATAAGCTCAAGGATCTCAATCCAATCATATATTATAACATCTCCAAATTCAACTAAACTACTTAACAATTAAGCTCGAATCATGCTTATCATTCAAATTACTACTCATCCATCCAAACCATCTCCAAACTTCAACATTCAAACTTATTAATAAAGGGTGTGAAGATTTATACCTTCCTTGGGAGGTGTTAAGTTGCTAGGAAGCCTTAGAGAGCCTCCTACAAGCTTGATCTTTCCAAAGAAATCAAGAACACAAAGTTAGGCTTTGAAGTTTCTAAAAGTCCAATTTAAAGAACTGTAAAAATGAGAGTCTTACCATGCTTATTTGGAAGAGACTTGTAAACAAGAGTTGTAGGACATCTCAATACCTTTCCAACGAGCTATAGAACACAACATTTGAGTGAGTATTGAAGGAGATATGGCAGTTTAAAGTTGCTTGGTTTGTTTTGGCCGAGAGCTTTTGCTCTTGGAAGCAAAAGTCAACTTCTAATTTTTGTGTTTTATGATATTTGTTTGGTTGCTTCTCCTTTTTGCCTTGGAAAATGTTTTAGCTTTTTACCATGATAAATTTTACATGGCCCGAAATCAACCAACAAAACAAAACCCCTTGTCATGCTTATGTCATCTTGTACATGTCATAATGCTTCCACTTGTTCACACCTTGTTGGTTTGATGACATCATCATCCCTAACCTCCTTGATTAACTCCTAATTGCTTGCCTAATGACCGTTGATCTGTTATACGGTTCGCTTAACTTTCGTTTTCATTTATCGTTTGAGGGATCATACCCGGGATCTTATTACTTAGGTTTCTTTAACCTTTCTCAATACATTATATTCCTTTCATGATCCTCTCTTATAATCCTTGAATTTAAATCCTTTTTATTCTGTTACCTTATACTCAATTCTTTCTGTATCTGGTAGATTTTCGGGAAAAATCAAAGTGTTCGAATTTGGATTCTGACGATCTTTACATACACTTATTTATCGTATAGAGTACTAATAATATCCCAGAAGATCAATAACAGAACCCCTACATAGTGTGGCATGAAAAGTTTTCTCATTCAGCATAATCTGCAAAATCACTATTCATAAGGGTTTCAAAAATTTCAAAATATTGGGGTTATTACAGGATGATTCTCATGGAGGAGATGCTGATGAAACTGGCATGAACATAGGGGGAGATGTAGAGCCTAGCTCATCTACAAACACTCCAGCCTGGATGTTCACAAAAGATTGTAGTTATCATCACTTCACATCCACTCTATTCAAGCTAATTTATCATACCCAAACAGCCATTCAAGCCACCACCAATGCCAGTACCAAAGACATCTACAAGCCCATCTTGAATCTCTGCAACTACACAAAATTCAAACTCTCAAACAAATTCAAGATATGAATGACATCAAGAACACTAATGAGGCAGTTAAAAAGAACATCAATGAAAGAATGTGTAACACCCCCAAATCCGGGGTCGGGGATTCGGGTTGTCACGAGTTCTATTTACCTTATCAATACTTAATCTTAACAGTCAACCAACTACTGCGTACTGTGACCCCATAATATACACACACACACCACAAGTTATAGTCTCAGAGATGAATACCAAAAATAACACAAGTCATTTTATTCCACAATTATAAGTCATTACACCTCAAAAGGGTTTCTGAATAAATTTACATATTTTTTGCCATTATTAAAATTCATAATATACATAAGTCTGGTACATCAATAGTTGAAAACCTAGCCTATTTGTAGTTCCTACCTCAGCTACGGCGGCATCAACGCCTACAGGAAACTGCGGAACGTGTCCTATCCGCTCACGAATTGGGAGCTTGGTTGTAACGACCGGGAAATTTACGTTGTATTATATCATATTTATAATAAAATATGTGTATTAATATGTCATTTATGTGTGATTATCTGTTAAACCCTATTTATTATGTGTTACGTGTATTCCGTATCATTTCGGTATTTTTAAGGTATTTTTCAGATGTTTTATATCGTATTCATATGTTTCATTTCAAACGTTTTACGACCTAAACAATGATTTTAAACCCAGTATTTCAAATAAAATAATGGGCCTTATTTTTTTTAAACGGCTTTTACAATCGCAATATTCTGAACAACTAGATATTTTATAAATTTTCTCGTTTTATGAAAAATGACATTTCCGGGCCCCATTGGGTGTTAAAAACCCCACAAAAATCACATTTTTATTTTTATAAAATTATAGGACTTTTATTTATACCATTTCCTTGTATTTTTGAATTATTCACAATTTTTGGAAATTTTTGGCATATATATTGTATATATAAAATATTTATAAATTAAATTTTAATACCCAAAAATTATGAAAATTAGGGCCAAATATTTTTATTAGGAGTGTAATTAGCCCCTTAATTTTATTTAGGGTTATTATTTTACATAGTATAAATAGCTGAATTTTCAGTAATTAATTATTAATTAATTATAAAAAATCAGTAATTAAGCAGAAATTCAGAAAAAGGGGGATTAGGGTTCTTGGAGTTCTTGGAATCAAAGCCAATTTTCATAGTGATTTTGTGCACCGATTTGATCATGTAAGTAATGGTTGTGAATCTCTTTCAATTTGCTATTCGTTTCTGTAAATGATTTTAGTGTTTGATTATTCGAGTTCTAATTCGTATTTTCGGTTTTTTTAATTCGAATTTGGGTTCTTTAATTAGTTGATTGTTAGATGATTATGACGATATAGATGAGTAGATCGTCGATTTTCTTGTCGAACGGCACCGGTTTCTTAGTTTTTGGCTTCGATTTCGTGCTCGCCGGAAAAGCGGCGACGTCGCCGCTGTTCTTCGCGGCTCAGGCATCGGTCTGGACGAAGACGAAGCAGGAGGTCGATGGGGACGCCAGGCTTGAGTCTGTGATGCTGCAGTTGGCTGGAAGTTGGGGAAAGGAGTAATCGAGTTGCTCGCCGTTTTTACTCGCCGGAAATTGCCGCCGACGCCGGTTTCTGGGCAGTCGGGGCGGTGTTCTTGAACGACCCGGGTTCGACCCGGGTTTGATCCTGAAAACCTAACCCTGAACCCTGATTTTGTGTTTCTGGTTATGTTAATATTTATTCTATTTTTCTAAAATCAGAAATTAGTTTTAGTAATTCTAAAAATTTAATAAAAATCAGTTTTAAATTTTGAAAAATAGTATTATTAATTTCTAAATTATTTTAGTAAATTATAAATTCGAATTTATTTATTTAATTATTTAATTATTTATCTAATTATTTATTAGTTATCTAATTAATTAATAATTAGGTAATTAATTAATAATTAGGTAATTAATTAATAAATAATGATTAAATAATATGATTAATAATCCGATAATTAGGGAATATTACGTGTAACTCGTATCTATAAGAGCAGTGATTCGATAATTAAAATTATTATTCGAGCGATAATTATTCGAAGAATATCGTAATAATTATTCGTATCGAATAATTAAATACAGTTAATTAATTGATTAATTAATCGTATAGGTATTGTAATAATAGCGATTCGATAGTTATTCGAGAATTGCCAATAACTCGTAATTATACGAGTAATTGAACAATAAGTTCGATTATTGCTATTATTATTATTATTATTCAGACGATAGTGAATTATTCGTATAATATTGTACTAATTATTCGTAATAAATAATTAAATACCGATAATCGATTAAATCGTATAAGTTGTAATAATAATCGTAATAACTCAATAATTATACGGGAAGGGTGAATGACTCGTATTTATACGAGTAATTGATTGTTGACTTGGATTATGATTCGAATAATAACTAATTATCCGATAAATAATGTAACAGCTAGTTTTATCGATTATTTATAAATAATCGATCTAATCGAATAAATAACGATAAGTTGTAAATATTTGTAATAAATTGTGATTAATCCTAAAAATTATGGATTAATTATTTTAAATTATTAAATAATTATTTGTTAATTATTTATTGGTTATTTATTTTTTTAAAATATTTAAAAGTGATTAATTATTTCGATAATTGATCACATGATTTTTAATAAATCATAACTTCTTCATTTTAACACCAAAAATTATAAAAAAATTATTTTTGACTTTGATTTTTCTTAAATAACTATTTAAAAATTATTTTGGGATTTAAAAGGTTGTAAAAATTATTTATATTGAATAATAAATTGAATTATCAGTGTTTAATTGATAATAATTCAACCCTTAGTCCGATTTGAGCGGAACGAAAGCCATTTTACTCAGAAAAATGAATTCTTTTCATTAAAAATAATATGAAGACCTAATTTCTTCTCGAAATTAGTTGACTTTATTGATTGCTTGATTATCAGTCGAAATACATGCCGAGACGAGTCCGAAAAATTCCGGAAAAAATGGGAAATAAAGGAAAAGGTGATCAACGGAGCAATCAGCGAGTCGATTTTGATTCTAAAAATTATTTTAATTATAGAAATGATTATATGCTTATGTGCTTATGTGTATTATGTGGTTAATCGAGTCCTACTTGCTTATATGTAATATAAGAGTCAGTCATAAGCGCATGGGTAGATAATAGGAACGAAATGAAGTCGATTCAAGATGCAAATTGAAGTACAAGATGACTTAACCAATTTATTTTGCTAACAGAAGCTAAGCCAACAAGGCAGGTCAAGTAGGGGATAGACGGAAGTGATTTAATTGCAGTAAGTCCCGCAGAAGGCAAGTTTCTCCTCTATTCTATTTTCTAGAATAGTTATATTCTCTTCAGATTCTTATTACATTTGCACTATTTTAATTCCTTTATTCATATCTCAGCTCGATTCTTGAATTATTCTTTTCATTTGAATTTATTATTCATATTCCAATGGTTACTCACAGTTATTGATATATTCTGGTGATTAGAATATATCAAAGCATACCGATTTGTTCCGGTTGCTATTCCAGGGACTGGATAATACTACTTTTGGGATTAAGTCTACTTAATCCTAAGGACCGGGACATAGCCGGATCCTTGAGATGGGCCGTAGTGCCTGGGTGCCCGACGGGATCTATATAGTGAGATATAGATCTGCACTGTATCATGGCTGATCAGCAGGGTATAGCTGCGAACTTGAGTCCAGTTTAGTTCGTTTGCATTCGCCAGTAATGGCCTTCTTTCTATTCTTATGAGGTTATATCTTTGCAGATATACCTGCGTTACGGATTCAATTATAATGCTTTAACACTGTTTATATTTTGTGGACTTGTTGAGCAATTTTCAGCTCACCCCTTTTTGTTATTATTCACCTTATTATTTTCAGTTAAGAAGGAATATGAAACCCATCAGAACACGAGTGGTAAAGAAACGAGTCAAGCCTCGGGATCCTCTCATACCCAAGGTGTTGATCCCAATTCAGGAAGAAAGCTTTGAGTTGCCCGAGCAGGTGGAGTGTTGATAGATAGTATGTGTGTTTGAATAAAAGCTGAACTTAGTTTAAAAATAAATTAGACAATGGTTTGTAATAAAGAGAAATTGTAAGATTTTAAATGTTGGTTTGTAATAAAAATAGTTAGTGGTTCTTGTTTTCATACTTCAACCTAAAAAAAGTCTGGGTTAGTGTTAAAGGGTTTAGTTTCATTTCTTTATTATTTATTAATTAGCTTGTACAGATTTGATGATTAGCTCGTAACCCCCAGACTTATACCCGGGGTCTGGAGGGCGTTACAGTTTGGCATCAGAGCTGTAGGTTTGGTCCCTGAAAACAAGAACATTAGGATTAAGATAGGATAGGGAGATCACATAAGATAGGGATAGTCAGATTAGGAAGAATAGTGTTAGGATTTTGGTCAGATTAGAATAGGAAAGTATAAAATCTTAGGATTATTTAGTGACCTTTTCTTTTATTTGGTATATTATCAGATGGCATCTTCTGGTTATTCTGCATCTTCCGAGAGGACAGTCACTGGGCTAGAAGCACCAGTTATACCTCCAGTATCTGAGTATATGTTTCCTCCTTTACCACCTCCACCACCATTGCCACAGGAGCCGGTACCACCAGTTCCGGGGATAGTTCATGACCCCATAGAGATGTTTGATCCTATTGAGTTCTTCGAGCCGATAGTTCCTTTACCAATTGAGCATCAGTTTATACCGGGTATTGAGAAAAAGTTACCACCACCACCATTGTTACCTCCTATACCAGTGTATGCCCCAGAGCCAGACATAGTTCAGATGATTCCAGTCGAGGGGATGAGAGAGCATGATGTGGATCTACAGCTAGGATTACCACAGCAGAGTGCAGGTATTCCGAGAGTTCCTTCCCAGGAGTCAGTAGGTCAGGTTGCTCAGCCGTATACGGTACCATACCATGAGTATAGAGTTATGAGGGCTGATATGGAGTATTGGTGGGCACAGTGTCGAGAGATTATGCATCTGTTTGATCAGAGGGACAGAGGACCGTTAGCGGCCCTACAGCTAGATTACTACATGAGGCAGCGACTACAGTCGATGTTGATGAGTGCTACTTGGGAGCTTGATGATTTGACCCATAATGGACCTCCTTCTTCTGCAGAGTTCTACAGGGTTTTCCGCTTGGCACAGACTTTGGTCCAGGCACTTAGAGAGGAGGTTAGGCGTATTCCTCCTGGGTTCTGAGACAGGGACAGTTGAGACATTGACTTCAGGGTATAGATGTATATAGAGGCAGCATAGTATAACCTAGTGAGTAGTGTGTATGTGTGTACTAGTAGTTTAACCTATAGTAGGTTTTTGACCTGTAGTGGTAGTATGACTTGTAGCCGCGGTGATTACCAGCAGAGCGAGAATTTTTGTATCAAGCATTTACACCTGACGCTGGTGTCATATATATATACTGAACTTTTCAAATTTCTTTTATTCAAATTTCAGTCTTTACAGTTTTACATCATTTACTTTCACTTTATTGTTTTACAGCTTTTCATATTATAATTCCTGTTAAGAAAAAGAGAACAAACATTTTATTTAACTGTTTACATTTCCAGTTTTTACATTCAGTAACTGTTTTCTTTAAATAAACCATGTTATTAATACAGGATAAATTGTTTTCCTTACATACTCTTAATTGTTTATTAAATTGTTAAAGAAATATCACTTGTTTTACTATCAGAAGAAGATGGCACCAAAAAAGAAAGACTAGGGCTGAGACCTCTAACAGCAATTCCGAAGGTCAGACTAATGAAACCATGAACCAAATGTTCCATCTGATGCAACAACAGATGGTAATAATTCAGCAGCAGATGCAGCATCAACAACAACAGATACAACAACAAATGTTACAACAGCCACCTCGTCCTGAGCCTCAGTTACCACCAGCATTACCTGTTGTTACTTTTAAGCAGTTTCAGTCAGTTAAATCTCCAGAATTTGATGGGTCTACTGATCCTATTAAAGCTACCACCTGGTTAAAAGAAATAGAGAAAGCGTTTGCACTAGTGAAGGTAGTTGAGGACCAGAAGACTGATTTTGCTAGTTACTTGTTGAAGGGAGAGGCAAATTATTGGTGGGAATCTAAAAAGGCTTTAGAGGGTGAAGATGTTATCGCTTGGGATAGGTTTAAAGAGTTGTTTTTAGAAAAGCATTTTCCTCGCTACGTAAGGAGTCAGATGCAGATAAAGTTTATGGAACTGAAGCAGGGGAGTATGTCTGTAACCGAGTATGAAGCCAAATTTAATGAATTGGCTAGGTTTGTTCCGGAACAGGTAGACACTGAAGAGAAGCGAGTTCAGAGATTTCAAGAGGGATTATGACCATGGATATGCGGACAGGTTGCAGTTTTCGAATTAACAACCTTATACCGCTGTAGTCCAGAAAGCTTTGATCATCGAAGGAGAAAGTGAAAGATCTTAACAAGACAGAGGACAAGGAAGTTTCCAAGACCGTTCCAGCAGGAAGACAGGATTTCAAGCTCGGGAAAATTTGAATTTCAAAAGGATAGGACAGAGTACATAAAAAGTTCCAAACAGCAGGGAATTGTTAAGGTTCCAATGCCATATTGCAAAACTTGTGGACGCAAGCATACCGGCGTATGTATTAAAGCAGATGTGACATGTTTCAAATGCAAGCAGAAAGGGCACTACTCTAACGAATGTCCAACAGGAAAAACAGCAGAAATTACTTGCTATCAATGCGGAAAGAAAGGGCATATCGCTAGGAATTGTAAAGGACCAGCAATGGCATCCAGTATTCCGAATGTATTGGCATTACCTCCGCCACCGCCACCGCCACCAAATCAACCCAAAGCAAGGACTTTTAACATGACAATGAAAGAAGCAGTGCAGAGTCCAAGTGTGATTACATGTACGCTTCTGGTGAATTCCGTAAATTCAAAAGTGTTAATTGATTCTGAAGCTACCCGTTCATTTATTTTTGAGGAATTTCTTGATAAGTTACATTGCGAAATCGAATGGTTGGGCGAGACGTTAATTATAAAATTAGCGAATGACGACCAAGTTCCAGTAGATCGAGTATGTCCTGCGTCTGATGTAGAAATAGTTGGACATCATTTCTCTGTAGACTTAATTCCTTTTAAGCTAGGAGAATTCGATGTGATTTTGGGAATGGATTGGTTAGCATGTCATAAGGCTCAGATGGATTGCGCGAATAAGAAAGTTAAATTGCGAACTGCGGAAAATACAACGGTAATATTCAAGGGCGAAAGACAGCGAACTAAATTTCTCACCGTGATGCAGACTAAACGATTGCTACGCCAAGGTTGTGAAGCGTATATATCTTACATGTTAGATACTGAAAAAGGAAGTCCTAGAATATAAGACATTCCAGTGGTATGCGAGTTTCCAGACGTCTTTCCAGACGAGCTTCCAGGGTTACCACCAGATCGAGAAATCGAGTTCATGATTGATCTAGCACCAGGCACAAAACCAGTTTCGAAAGCTCCTTATCGAATGACTCCAGTTGAGATGAAGGAATTGTCAACGCAACTGTAAGATCTTCTAGACCGAGGCATCATACGACCTAGTGTATCCCCATGGGGTGCACCAGTATTATTTGTGAAGAAGAAGGATGGCAGCATGCGATTGTGCATTGACTATCGGGAATTGAATAAACTCACTATTAAGAACAAATATCCTTTATCGAGAATCGACGATTTGTTCCACCAACTAAAAGGAGCTGCATGGTTTTCGAAAATAGATTTACGATCAGGCTATCATCAACTGAAGATTAAAGACGAAGATATTCCCAAGACTGCGTTTCATACAAGATATGGACATTACGAGTTCCTTGTAATGGCATTCGGTTTGACAAACACGCCAGCCGCATTCATGGATTTGATGAACAGGGTATTCAAGAAATATTTGGATAAATTCATGATTGTATTCATTGATGACATCTTGATTTACTCCAAGACGGAAGAAGAGCATGCGAAACACTTGAGGTTAGCTTTGTAAATTTTAAGGAAAGAACAACTATACTCGAAATTTTCGAAATGTGAATTCTGGTTAAGGGAAGTACAATTTCTAGGGCATATCATCAGTAGAGAAGGCATCCAAGTTGATCCAGCAAAGATTGAAGCCGTGTTAAATTGAGAAAGACCAAAGACGCCGACAGAAGTTCGAAGTTTCTTGGGATTGGCAGGGTATTATCGAAGATTTGTCAAAGATTTTGCGAAAATAGCAATGCCGTTGACCAAGTTAACTCGAAAAAGTGAAAAGTTTGAATGGAATGATAAATGTGAAGAAAGTTTCCAAGAGTTGAAGAGTCGGTTAGTGACCGCACCAGTACTTGTACTGCTAGACGAGCAAGGGAATTTCATTATTTTCAGCGACGATTCGTATCGCGGGCTAGGATGTGTATTGATGCAACACGGTAACGTCATCGCATATGCTTCGAGGCAACTTAAACCTCATGAACAGAAATATCCTACACATGACCCAGAATTGGCAGCGATTGTATTTGCATTGAAGCTTTGGAGACATTATCTCTACGGTGAAAAATGTGAAATCTACACGGATCATAAAAGTCTGAAGTATATCTTTACGGAAAAGGAGAAGAACATGCGACAACGTCGAAGGTTGGAATTGATAAAGGATTACGATGTCACAATCAGTTATCATCCAGGAAAAGCAAATGTTGTAGCGGATGCGTTGAGCAGGAAAGAAAGATTGAATTGGTTAACTTCATGTGAAGAATTGGCCAGGGAATTCGATAAATTGGAAATTGAGATTCGTATTTCCGATGAATCTGCAGAAGCTATCTACACTATGACTTTCCAACCGGAGTTGTTAGAGAAGATTCGCCGTTGTCAGGATGAAGTGATGAGTCAAGATGACGACTTAACGGGAGAAGAGATCACAACTCAGAAAGATAACGAAGGAATTTTACGTTTTGCGTCGAGAATCTGGATCCCTAATGTGGCAGAATTAAAAGAAGAAATAATGCGAGATGCGCACAATATAAAGTATTCCATTCATCCAGGGAGCACAAAAATGTATCGCGATTTGAAGGAAAACTTTTGGTGGTCGAACATGAAAAAGGAAATAGCAGAATGGGTAAGTAAATGCTACACATGCTAGCGAGTTAAAGCGGAACATCAACGTCCGAGCGGATTATTACAACCGTTAGACATTCCAGAATGGAAATGGGAACATCTAGCAATGGATTTTGTGGTAGGACTACCGAGGACTAGGGCAAATCATGATGCGATATGGGTAATCATTGACAGACTTATGAAGTCGGCACATTTTTTACCAATTAACGAAAGATTTTCGCTCGACAAATTAGTGCACATGTATCTCAAGGAAATTGTGATGCGACATGGAGTTCCAATATCTATCGTGTCTGATCGAGATCCTCGTTTCAACTCAAGATTTTGGAGACAATTTCAAGAATGCCTTGGAATGAAATTAAACATGAGTACCGCTTATCATCCACAAACCGACGGCCAAAGTGAAAGAACTATCCAAATGATTGAAGACATGCTACGAGTTTATGCGATCAATTTTTAAGGCAGTTGGGATGAGCATCTACCTCTAGTGGAATTTTCTTATAATAACAGTTATCACGCCAGCATTGGAATGCCCCCGTATGAAGCACTATATGGAAGAAAATATAGATCACCAGTATATTGGGATGAAGTTGGAGAACGCAAGATTTTAGGTCCAGAATTAATCCAACAGACTAAAGAAAAGATTGAACTCATTCGAAAATGACTCGATGCAGCACAAAACAGGCAACGCAAACATGCAGACCAGTCCAGGAAAGATATGGACTATCAGGAAGGAAAACACGTATTACTCAAAATATCGCCATGGAAAGGATTGACCAGATTTGGAAATAAGGTAAATTGAAACCACGATACATCGGGCCATTTGAAATTTTGAAGAGAGTAGGAAAGCTTGCATACGAATTAGCTTTACCGCCTCATATGCAACATATTCACAATATGTTTCATGTGTCAATGCTTAAGCGATATAATCCTGATTCTAGGCATGTTATATAGTATGAACCGATAGATATCCAACCTGAGTTGTCTTTTGTAGAGCAGTCGGTAAGAATTTTAGATCGGCGAGAGAAGGTGTTGAGAAATAAGTCTGTATATTTAGTGCGAGTGTTGTGGAGAAATCCTATGGTTCAAGAATCAATCTGAGAACTTGAAAGTGAAATGTTAGAAAAATACCCTCATTTGCTTTCGTAGAAGATTCTGAGGACAGAATCCTATTAAGGGGGATGAATGTAACGACCGGGAAATTTACGTTGTATTATATCGTATTTGTAATAAAATATATGTATTAATATGTCATTTATGTGTGATTATCTATTAAACTCTAATTGTTATGTGTTACGTGTATTCCGTATCATTTCTGTATTTTTAAGGTATTTTTCAGATGTTTTATATCGTATTCATAGGTTTCATTTCAAACGTTTTACGACCTAAACAATGATTTTATAGCCAGTATTTCAAATAAAATAATGGGCCTTATTTTTCATCAAACGGCTTTTACAATCGCAATATTCTGAACATCTAGATATTTTATAAATTTTCTCATTTTACGAAAAATGACATTTCCGGGCCCCATTGGGTGTTAAAAACCCCACAAAAATCACATTTTTATTTTTATAAAATTATAGGACTTTTATTTATACAATTTCCTTGTATTTTTGAATTATTCACAATTTTTGGGAATTTTTGGCATATATATTGTATATATATAATATTTATAAATTAAATTTTAATACCCAAAAATTATGAAAATTAGGGCCAAATATTTTTATTAGGAGTGTAATTAGCCCCTTAATTTTATTTAGGGGTATTATTTTACATAGTATAAATAGATGAATTTTCAGTAATTAATTATTAATTATAAAAAAATCAGTAATTAAGCAGGAATTTTGAAAAAGGGGGATTAGGGTTCTTGGAGTTCCTGGAATCAAAGCTAATTTTCATAGTGATTCTGTGCACCGATTTGATCATGTAAGTAATGGTTGTGAAGCTCTTTCAATTTCCTATTCGTTTCTGTAAATGATTTTAGTGTTTGATTATTCGAGTTCTAATTCGTATTTTCGGTTTTTTTAATTCGAATTCGTGTTCTTTAATTAGTTGATTTTTAGATGATTATGACGATATAGATGAGTAGATCGTCGATTTTCTCGTCGAACGGCTCCGGTTTCGTAGTTTTTGGCTTCGATTTCGTGCTCGCCGGAAAAGCGGCGACGTCGCCGCTGTTTTTCGCGGCTCCGGCGTCGGGCTGGACGAAGATGAAGCAGGAGGTCGATGGGGACGCCAGGCTTGAGTCTGTGATGCTGCAGTTGGCTGGAAGTTGGGGAAAGGAGTAATCGAGTTGCTCGCCATTTTTACTTGCCGGAAATTGCCGCCGACGCCGGTTTCTGGGCAGTCGGGGCGGTGTTCTTGAGCGACCCGGGTTCGACCCAGTTTGCAACCCGGTTTCGACCCGGGTTTGATCCTGAAAACCTAACCCTGAACCCTGATTTTGTGTTTCTGGTTATTTTAATATTTATTCTATTTTTCTAAAATCAGAAATTAGTTTTAGTAATTCTAAAAATTTAATAAAAATCAGTTTTAAATTTTGAAAAATAGTATTATTAATTTCTAAATTAATTTAGTAAATTATAAATTCGAATTTATTTATTTAATTATTTATCTAATTATTTATTAGTTATCTAATTAATTAATAATTAGGTAATTAATTAATAATTAGGTAATTAATTAATAAATAATGATTAAATAATACGATTAATAATCCGATAATTAGTGAATATTACGTGTAACTCGTATCTATACGAGTAGTGATTCGATAATTAAAATTATTATTCAAGTGATAATTATTCGAAGAATATCGTAATAATTATTCGTATCGAATAATTAAATACAGTTAATTAATTGATTAATTAATCGTATAGGTATTGTAATAATAGCGATTCGATAGTTATTCGAGAATTGCCAATAACTCTTAATTATACGAGTAATTGAACGATAAGTTCGATTATTGCTATTATTATTATTATTATTATTATTCAGACGATAGTGAATTATTCGTATAATATCGTACTAATTATTCGTAATAAATAATTAAATACCGATAATCGATTAAATCGTATAAGTTGTAATAATAATCGTAATAACTCAATAATTATACGAGAAGGGTGAATGACTCGTATTTATATGAGTAATTGATTGTTGAGTTGGATTATGATTCGAATAATAACTAATTATGCGATAAAAATGTAACAACTAGTTGTATCGATTATTTATAAATAATCGATCTAATCGAATAAATAACGATAAGTTGTAAATATTTGTAATAAATTGTGATTAATCCTAATAATTAGGGATTAATTATTTTAAATTATTAAATATTTATTTTTTAATTATTTATTGGTTTTTTTTAAATATTTAAAAATGATTAATTATTTCGATAATTGATCACATGATTTTCAATAAATCATAACTTCTTCATTTTAACTCCAAAAATTATAAAAAAAAATAATTTTGACTTTGATTTCTTCTTAAATAACTATTTAAAAATTATTTTGGAATTTAAAAGGTTGTAAAAATTATTTATATTGAATAATAAATTGAATTATCAGTGTTTAATTGATAATAATTCAACCGTTAGTCCGATTTGAGCGAAAGGAAAGCCATTTTACTCAGAAGAATGAATTCTTTTCATTAAAAATAATATTAAGACCTAATTTCTTCTCGAAATTAGTTGACTTTATTGATTGCTTGATTATCAGTCGAAATACATGACGAGACGAGTCCGAAAAATTCGGAAAAATGGGAAATGAAGCAAAAGGTGATCAATGGAGCAATCAGCGAGTCGATTTTGATTCTAAAAATTATTTTAATTATAGAAATGATTATGTGCTTATGTGTATTATGTGGTTAATCGAGTCCTACTTGCTTATATGTAATATTAGAGTCAGTCATAAGCGCATGGGTAGATAATAGGAACAAAATGAAGTCGATTCAAGATGCAAATTGAAGTACAAGATGACTTAACCAGTTTATTTTGCTAACAGAAGCTAAGCCAGCAAGGCAGGTCAAGTAGGGGATAGACGGAAGTAATTTAATTGCAGTAAGTCGCGTAGAAGGCAAGTTTCTCCTCTATTCTATTTTCCAGAATAGTGAAATTCTCTTCAGATTCTTATTACATTTGCACTATTTTAATTCCTTTATTCATATCTCAGCTCAATTCTTGAATTATTCTTTTCATTTGAATTTATTATTCATATTCCAATGGTTACTCACAGTTATTGATATATTCTGGTAATTAGAATATATCAAAGCATACCGATTTGTTCCGGTTGCTATTCCAGGGACTGGATAATACTACTTTTGGGATTAAGTCTACTTAATCCTAAGGACCGGGACATAACCGGATCTTTGAGATGGGCCGTAGTTCCTGGGTGCCCAACGGGATCTATATAGTGAGATATAGATCTGCACTGTATCCTGGCTGATCAGCAGGGTATAACTGCGAACTTGAGTCCAGTTTAGTTCATTTGCATTCGCCAGTAATGGCCTTCTTTCTATTCTTATGAGGTTATATATTTGCAGATATACCTGCGTTACGGATTCAATTATAATGCTTTAACACTGTTTATATTTTGTGGACTTGTTGAGCAATTTTTGGCTCACCCCTTTTTGTTTTTATTCACCTTATTGTTTTCAGTTAAGAAGGAATATGAAACCCATCAGGACACGAGTGGTAAAGAAACGGGTCAAACCTCGGGATCCTCTCATACCCAAGGTGTTGATCCCAATTCAGGAAGAAAGCTTTGAGTTGCCCGAGCAGGTGGAGTGTTGATAGATTGTATGTGTGTTTGAATAAAAGCTGAACTTAGTTTAAAAATAAATTAGACAATGGTTTGTAATAAAGAGAATTTGTGAGATTTTAAATATTGGTTTGTAGTAAAAGTAGTTAGTGGTTCTTGTTTTCATACTTCAACCTAAAAAGGTCCTGGTTAGTGTTAAAGGGGTTTAGTTTTATTTCTTTATTATTTATTAATTAGCTTGTACAGATTTGGTGATTAGCTCGTAACCCCCAGACTTATACCCCGGGTCTGGAGGGCGTTACATTGGTCATGTTAATCTTGTCTATCTGTTGTTGTGCGATGAAAGAAGAAAGCAAGGGTGAGCAACAAGCCCACCAAAATAATATGTATAATGATTAACAATACATGAGCATTCTCATAGCACTCATGAAAGTCTTGGTCAAAAAGAATTGAACCAAGTTCGACCTCTTAATGCGACCAAGTCGCAAAATATTTAGTATATATGTATATATACTTTTCAAAATCTTTGAAATCCTCTGCCATGCATAATATACACAGAGTTCCAGTTTATAACTGTATAAAAATATCGTTGCAAGGTGATCTCATATATCTAACCTTGTCTCAACGTTTTTCTGAAAATCTATGTCATGTATAAGATAATCATTAACCAGATATAAGCTTAAAAGGTGAAGTTACGAGATACTCCAATATACTTATATCTTTTCCGAATACTACTTGAACTACCACCGTTCAAGGTATAATCCGTTTCAAAAGTTCACCACATAGATGAGACTACAAGATAAGATTTGAATAGATTCAATCCTTGAAATATCATTATAAATAATGAAGTTACGAGATACTTCATTAAGTCCCGATATATATATACACCTATATATATATATTTCATACACTCCTTGAAAACCTCTGTTATGAAAATTATAAATAGAGTTGTAATATCCAATGAATTTGGAAAGGAGAAAACCTTGACATAAACCTGATATCTTGCTGATCAGGCAAAGATAACAATTAATAACCTTTTCTACTAGTAGATGGATGAATCCCCCACTGGTCATCACCCTGTCCGTATTAGGACCTTATGTTGGACTGCCACTCAGCCACTTACGCATTTGATGGACTCCCACTGAGCCACTTACACTTTCATGGACGCCCACTGAGCCCATGTTGCTTATGCCGACTCAAATAGATGGACTTACTTCCCAAATGTTGGGTAAGTAATCAATTCATTTATCAAAACAGCAACCCTGTTGCGAATATAAAATACACCACAGAGCCGGATCCCTCAGGTTTTGAGCGAGTATTTAAATCCCCTTCGAAAGGAAGATCTTAAGTATAAAAATGAGTTTTGGGATCTGCTCTAACTTTTAAAAATCATTTTGAAGACTCGAAAATATTTTTAAGAATGTTTGGAGTAATGCTAATTTAATGAAATAAATCAGTCCCGATACATTTAGAAAATATCTGAATATTATTATTTAAATAATATTCCCATAAGGATAATCCTTATAAAAATAATTGAAGTAGAAGTTTTAAAACTCATACTTGAAATAAATAATAAATAACCAAAGATATACTTATATGAAAGTACGATCTTTATTTGAATAATCGAAAATAAGTTTGATTATCAAAACATCATTCTTTAATAAAATAAAGAATATTATTTAATAAAATAAGCGGAGTCATAAGTTCTCGAATGAATATTCAAAATAATATTCATTAAATAAAAATAAGTGGAGTCATAAGTTCTCGAATGAATATTAAAATAATATTCATTAAATAAAATAAGCGGAGTCATAAGTCCTCGAATGAATATTCAAAATAATATTCATTAAATAAAATAAAGTTATCGAATAAACCTTATTCGATTAATAGTTTTGGAAACTATTTATATATATATATATCATATACTCGGGAACATCGTCTCCCGGTTTAGAAAAATGTTCACCTTTGGGTCCCCTATACCAAGGGTGTACGCAACTACTGCTTATCTCTAGCATAGGTATTATGAAACTTATAATCATTTGAATCAACAATTAGATATCAAAATTTACGAAACAGGCATGCATATAAACCATATCAGCATGCTCCAATATATCGCAAGATTTGCTAATAACCATCATGCATCAATCACAAGATAATGCATATACATATATACATCACAACAACAGTATAACGGGTAGAAAACTTGTATGAGTGTTCCCGGATAGACTTAAGCTTAGAGTGGGTCCGATAACCTATGAACAATAACATAAGTTGGAATTAAACCACGGTCGCTTAAGAAACTAGACTTTAACCAATTAGACTCTAACGTTCTCTTATGGTCGCTTATACCCTTAACGATTCACTTAAGTCGCTCGAGTACCCTCGGCTCCACCCTTTTTAATAAATTAACCATTAAGAATTTTAAGGCGATTCTTTCGCGAGTACCCTACCAACTGCCTAATCCACTTTACACAATTGTTTCATACTCCAATTAGTCATTTAAGGGCCTTAACCAAGGTTTCAAAGTAAGGCGTGGGGTAATAGTTCGTTCGTGAAACGCCGTTACTTAAAATGACCGTTTCTCCTAAACCGTACATTGGATTCAAACGAACCACATATCAAAACGAAGCTCGTAACATGAACTATCTAAACATGGCAATGGTCAGAATCTAACAGTGAGTTCACGGGTCCTGAAGTTAGGAACAAAAACAGTCTAAGGTAAATCGGGCATTACGACGGCTATGTTTACGCGATTACCAAATTTGTGCAACTCCAAATCAATCCACAACCAATCCCACAATCATTACTACAACCAAACTCCATCCATACTCTACTAAAACAGCCCCAACATTTCAATATTTCCAATTTATACTACTCTCAATCATGAAATAAAAGCTTATACTTAAGTTCATTAACTAATAATCAAGATTTACAACTCCAAAAACATTACAAAACCAACCAATCTCTAAATATTCAATAACCATGCTTCTCATGAACTATACTACTCATAACAAGCTCTTAACATTCAATAATAATTCTAGGTTAAGAGATTATACCTTTCTTGAGAGTAGGAGTAACTAATGAGCTTGAAACAATCTTGGAAAATCCTTACTAAAGCTTTATCTAAACAAAACACAAGATCAAAATTTCAAGTTCTTAAAAAACACTATTCACTCTCTTCTTCCATGAATTATTGGAAGAGATTGTGAAGGAATTGGAAGCTTAGATTCATAGGATATCTATATCTATGTACAAGGAACCTTGGATAATTACCTCACTAATTAACAAGGCTAGGAACTTGAATTTGAATTTTTCTTTCTTTAAAAAAGAGATGAAGCCGAGAGATTCTTGTTGGAAAGATGAAGTCAACTTTGTCTTTTGTGTTTTTGATTTGTTTTGTTTGGTTGTTTTGTTTTTGTTTTGATTTATTAACCTTTTAACCATGGTAAAATTTGTGTGGTTTATAATCAACCAACAATTCCTTCCCATTGTGTCATGCTTATGTCATCCTCTTATGTCATCTTCCCACACTTGTCTTCTTCTTGTTGGTGTGATGACATCATCATCACTAACCTCTTTGATTAACTCCTAATTACTTGGCTAATGATCGCTGATCTATTATACGGTTCGCTTAACTTTCGTTTTCGTTTATCGTTTGAGGGATCATACCCGGGATCTTATTACTTGGGTTCCCTTAACCTTTCTCAATACATTATATTCCTTTTATGATCCTCTCTTATAATCCTTGAATTTAAATCATTTTTATCTTGTTACCTTATACTCAATTCTTTCGGTATCTGGTGGATTTTCGGGAAAAATCAAAGTGTTCGAATTTGGATTCTGACGATCTTTACATACACTTATATACCATAAAGAGTACTAATAAGATCTCAGAATATCAATAAAAGAACCCCTACAAAGTGTGGCATGAAAAGTTTTCTTATTCAGCATAATCAGCAAAATCACTATTCATAAGGGTTACAAAAAGTCCAAAATTTTGGGGTTATTACAGAATGGAGTTCAAACTTCCTGAGTCAACAATAAAAGACATTCAACAGAAACTCAGGAAGGAAACTCACTTAAATAGAAAGGTTGAGGCATTGGATTCAAGACTGACACAAGTGGAGAATTCAGTTGCTAAGATACTTGTCAATCGGGAAACTCAGACACATCTTTTTCATCAACTGGTGGCTGCTCACACTTTCAACCCTGCCTTACTTGATGATAACAAAAAGGGGGAGAAGAATGTGCATATACAAGTCAGTAAGGTAATAGTTCCAGCCATTACCTTCACAAAACCACCAATGTTAGACAACATTGATTTGATCAACTTAGCAGCAGCTTAACTAAAGCTGAAAGAAAAAAGACAAAAGACAGATCAAAGAATTTTAGAGGTTTTTGGCTCAACTGCAACTGAAGTCAAATTTGTTAAACACTTCATACAGTTGAAGCTAATTACCCTAGAAGAAATTCAGTTGGGAAAAGGAGCTAAGGGTGAAACCTCAACAAAGAATGAGTTCAACAACTTTGTGATGCTGATGCCTAAACAAGCCAGTGTGATTATATCATTAAAGCACTCAATGTTGGTTGACTATTCTCCTCCCAGGCCTGATAAAGACAAACTGATGGGCTCTTCAATTGAAAGCTTCAAGCCCACCTTTGCTTAAATCTAGAATTGTAAGAATCTACAAATATGGCAAGATGATTTGTTTAATGTCTGGGGACCCTCAATTTGGAGAAGCTAAAGATGAGGAAAATAGAAGACTTGGAGCTCAGAAAAGAAGGAAGAAGCAGGCTGCTAAAGGAGTGAAAAGAAAATTGGAAATGCCTACAACTCCAACTAAAACTGAAAAAACCTCATCTATAGAGAAACAAGTACCAAAGAAGTCAGGAAAAGGGTATTCGAAGGTTAGAGAAAAAAGGAAGCTATCCGATGATGAAGAAGAGGAAGCTAAAACAATTCAGTATACCACTACAAGTCAAACAACTGTGCCTACAATAGAGCAAGTTGAGTTCAAGGTCCATCATGATGTGAACTTTCATGGTGAGCCAATCATTCCCAAGGATGAACAAATAGACTGGGACAACTTACTTATTCCTGAGCTAAATATTCCAATTCCAACTAAATCAAAAAGGAAGAAGCAATCAATAAAAAAGCAAGTCAAGCCTATCTTATCCCAATCTAAAGCCTTATCCAAATACCTGATCCATCAGTCCTATTGTCATATAATCTGGTTGGTCTTCTGATATCTTAAGTTATGATAACTTAAGTTCTGATATCTTAAGCTCTGACTTCAGTATAAGTACTGATTTCCAGTTAAGTCCTGATTTGTCCTGTTAGTTAAGAGCTGAAAACTAAACACAAATCATTATTAGACATGACGTCACAAATATATCTAACAATCTCCCCCAACTTGCAAATTAGCATAATATACAAGTTTAATAGATATTTGATGATGTCAAAAACATTAAGTACAAATGCATATAAGAATTTGACTAGATAACTACAACCCACAGTCCTTGTAGCTTTTACCATCCTTAAAGTCTGATATCAACTTTAGCCTGTATATTCTTCAAAATTTAACAGTTGTAGTTCTTGACATGGCTTCAGTGTGTGATCTCTCGAATGTCAGGAGTTGTTCTGAGATAGTTCTTCAAAAGAGTTCTCTCAGCATATTCAAGTTCATTCTGCATCCTCCTTTTTGCATTTTTAAGTTCAGCTGTATCATCTCATGTCTGAAAGATAGTAGCCCTGAGATCATTAATCTTTGCTTTTCTTATTTCTTGATCCAATTTGATCAGATAAGCTTTGTCAGACTCCAGATTAAATTCCAGTCCCTTAATATCTAAAAATGTAGTGATTTTAGCGGTATTAGGCTTCATCTCAACTATTTCAGCATTATGAGCTCTGTACTTATGATAGTATGGTCTGTCAGACTTTACAGAGTAAAGTTTCTTCTATCTTTGAATATTAGATTTTAAGTAACTGGTAGCACCATCTGTTGATCTGTTCTTCACTTGAAGTAGAAATAGCACATGTTGCAATTCTTCAAAGTACTTCAAACGAATAGCATCATTTCTTATCTGGAATACCCTCTCATCTGTCATGAAGTATAACATGATATTTTCTTTTAACACAGAGTGGTATACCATTTGTATAGACTCCAATTGATTTAGTCTTTCTGGAGTTGTCCCTACTCCTGGTTCAGAACGAGATGTAGGATCTAAGGTAGAATTGTTTACTCTTCTCTCATCAGCATTACCCAATCCTTTTTTTATCTCTAGCTTCCTTCCCTCGAATAACTCTTGCTTCAAAACCACTTGATGTAGTCTTCAAAGGTTGAGTAGATTTTTGAGCTTTAGTAAACCCAGGTAGTAGAATTTTTGAAGGTTTAACATGAGCAATGTCAGAGGTTTCCTTTTCTTTATCTTCTGATATCAAGACAACTTGAGCTCTGTCAGAGGTTGCTTGCTTCCTTTGAGTATCAGAAGTTACTAAGTCCTGATCTTGAACAACATGAGCTCTGTCAGAGGTTGTTTAAATATTCTTCTTCTTCTTCAAAATTAGACTAATATCTTCATCAGAATTTACTTGTTCATCCATGGTTGGCAGATAGATTTTTACAGAATCATCAACTTTAGCTTTGCCCTTAAACCTTGGATCTACCTCTACTTGTGATTTGGCTTTGGATTCAAATTTGGTTGCCTCAGAGTTTGTCTTCTCTTTAATCACAATGCCCTTAGGCTTTGGAGGTTTATTTGCAGTAATAGACGCTTTAGACTTGGATTTGACATTTTCTACTTTAAGTCTGGCTTCTTCTTCCTTCAGACTTTCAAAGTCCATTCCTGGATTGTCTTTGAGAAATAGTCTTTTTAAAATTTCTTCATCCAGCTTCTGTAACTTGGGGTCTTGATAGTAGACTGTTGTTTCCTTCCCCTTAAGCTTCAGTGTCTGCATAAAATTCTGTGATTCTTGACTCTCACCCTGTATCAGAACATCAGGCTTAGTCAGAACTTGCTTATCAGAACTTTTTCTTCTATCAGCATCAGAGCTTGAGCTCTGTGTAGAAGTTCTTGCTTTCCTAGATGAAGAGCCTTTGCCTTGACCATGACCTCTACCCTTTTCAGAGTTTCCCTGGTCATCATTTCCATCATCCTTTTTCTTCAGTGCTAAATCAGTAGAGCATTTGGACTTAATCACTTTCTCCCCCTTTTTGGCATCATCAGGTAACAGGAGAGAAAGAAGTAATTCCACTAAAGATTGAATTTCATTTAGTTGAACTTGTTGAGAAGCTTGATTTTTTCGTACTTCGGCAATCTGAGCTTGTTGTTTCTCCTGCGCTTTCTCAATAGCCTCAACTCTGTTAAAGGAAGGCTTGAAAACCTGTTCTTATCCAGTTTAACATTCATGTCTTGCTGAATCAGTGTTTCTTGAATTTTATTCATCTTGGCTTGAGTTATTGAGTGTTAACCTTGAAGGTTCCTTGTACTCAATGCAGTAACTCTGAGCTATGCTTTGAAGTCTTCATTTACCAGCATCTCATCAGCTTTAGCCAGGTGCTCAGCAAGAATATTTGCAGTAGAAACAAAATCAACTTTGTTCCACTCTTTGATCCATTATTTTCCTCTTGGAGTTTCACTCCAAGGTACTGGTGCATCCCCTCTCACAAACTTTTTAATCAAATCAGCTTTATTAACTGCTTGTAGAGGTGCATGTCCTGAAGGACCAGCTGCATCAGCATTTTCATTTGTAGCAGCTTCACCAGTAGTGTCAAGATTTGCAGCATCAAAACTTATAGAGTCTGCAGAATCAGCATCCTCTGATAAAATGATATTATGTGAGGAGATAGAGGTTTCAAAATCATTCTCTAAGTGCTGATCTGGCAGTAAATTCTGATCAACATCTAAATTCTGATGCTCACCTAATATCTGATCTTCATCATCTAGATTCAGAAGAGGTGTTATTGGAATATCTATATTGAAATCAGCATCTAAAAGTGGTGTTGTTGGTGGAGTATGTTGAAGAATGGTTGGAGCTTCCAAGTACAGAACCTCAGGCACAACCAAGTTATAAATATCTATTTCAGCACTTGTACCTGGGTCTTCAGCATGGACTTGTTCAATGATAGGAGACACAGGAGGTGTAGGCATATGTTCAGCTTGAATTGGCGACAGTGGAGGTGTGGATTCAGTGGCTTCAGCAAATTCTGGTTGTGTAGATGGAAGGGATTCAATCACAATTGCCTCCTTTGGGATCAGAGATTCCTGATCCCCTTCTTTAGCTGTTGCTTCCACATCCTCCGAATCTGACTCAACTATGTCCCTGTTAGCTCTTTGTTTCTTCACTTTCTTTAAGGGTGGACAAACTTTGGGAGCTTTGTCATCAGAATTTATCTTTCTAAGCCTTTTGAGGGGCCTAGAACTCCCAGTTTCCTTTATTTTCTGAGGAGACACTTCCTCAGCTGCTTCAGCAACAGGTTCTGATGGTTGAACCTATACCTCCTCATCATCAGACTCATCTCTTAAAATTAGCTTCCTTATTTTCTGCTGTGTCTGAGGAACTGACTTAGTCCTCTTTGCTCTAGAAGAAGAAGGCTTCACTATAGCTGCTGATGGTTGATTGGTATGTGCTGATGTTTGTGGTTACTGTATTTGGGTGGTGTTAGGTTCTGATGGCTGTTGTGTGTTGGTGGGTTGGACATCCGGATATAGCAATGAATATGTAGCAATATCAGCATTTACAAAGGCTTGCTTTACTGATAAAAGAATTCTAAGGGGTCTCAAAACTTCCTTCTTGTTGTCAGTAGATAAAAGATCAGTAAAAGCCCTTTTTGCTAACCTAAAAGGTTCTATGAGTTCACCTGCTAGTTTTGGTTCATCACATGTACAATAATTGTAAATTAACTGACAGAACGTAGCAAAGTAAACTACATTCCTGTCATCTTTCATTCTATCTCCTATAAAACATAACACAGTCTTTGCATAATCAAAATGAGACTGGTTTAAGAGTGCATACCCAATTTGTTGTGTCAGTATGGGAATGACATCAAAATTAGATCATTTGTTGGCAAACTTCTTCGTGATGCAATCAAAGAAGAAGCTCCATTCCCTTCGAATATATGGGCGTTTGAGTTGACCCATCTTAGCCAAACTCTTTTCTTATCCAAGATTAGCCATCATTTACTGTAGCAAGGGCTCCTCCATAGCAGAACTGAATTGACAGGATTTAGGTAGGTGTAGAGCTTTTTGAACTGCTCTCGGAGTAACAACATACTCAACCTTATTTGTTGTAAATACGATGCTTGGAGTCCCATGCTTACCACCATCATCATAATGTCCAGTACGCCAGAATGTCAGAACTTGAGTTCCAGATATACTGGATGGCTGTGTCAATGCAAACCCAATTTCACTATGAGATAAGAAATCCTAAATAAAATGAAGTTCCGAAGGAGCTTCACTCTTAGTGAGAATAGCAGCATAGTTGTTGGAGACGAACTTTGCTCCATTAAAGATTATATCCTTGGGTGCCATTGAAAATAGGTGAGAAGTTAGAATGCCTGAAAAGTGTTTGATAAAATGTCTGTATAGTAAACCGTCAGAAAATATGAGGGAATTAGAAAAAGAGAGAGAGTAAATAGAATAGAAATGTAAATAAAAGATTTGAAAATCTTTTATCTCTTTTACTTAGACACCCCACGTGACAACAGTTATTGAGAAGTGGAACAGACGTTACACCTGTCAGGCATGCAGTACTTAAGACAAAATTTAATGGGCACGGAAAATAAGTAATGATTACTATGCACATGTAGTTTTTCAAAAAAAACTGTTCCCACTAAACAAATGATTATTACTTTCTTTATCTCACATAAACCAATATTCTGATAAAGTATAACCGTTCAAGTATTGACCTAAAAATAAATCAAGGAAATAAATACTGCCACGTCAGCATCAGAACTTGATTATTATCAAAATTTAAAAGTCATCAGAATATGGGTTCTTTACTCAAAAATTGAATGTTTATTTCTGTAATTCTTCACAAAAATACTGATATGGTTTCCTCATAACTTAATCATCAGAACTTCCATCAGAACTTGTCCTCAAAATTTATGCAACTGACACTTAAACTGTTCATCTAAAACAACATTGATCACTACAGTAATTTTCATCATACATATGGAGTGTAAGTGTGTGCATTAAGCTAAATATCAGACAAAGAATAAAGTCTGATTCACTTCAGTACATCTTAGAAATAAGGCATAACTAAGAACTTTGCTTAAAATCTGTCATTAGTCCGAAGTCTACTATAGAATGAGTTCATGCATGAGTCCACCTCAACTATTTTGTGCTCATTTTATGCATCTTTTGAAATTCCTTTTTACATTGGCTTCTCAGTGTAAGTGAGTCACGACTGCTTATCAGAATTTATGCTATTATCAGAGTATTTCTCCAGTAATCAGAGAATGTGAAAAGTCACCAAGAAAATTTTATTTTGCTTTTCTAATGCATATTACTTAATACCAGCAATGCACTTGGGTCTTCCCTTCCACATATATTTTTCTCTAGATCTCAAAGGAGAACCTGATATTTATTTCTTTTCTTTACTTTTTCTTTTGATAAGTGACGCTTATCAGCACTTAGTACATTCATAAGATTTACCAACATCAGAACTTAATAGATAAGAAGCACTATTCTAGTTTTTAACTTAGTAATAAGATACACAAAGTAAACCTAACCAAGCTCAATATCATAATTTACTTGTGTTAAAAGATTTCCACATAAACAATTACTTCAAACATGGGATCTTTAGTATATTAGAGACTACTAGGTCAGCATCTAGCAAGGTTATCCTCATTGGATTGAATAGTCACAGAAACTTTCATATCACTATCAGAGTTTAGAAGTTCACATCAGACAACAATCAGCACTTAGGTAAATTTCAATTTAAGCACAGATTACATAAAGATAGTAATATCTGTAAATACTGATTATAAAGTCTGATGTATCAGAACATAAACTAAGCAGATTTAGAGAAAGAACCTGAAACCATTTTAAGTTCATTTACCAATCTTGTAAAAGTAGCTTCACATAGTGGTTTTGTGAAGTTATCTGCTAGTTGTTGATCTGGTGGAACAAAATGCAATTCCACTGTACCTTCCATCACATGCTCCCTTATGAAGTGGTACCTAATGCTGATGTGCTTTCTCATTGAGTGTTGAACTGGATTACCTGTCATAGCAATATCACTTTAATTATCACAGTAAATAGGAATTTTAGAAAATTCTAACCCAAAATCCAGTAACTGATTCTTCATCCAAAGAATCTGTGCACAACAGCTTCCTGCAGCAATGTACTCTGCCTCTGCAGTTGATGTGGAAATTGACTTTTGTTTCTTGCTAAACCAAGAAACTAATCTGCCTCCAAGAAATTGGCAGCTTCCAGATGTGCTTTTCCTGTCAATTTTGCACCCTGCAAAATCTGCATCTGAGTAACCTATTAGCTTAAAGTCTGATTTCCTAGGATACCACAATCCTAGATCAGCTGTACCCTTAAGGTACTTGAAAATTCTTTTCACAGATGTTAAGTGAGGTTCTCTTGGATCTGCTTAAAATCTTGCTCAAAGACATGTAGCATACATGATATCAGGTCTACTTGCAGTTAGATAGAGTAGTGAGCCAATCATACCTCTGTAATCAGTAATATCTACTGATGTACCAGTATCCTTATCCAATTTTGTTGCAGTGGCCATAGGAGTGGATGCACTTGAACAGTCTTGCATTCCAAATTTCTTCAACAAGTTTCTGGTGTACTTAGATTGATAAATAAAAGTTCCTTCTTCATTCTGCTTGACTTGAAGGCCCATAAAATAGCTAAGTTCTCCCATCATACTCATTTGATATCTTGACTGCATTAGCTTGGCAAACCTTTTACAAATTCTGTCATTTGTAGAACCAAAAATGATATCATCAACATATATCTGCACCAAAAGTAAGTCCTTTCCATGGTTGAGATAAAATAAAGTTTTGTCAATAGTCCCTCTATTAAATCCACTTTCCAGAAGAAACCGAGCTAATGTCTCATACCATGCTCTTGGAGCTTGCTTAAGGCCATAAAGTGCTTTATCAAGTCTGTAGAAATGATTAGGAAATTTTGAATCTTCAAAACCTGGAGGTTGTTCAACATATACTTCTTCTTCCAATTCTCCATTAAGAAAAGCACTTTTTACATCCATTTGAAAGACTGTAAACTTTTTGTGAGCAACATAAGCCAAAAATATCCTTATGGCTTCCAATCTAGCAACTGGTGCAAATGTTTCATCATAATCAATTCCCTCCTATTGAGAATATCCTTTTGCAACCAGCCTTGCTTTATTCTTTGTAATTATGCCATCACTATCAGTTTTGTTTTTGAACACCCATTTTGTACCAACAACTGATCTGTTCTTTGGTCTTGGCACTAGGGTCCAGACTTTATTTCTTTCAAATTCATTTAACTCTTCCTGCATTTCTTGCACCCAATCAGCATATTGAAAAGCTTCTTTCACTATCTTTGCTTCAGCCTGAGAAAGAAAAGAATGATAGAGACATTCATTTGATGTTGTTGTTCTAGTTCTAATACCTGCTTCAAGATCTCCAATAATTAAGTCAGGTGTATGTGCTTTAGTCCACTTCCTTTCAGATGGAAGGTGATCTCCAGAATTTGATGCTCCCCCATCATCCATGCTATCTCTATCAACATTTTCTGATGCTCCCCCTGAAATTATGCTCTCTGAGTTGGATTTTTCAGAATTTGAGTTTCCAGAATTATCAGAACTTGGCCCATCAGAACTTGATGAATCAGAACTTGAAGAACCTGTTCTAGGTTCTAATGCTTCTTGAGATGTGGTTGGATCTTCAATATGCTCCCCCTGTACAGGTGCATTTTCCTTTGGCGTAGTCACCACAGTTTCAATAACATCATAGTTTAACCCATCAGAGTTTGCAGTATCAGGATTTAGAACTTCATTCTCAAATCTCAGCTGATCATGATCATTGAAATCTTCAAGTCCATTAATCTTCTTATCATCAAAAGAGACATTGATAGATTCCATGATAACCCTTGTTCTTAAATTGTAGATTCTGAAGGCTTTTGTGGAAAGTGGATATCCAATAAAAATTCCTTCATCAGCTTTTAGATCAAATTTGGATAGCTGTTCAGGATGAGTCTTAAGAACAAAACACTTGCATCCAAATACATGAAAGTACTTCAGATTTGGCTTCTTTTTCTTCACCATCTCATAAGGTGTCTTTCCATTCTTGTTGATAAGTGTTGCATTCTGAGTAAAACAAGCAGTCTGCACAGCTTCAGCCCAAAAGTAGGTTGGTAACTTTGCTTCATTAAGCATAGTTCGTGCAGCTTCAATAAGAGTTCTGTTCTTTCTTTCAACAACTCCATTTTGCTGTGGGGTTCCAGGAGCAGAAAATTCCTGCTTTATTCCATGGTCTTTGCAGAACTCTTCCATAATCATTTTCTTGAACTCAGTGCCATTATCACTTCTTATGGTTTTCACAGAGTTTTTGACCAACTTATCCAGTTGTTTGACATGATCAATCAAGATAGATGCAGTTTCACTTTTTGTGTGCAAGAAATACACACATGTGTATCTGGTAAACTCATCTACTATGAACATATCATATTTCTTCTTTGCAATAGACATGACATTCACTGGACCAAATAGATCAACATGTATTAGGTGATAAGGCTCAAGAATTGAAGATTTAGTCTTGCTCTTGAATGAAGATTTTCTTTGTTTTGCCTTTTGACATGAATCACAAAGGCCATCAGGAGCAAATACTAATTTTGGCAGTCCTCTCACAAGTTCTTTCTTGACTAGTTCATTTATGTTGTTGAAATTTAAATGAGAGAGTTTCTTGTGCCAATCCCAGCTTTCCTTAATTGATGCTCTGCTTAACAGACAGATTGCATAACCATCAGAACTTGTTGAAAACTTGGCTTCATAAATGTTACCATGCCTATATCCCTTTAGAATAACTTTGCCTGTAGATTTGCTTACAACTTCACAGTGTTCTTCAAAGAAATCCACATGATAACCTCTGTCACAGATTTGACTAACACTCAGCAGATTATGTTTAAGTCCTGAGACTAGAGCTACTTTCTCAATGATGGCATTCCCAAGATTGATATTGCCATATCCCAGAGTTTTTCCCATGTTTCCATCTCCATAAGAAACTCCTGGGCTAGCTTTCTCCACAAAGTCTGATAGTAGGGCTTTATTTCCAGTTATATGTCCTGAACATCCACTGTCCAGAACTAGGATGTTTATCCTGTTGCCCTGCAATTACAAAGACCACTAATGATTAGTTTTAAGGACCCAGAGTTGCTTGGATCCTTTGGCCTTATTAAGTTTGTTAACATTTGCAGCGGATTTAACATCAGAGTTTATGTTAACATTTTTCTTATCAGAATTTACAGTATCAGACTTTGCATCAGAACTTACACTAGAAGGAATAATGCTAACTTTCTTTAAAGAAGGTTTTATTTGATAATAATCATAGTACAAACTAAGATATTCCTTAGAAGTATAAATGGAATGCCAAAAACTACCACAATGAAAACAAGGATTTTGTGGCTTAAACCTAACAGACTGACTCATAACTCCTGACTTAGAAGGCAAGGAGTTTATATTCTTATTCTTCCTGCAAAAAGAAGCCAGATGGTTAGAATTTCCACAGTTATAGCATTTCTTTCTAGGAGCATTAGGAACAGGCATATAATTATTGCTTTTATTCACACCTTCCTTTCCATTCCTATTTTTCCTAGGTGGCTTTACCTTGTTTACATTCTTAATCTCTTTCAGCTTATACTTAAGCTGCTTCTTTGTCATTAAGCCTATGTTAACTTCAGCTATTTTATCCTGTTTTGCCTTATCAGAAGTTGACTCTACCTTAACTTCTGTCTCAATATCTTTCATCTTTTCAGAATCAGACTCTATAGTTTTAGCTACAAACTTAACAGGATTTACCTTTGGCTTATTAGTCTGTTTAACATTAATTGGTTTAATTTGTTCAGTTCCTGTTTCACTTTTATCATCTCCATAACTTAAGCCCTCTTTCCAGTTTCCACTACTTAGTAAATTCTGAGTTGTTCTGCCAGAGTTAATCCAAGTCCTGATAATCTCTTTTTCCTTTTCTAACTCAGTTTTTAGACATTGATTCAATTTTAACACTTCTTCTCTAACATAAAAAGCATCATCTCTTTCTTTCTGAGTTTGATGGAACATAACTAACTCTTATTCTAAATAGTCATTCCTTTTCTTAAAAGCCAGATTTTCAGAAGTTAACCTATCACATGTTAAAGTCTGATCTCTATAACTAATGAATATGGTTTTAAGATAAGATCTCAACTCAGTAATATCATCAGTATGAAAAGCATAAGTTGTTTGAGGTACCTTTAACTCAGCAGCAGCAGAACTGCTATCAGCATTTGCCATCAAGGCATAATTCACCTCATTTTCAGAATCTGAAGTGTTTGTCCATCTTTTCTTCTTTGTGACAAGTGCCTTGCCTTTGTCACCTTTTCCTTTCTTGCAATCTGGAGATATGTGGCCTTTCTCACCATAATTGTAGCATTTAACATTTGAGTAATCTCATTTGTCAGACTTTCGTACTTTGCCTTCAGATTTTCTGAATTCCTTCTTATCAGAACTTTCACTTTACCGGGAAAATTTCCTTCCCTTTTTGAATTTCCTGTAGGCTATCTTTGTGATACCCTTCACCATAAGAGCACACAATCTCATCATCTTTTCATCAGCATCCATCTCAGATAAACTTCCAGTTTCTGAATCCTCATCATCATCATCAGAACTTGATGAATCTGAATCAGACTTTGTGATGAGAGCCTTTCCTTTTCCTTTCTTTGAGACAGCCACTTTGGGGGATTCCTCCTCAGCCTTAAGAGCAACTGTTCTTGACTTCCTCCCATGCTTCTTGCTTTTTTGATCCATCTCAAGTTCATGAGTTTTGAGCATACCATAAATTTCATCAAGAGTAGTTTCATCAAGAGCATAGTTGTCTCTTATAGTAGTTGCCTTCAAATCCCAACTTTCAGGAAGAGCTAAAAGGAATTTAAGATTAGTATCTTCAAGATCATATTCCTTATCCACCAGTGACTGATCATTCAAGAGTTTGACAAATCTATCATATAAACCAGTTAATGACTCATCAGGTTTTGAGTCAAAGTGCTCATACTCTTGAGTGAGTATAGTCCTCCCGTTCTTCTTAATTGCATCAGTTCCCTGGCATCTTGTTTATAAGGCATCCCATATCTCCTTTGCAGTCTTGTAGTTTATTACCCTATTTGACATGACATTATCAATGGCACTATGCAGCAAATGCCTTACCTTTGCATCCTTGACAATAGATGAGATATCTTCAGCTGTATATTCACTTTTCTCCTTTGGTACAGTCATTGCTGGCTGATCTGCAACTACAACAGAGAGCTTGGCTGACTTATGTGGCCCTTCATTAATTCTGTCAAGGTATTCTGGATCTGTAGCTTCCAGAAACATAGTCATCCTCACTTTCCATACGGGATACTCAGAAGGTTTCACTATGGGAACCCTAATTGTCTCATATCGATTATGGATTTGAGTCTTTGGAGTTTCTTCAGTTTTGGTGGGCTTGGTTGGAGTTTTCTCTTCTTCAGACGATTGTTTTGGATCTTTACTGTATATGTGTTAACAGATTACTCTGATACCACTTGTTAGGTCACACACACTGTAGAAGGGGGTTGAATACAGTGTATACTACAATCAAATCGAATTAAGAAAACAAGTATGAAATATAGAATAATCTTATTAATAAAATAGTATTACAATGGAACCGTCCTCTCTCAGTGATGAACAAATATCACGAGAGCTGCTAGGGTTACAATGAATAATATTCTCGATTAAGATAATACTTATAGTGTAAACCCTATGCTGTGTTTATATAGACACACAGTTACAAGATAATCTTCTAATTGATATCGAATATAAGTCTGCATCCTAAAATATATCAATTAGTTATCTTTTCTTCCAAGTATTCTATTCTTCATAGAATTCTTCTCCATGCATATCTCTTCTTGTTTTAGTCTTGATCTTCTTTCCTTTCAAGCAGCAGCCTTCCTTATCTGAAAGTCTTTTTAAGTCCTGATATTATCTCCTGATGAATATCTTCTGATATCTTAAGTTCTGATAACTTAAGTTCTGATATCTTAAGCTCTGACTTCAATATAAGTACAGATTTCTAGTTAAGTCCTGATTTGTCCTGTTAGTTAAGATCTGAAAACTAAACACAAATCATTATTAGACATGACATCACAAATATATCTAACAGACCCACAAAAGTTAATTGTTGCCCTTTGAACCATAACTTGATTAAATGGGATTAGCATAAAAAACTTCCTCGAGCAACGGAAATCTAGGTAAAATAACTTCTTTTGGCAGACATCTAGATCCAACAACTTCCTTCCACAATGTTCGAAAACTATACAAAAAGTGTCTTTTTCTAAAGCAATTAACATAACCAATTAGTCAAAAAGGCTCGAGTACATGAAATTTAAGTGTCTGGAACTTCTATTAATGAACCCCAACTTTCTCTTGAAAATGCAAACTGCTTTACCATGCACTTAAAATTTTCAAAGCTTTAATGAAATAAAGAAAAGACATATAACAAATTAATTTTCTACGAAGCTAAGAACCTAGCAAAATCGGATAGCATTACATTCAATTCAAAAGCTACCCATGACTCTGTATGTTCAACTACTGCAAATGTTCAACTACTGCAAGGGACAAATTATAATTAGAAAGGTAAAAACGCAAGTAAAAAAACATTGGAGACTACCACATAACTAACTAACTGAATTATAAGTTTTTCACTTTGAAACATAAATCATTCATCGTATAAATAAGCCCATACTATGATTTTATCATGCATTCGACTCTCTATTGAGTCTAAAGGGAACAACATAGCATTTTCACATTTTAGAGAATACTTTTTGTTGCTTTGATGAAGCTAATAATTGTTTATTACTGCAATATTTCCATCTTTTACAGTAATAATTATTTTTTACTGTAATAATTGTTTATTACGGCGGTAAAATTTATCGGTGCCCGGATATTTCGGGTTTTCACAAGAAATTTCACCGATTAATTCTCGAATAATTAAAATCAATATATGACTAATCATTAGAATAATCAATTATTTTTCAGCAGGGAATTGAAGAAATATCCCAACAATACACACGCGCACAACGCGCAAAACAGAGAAGAAAACAAAAACAGATACAACTACAGCAAGGTAACGGCCACGCGCCGCCATCCTCACCGGAAAACCGTGAAGGGCGGCGGTAACCAGAGAATCATGAGAGCACACTGTACATATGCACAAAAATTACACACACACAAACATCAATTCGATTCACACACACACACACGCTTACACGCGTGTATATATATTCACAGAACCGATAGGCAGAGAAACAGATGGCGGAGCACAGGCGGTTACCGGAAATCAAAGTCACAGCGGCACCGGAGAAACCACAGACACGAGAGAGGAGTAAAATCGAGAGAGAAAAAAAACAAAGGGGGAGATGCAGTCGAGGGATACAGGGAAGGGGGTGCGGTTTGTTTATTATTTTTTTTTCTTTGCTGAATAACATAGGAGATAACAACACGTGGAAATTCAAATTCTAAGAATTCGACACGTGGCTTTTGAGATAATTACGAGGGTTTTAATTCCTGATTTACTCCGACGTTTGAAATTATCGGACCAAGGTGCATATAAAATAATCTCCAAAATTTACAAAAATAGTCTTAAAATGTCATATATATCTTGTTGTTTATAAAAACATAAATTTCGTAATTTTAAAACAATTTCTAAAATGCAATTTATACCCGCTTTTATCAATAAAACGAAACAACGCGAGGGTGAAATTAATCCCAAAGATTCCCAAAATAATTTTAAAATTCTCGGAATATTCTAAACGTAAATAAATACGGGTTTCATAAATTTTGAAAAATTCTGGAATTAAATACAAATTTTACAAATAAATGAACTCAGAAAATCATACAAGGTTAAATAATTGATAAAATATTAATTTCTAAATTTTAAAAAATCCAAAAAATAATTATTGTAATTATAAAACCTTGAAAACAATTTTAAGGAAAATCCAAATATTTATACAAACAAATTTACATTAAATCCCCTTTTAAATGTGAAAACAATTCAGTATACTTAATAATTAATTACACGAACCACCCTGTACACCATAAATCACACACATAGATAAAAATAATACAACACATAGCTGACAGAAGCTATACACCATATATCATTCATTTAATAATTCCACAATTACACTTTAATTAAATTTAAACGTATACGAGTCGTTACAAATATAATATATGCAATGACCCTACTTACTATAACCACGGATCGCAACAGGTCAATGTATGCACTCAATCCACAACCTTAATTACATTACAAATGTACCAAATCCAAACTAGTTTAACTTACATCTGGATAATAATCATTCTTACAAATTTCCAAACTCAAAACTAAACAAAAGTCTTCAGCTAGCTTATTCCGTCTCAACTTGGAATCCTAGCTCGCACACTTATCCGGGGATCCTCTCTACCAACAATTTAATTTTTAACTGGAAAAGAACATAAACAGATTCACAAGAGTAAGCTAACTAGCTCAGCAAGTCGCAATGACAATACTGAGATTAAAAAATGATCAAATGAAATGATTTAAGGAATCACGTTTCTTGTTAAGCAATGATTAGAATTGGATATTCACTTTTATTTTAAAAAAACCAAGGTTAGGCTGTTGATTAGTCACACACTAACCCCGAGCAAGGCACACAACTATGCTCTATATACTGGATCCAAGACACACATTGGCATAATACGACCACGAATCTAGGCTGACAATGAATCTGGTCCACATTTATAAAACCATCCAATTTTATAATAACAACATAATAAATGATGAAAATCGATAAACAGAATCATAAACAACTTTCGTCTCAAAGCATAGGGTGATTTGTAAGCACCATAAGGGTATAACATGGTATGTATAAAGATTGGCTTCCAGCCTGTATAAGAATCAGATAGAAGAACAAAGGTGTAATGGTCACAAGGATTAGTCTTCTGATGTATGAGGTACAAAGGTTTGTTTGGTAAACAAATCCAGTTCAGTGATCTGTATATGGTGTACACGTATTTGTGGAGTAGTATCGTATATAGGTGATTCGTATCTGGGAATTCAGCAATCAATGGTGTAATATCTGAATATCGCGTGTAAATTATTTTATCAATAAATGAATATTATGTGATTATTATGTGAATATTGGTGAAATATCTAGTTGATGGATATTAATAGTTAGATGTATATATGTGATAAAATGTGATTTGTTAATTTTAATATGTCCAGAATAAAATATAGGTAACTGTGATATTTTTCTGGTAATTTTGGATCGTTATAGGATTTTAAAATGATTTACAAATTTAATAATTATTTTTTGAATAATTACAAAAGTATTTTATAAAACCGGAAATCATCCAACCTCAACCATTTTTACGTTTTTACAACCCGAGACTCTTTGAAAACTCCTTCCTAACCTAATCTGATCATTCCGAACATTTTCCGTGTTTTAACTTTTTCAATCCGGATTACGGTTTGACCCGTACGCGTCCCGACGCAATATTTTCGATACAACAATCATTTTGATAAATCAACAAAACCCGTATTCTCGAAAGATGGGATAGTATTACATTATTTTCGTATAAAGTGTTTTATAAGAAACCCGGTTTGGATAATTATCCAATATGGGTATCAAACCGGATCATTTTTGCAGTTATTTAGCGGCTAAACAACTAATTTATCGATCCAATAGGATCCAACACCAACCGATATTCCATAATTATATATAGCCCTTCTTATTTCATTTTATTCATATAATCATAATCAACCAGATAAAACCGATAAAATATAGAGAAAACCCTAATTATTCATTAAGTTCTTGAAAATCAAGTGCACTCCGATTCAAGCGTGCCATATATCAAATCGAAGCTCTCGAAAATCTCTTTCACAATCAATCAACCATATTAGTGCAGAATCAAGGTGATTTTCTGATTTATTTATTTTAATTCGAATTATTTAATAATTGAAATATGAATTTTTGTTCTTGATGTTGTTTGTGTGATTTGATGGCTTAATCTTGTAGATAATTTTATCCTAGTCATTTTGGTATATTATATGATAAATTTGGAGTTCAATAACATATAGAAATTGATGTTTGATTCTCGGATTATTAAATTAGAATTTATAGCTTTGAATGTTTTTAATTGAAATTTGGGTATTCTTGGTTTGGGGTTATAAGTTAAAATTGATTACACCATGTTGTAGATCATGGAAAAATAAATAGAATGATATATAGCTAGCTAACAAACGATTCCTGGATTGCTCTAATCGAGCTTCGCCGGAAAACGAACCCAGGCGGCGGTGTAATTTTCCGATGATCGTTCCGTTTGATTCATTCGTTATTTTGCTGTTTTGTCATTATAGACGTGTTTCTGGGAAACAAGACTTCATCCCTCGTACCTTTGGTGTGTTTCTGGGAAGTTAACAGGTCACCAGAAAAGCTCATGGCCGGCGTTCATGGCTTCCCTGCGACGGAGGGGGGACGACTGTAAATTTACAGTTTAACCCCCGAGCTTTTGTATAACTTGCATATATAGTACTACAGTTTTAAAAATATTTAAAAACTAGATTTCTATTTTATTAATTTCGGAAAATGTATTTTCCTTTTATAATATGTTCAGAAATTGATTTTTAATTATTTAAAATTCAAAAATTCAATTTTTAATTTCTTAAAATTATTTTTAATTTAAAAATAAATCTTAATTATTTAATTAATTAATTTTAGTTGATACTTAATCATAAAATTAGTCAATTAATTTAAATATTAGTCGATTAATTAATTTAATTAGTTATTAATTAATTTTAATTGAATATTTAATTAAATTTAATTATTTATTTGGATTTAAAAATTCTGAAAAATAGTTTTAAGCTTTAAAATATAATTTAAAATTCTTTTCAAAACTCGATAATTATTATTTAATTATTTAAAGTCGGATTGGGGCGTTGAAACCCTATTATTTAATTATAAAATGATTCAGAGTCCCGTTTTAATTCCGAAAAATATTCAAAAATTCGTATTAAATACCTAGAAAATCATTTTAACCCCGAATCTTCTTTGAAAAATTATTTGGATTGAATATTTTATGTGTTATGTGCTATATGTGATCTGATTTCTGTATAATACGACTGTACTTGCATTGTTTGACTTTTTTTGCTGTAACTTTCAATCCGTAAATCGAATTTGGGTAAAATGAAAGGTTGATAGAAGCTGGTAACGAATAGAATGAGATGAGAAGTAGTATTGATAAGTATATGTGATGTTTAACACAGGAAGTGAGGCATAGAAAGGGAAAGAAAGTGATTGGCGAGTGAAAACCATTAGACAAGTACGAGTAAAGTAAAAGCGAATTGATAAGGCAAGTGTTTCTGCTCTTTCTTGTGATGTATTGTAAGTACCTTTGAACTCTCTTCATTATGTTATTTCAAATAGTTCTTGTTCTATATTGAAAGTACTTTGAAGTAATTAACCCTAAATCCTGATTCTTATTGATCTTGAGCCGCAAGCCTGATTTCTTGTAAATCATTGATTGCTGAATTCTTGAATACGAACCATAACTATATGATACTACTCCACAAATACATATCTACCACATACTGATTCTTGATACGAGATTGCTTAACATACCGACCCTTATGTCTTGTATAATAGAAGACCAATTCTTGTAACCCTTGAACCCTTGGTATTCAACTTTATGATTCTTTCCTTGATTGAAAACCAATCTTTATAATTTCTGTTAGGTCACACAACACTGTAGAAGGGGGTTGAATACAGTGTAGAATAAAATCAAATCGATTTAAAATACAAGTAACAGAAAACAGATGTATTCGATATAATAAACTCAGTTACAATGGAATTGTTCTCTCTCAGTGATAAATAAATATCACGAGAGCTGCTAGGTTATAATGTATGATCTTCTCGATAATCGTAACACATATAGTGTAAACCTATGTCTGTGTTTATATAGATGCATAGTTATAAGATAACTTCTAATTGATATGGAATATAATTCTGTCTCCTAAAATATATCAATCAGATATCTTATATAATTCTTCTAGTCCTCTAACTCTTTCCATGCATATCTTCTTCTTGTATTAGTCTCGATCTTCTTTCCTGTAAATCAGCTTCCTTCCTTAACTGTTAGTCCTCCAGTACTTAAGTTCTGATATCCATCTTCTGATATTATCTTCTGATAATCTAAGTCCTGATATCCTTAAGTCCTGACTTCTAGTAAGTCCTGATTCTAGTAAGAACTGATATTTCCTGTTAGTTAAGATCTGAAAACTAAACATGAAACATATTAGATATGACATCTCAAATATATCCATCAATCTCCCCGAACTTGTAAATTATGCAAGAATGTACAAGTTAATAGATTTGATGATGTCAAAAAAATTTAAGTTCAAATGCAATAAGAGTTTAATAAGACTATTAATTACAACTTACAAAATATCCAGCTTTACCAACATCACTGAATCAATCTGAATCCATAATAATTCTTAACAAAATCATTTATCAGATTATCTTCATCTTTCTTCAGAACTTCAGCTAACTGTGCTTTGACCTGCATCAGTTCTTCTTCTTTACTTGTCACCAATTTGATAAATGGCTGTTCTGAGAGCTTGAATAGATGTTCTTTAAAGTCCATCACCAATCCTGATAACCTTAGGATGTGAAGAGTTTTCATTATAACATAAGCATCTTCCTTTCAGAATAACTTCCACCTTAGCAGAATTCTTTAGCATAGGAATTTCTCTTCCATCACCTTCAGTAATCATTGGACTGTAATGAGAAGTCTTTGTACCAGAAATTCTGAATAGGTCTCTTATAGCCTTCAAAATGTACTCTGACCATCTTCTTGTAACATCATATTTTACTTCTAGAAGATAGTGAATATGTTGAAGTTTTCTGATAGACTTCTTTAGTACATCAGTATCAGCTAATCTATAAGTCCTTCCATCATTGAGAAATAAGATCAATTTCTCTTTTAGATTCTCCTTATCATGAGCATCTATCATAACTTGAGCAGACAACATATTATCAAGGTGCCTTTGTTTGATTTGTTCATATGGTTTGCCTATCAATATGAAAGGATCTCTTAGAGTAACCTCTACTCCTGTTTGAATCTTCTCTTTGTCAGAACCTAATCCAGCTCTATCTCTAGGTTGCTTGGATTTCAACCCAAATGTAGCAAGTTGATTAATCATGAGATTGGATTTTGGTTCAACTGGAGTAGCTTTCTTCCATAACAGCTTCTTCTTATCAGCAATTGTCATTTTATCCAAATCAACTTGAGCATTGTCAGTAGTTGATGTCTTGATAGCTTGATCAGAATTTGCTATTTCTTTTGTACCTTCCTGTCCTTTATTCTGAATAACAACTTGAGCAGTGTCAGAGGTTGTTTTAGAATCTTCATTTATCTTTCTTCTTTTCAGAATTTAAACATTTTTATCTTCAACAAGATTATCATCAGTTACTTGAACCATTTTACACACTGGTTTCATCAGATCTTAAGAAGTTTTCAAGTCCAGTGACTTGGTTGGTTCATCAACTTTTCATTTCCCTTTGTCTTTAGGATCACTCTCAGTCTGTGATCTAGTCTTGAACATTAAAGTTTCAGAATTTGACTTTTCCTTGATCACAATGTCTTTTTCCTTAGGCCTTGGAGGTTTCTTTGCATCAAAAGCTTTAGACTTAAGATTTGTCTTTTCAGCAGCAAATCTAGCTTCTTCCTCTTTGAGAGTTTCTAAATCCATTCCCGGATTGTGTTTCAGAAATAATCTTCTTGCTATCTCCTCATCAAGTGTCTGGATTTTAGGATCTTTGTAATAAACAGTAGTCTGCTTCCCCTTTAACTTCAGAGTTTGCAAAAACTTCTGAGAGTCTTCAAATCCTGACTGAATCAGAATATCAGAACTTGGCATCAGACTTTGCTTATCACCACTTGACTTCAGTCTTTGAGCATTCACAACATCAGAACTTGACTTGTTCTGAATAGAAGATTTTCCTTGTTCTTTTCTTTGACCTCTACTATTTTCAGAGTTTTCCTGGTCATCACCTTTATCATCCTTTTTCTTCAGTTCTTGAGTAGGTGAGCATTTGGACTTAACTACCTTCTCCCCTTTTTGGCATCATCGGGAAGTAAAAGAGAAAGAAGAAGTTCAACTGAAGATTGGATTTCATCCAATTGAGCTTTCTGAGAAGCTTGATTAGCCAGAACCTCAACAATTTGGGCCTATTGCTTCTCTTGAGTTTTCTCAATGGCTTCAACTTTTTCAGAATTAGGTCTGATATACCTGTTCTTGTCAAGCTTGATCTGTAGATCTAGCTTATCAGCTTGTTCCCTGAGTGTATCAACCTTTTCATGAGTAGAAGTATGTAGATGGAGCTTCCAGATAAAGAACTTCAAGTATATTCAAATTATGATTATCTATTTTAGAATTGTCAGTTGTTCTTTAGCATCATATGTAGCTTTAATAGGAGAGACAGAAGGGGTAACAACTGTGTCATTAGCAGTGTCTTTGGCTTGAGCTGGAAGGGCTTCAATGATAATTGGTTCTTGTGAGATCAGAGATTCCTGATCCCCTTCCTTAGCTTCTTCAGTATCTTCTGATATAGCCTTAGCTAAATACCTCCTAGCCTTCATTTTCTTCAACTTCCTTGCCAATGAAGGAGCTGCTTCAGCAACATCAGAATTTATAGATTTCCTTTTCAAAGTATCAGAACTTTGAGCTGCTTTCTCTTTATGAGAAGTAATATTGTCAGCTTCAATTATCATAGGTTCAGATGCATGAACTCGTGCTTCAATTGTTTCCTCAATTCATCAGAATTTATTATTGACCATTATTGAATCAAAAAATTCATCACATGATAAAGTTAAAAATCGATGAAGGAAAGATTAACAAATTGCAATTAAAACATGCACAGTCACATAATTTGAGAAACAAAGACCAAATTTTGCAATAATTACCGTGCACATGCAGTTTTTCAGTACATACACGTTAACCACTAACTCAAAATGGTTATGACTATTTTTATCTCACCCAATTTTATTCTGATTTAAATATGACTGTTTCAGATTTTACCACAAATAAGTCAAGTAAAGAAAAATGCCACGTAAGCATCAAGGACTCCATCAGGATTTAATATCATAACTTAACTTATATCAGATTTTAACAGTCATCTAAACATGGCTTCTGTACTCAAAAAGTGAATATCTTTTTCTGTGATTCTTTATACAAATACTGACTTGTTTTCTTCAGAGTTTAATCATCAGAACTTCCATCAGAACTTGTCCTCAGAATTTATGCAAATGACACTTAACTGTTTATCAAAAACAACTTAATCACCACAGTTATGTTCATCATTCATATGGAGTGAAAGTGTGTGCATTCAGCAAAATATCAGATAAAGATTAAAGTCTGATAAACTTCAGTACATCTTAGAAATAAGGCATAACTGAGAAAAATGCTTAAAATATGTCATCAGTCATGAAGTCTACTATAGAACAAATTTATGCAAGAATCCACCTCAGCTGTTTATGCTCATTTTATGCATCTTTTGAAATTCCTTTTTACAGTGCCTTCTCAGTGTAAGTGAGTCACGACTGCTTATCAGAATTTATGTTGTTATCAGAGTATTTCTCCAGTAATCATAGAGTGTGAAAAGTCACCAAGAATTTTTTTTTGCTTTTCTAATGCATATTACTTAATACCAGCAATGCACTTGGGTCTTCCCTTCCACATTTTTACTCTATATCTCAAAGCAGTACCAGACTTTTATTCTTTTTTTATTTTCTTTTGATAAGTGAGGCTTATCAGCAATTAGTTCATTCTTAAGATTTACTGACATCAGAATTTGACAGATAAGAAACAAGAATCTAGTTTGTGACTTAGTAATAAGATACACAAAGTAAACGTGACTAAGCTTAATATCAGAATATGTCGGTGTTAATGAGTTTTCACATAAACAACTAATTCAAATATGGGATTTCTAGTATGTTAAAGACTACTAGGTCAGCATCTAGCACAGTTATCCTCATTGGATTGAATAGTCACAGAACATTCAAAACACTTATCAGAGTATATAAATCCACATCAGATAACAATCATCATTTAATAAATTTTCAAATTAAGCACAGATTATATATAGATAATACAATCTGTAAACACTGATCATAATGTCTGATGCATGAGAACAAAAACTTAGCAGATTTAGAGAAAGAACATGAAACCATTCCAAGTTCATTTACCAATCTTATAAAAGTAGCTTCACATAATGGTTTAGTGAAGATATCTGCTAGCTGTTGATCTGTTGGAACAAAATGCAATTCCACTGTACCTTCATCCACACGTTCCCTTATGAAATGGTACCTAATGTTGATGTGCTTTGTCATTGATTGTTGAACTGGATTACCTATCATAGCAATAGCACTTGGATTGTCATAGTAAATAGGGATTTTAGAAAATTCTAACCCATAATCCAGTAACTGATTCTTCATCCAAAGAATCTGTGCACAACAGCTTCCTGTAGCAATATATTCTGCTTCTGCAGTTGATGTGGAAATTGACTTTTGTTTCTTGCTAAACCAAGAAACCAATCTGCCTCCAAGAAATTGGCAGCTTCCACTAGTGCTTTTCCTGTCTATTTTGCATCCTGCAAAATCTGCATCTGAGTAACCAATTAGCTTAAAATCTGATTCCCTGGGATACCACAATCCTAGATCAGTTGTACCCTTAAGGTACTTGATTTTTTTTTCACAGCTAATAAGTGAGGTTCTCTTGGATCAACCTGAAATCTTACACAAAGACAGGTAGCATACATGATATCAGGTCTACTTGCAGTTAGATAGACTAATGAGCCAATCGTACATCTGTAGTTAGTAATATCTACTGATTTACTAGTATCCTTATATAATTTGGTTACAGTGGCCATGGGAGTGGATGCAGTTGAACAATCTTGCATTCCAAATTTCTTTAGTAAATTTTTGGTGTACTTGGATTGACAGATAAAAGTGCCTTCTTCAGTTTGCTTGACTTGAAGGCCCAGAAAATAGCTGAGTTTCCCATCATACTCATTTGATATCTTGAATACATTAGTTTTACAAACTTCTCACACAGTTTGGAATTAGTATAACCAAATATGATTCCATCAACATATATCTGTACCAAAAGTAAGTCATTTCCATGGTTGAGGTAGAATAAAGTCTTGTCAATTGTGCCTCTGTGAAATCCACTTTCCAGAAGGAATTGAGCTAAAGTCTCAAACCATGCTCTTGGAGCTTACTTCAGGCCATAAAGTGCTTTGTCAAGCCTGTAGACATGATTGGGAAATTTAGGATCTACAAAGCCTGGAGGTTGTTCAACATATACCTCTTCTTCCAATTCTCCATTGAGAAAAGCACTTTTCACATCCATTTGAAAGACTTTAAACTTCTTGTGAGCAGCATAAGCCAAAAAGATCCTTATGGCTTCTAATCTAGCAACTGGTGTAAATGTTTCATCATAATTACACCCTCCTGTTGAGAGTAGCCTTTAGCAACCATTCTTACTTTATTCCTTGTCATTATGCCATCACTATCAGTTTTGTTTCAGAACACCCATTTTGTACCAATAACTGATCTATTCTTTGGTCTTGGCACTAGGGTCCAGACTTTATTTCTTTCAAATTCATTTAACTCTTCTTGCATTGCTCGCACCCAATCAGCATCTTGAAGAGCTTCTTCCACTTTCCTTGGTTCAGTCTGAGATAGAAAGGAATGATAGAGACATTCATTTGAAGTTGCAGTTCTAGTTCTGACACCTGCTTCTGGATCTCCAATTATTAAATCAGGTGTGTGTGCTTTGGTCCACTTCCTTGCAGATGGAAGTTGATCTCTAGAACTGGATCCTCACCCATGATCCATGCTATCTCCATCAGCATTTTCTGGTGCTCCCCCTGTAGTTATGCTCTCTGAGACTTCAGAATTTGAGTTTGATTTTTCAGGAGTTGAAGAATCTGAGCTTCCAGAATTATCAGAATTTGGCTCATCAGAACTAGATGAATCAGAACTTGAAGGGCCAGTGACAGGTTTCGATGCTTCTCGAGAGTCTTGAGATGTGGTAGGATCTTCAGCTTGCTCCCCCTGGACAGGTGCATTTTCCTTTCGAGTTGTTACCACAGATTCAATGACATCAGAACTTAATCCATCAGAACTTACAGGATCAGGAATTAAGTCATCAGAATTTACAGAATCAGAATTTAGATCTTCATTCTAAAATCTCAGTTGATCATGATCATCGAAATCTTCAAGTCCGGTAATCTTCTTATCATCAAAAGATACATTGATATATTTCATGACAACTCTTGTTCTTAAATTGTAGACTCTGAAGGCTTTTGTGGAAAGTGGATATCCATCAAAAATTCCTCCATCAGCTTTTAGATCAAATTTTGACAGCTGTTCAGGATGAGTCTTAAGAACAAAACACTTACAACCAAATACATGAAAGTATTTCAGATTTGGCTTCTTTTTCTTCACCATCTCATATGGTGTTTTTCCATGCTTGTTTATAAGTGTAGCATTCTGTGTAAAACAAGCAGTCTGCACAGCTTCAGCCCAAAACTAAGTTGGTAGCTTTGCTTCATCAAGCATTGTGCGTGCAGCTTCAATGAGAATCTTGTTCTTTCTTTCTACAACTCTATTTTGCTGTGGAGTTCCAGGTGCATAAAATTCATGTTTGATTCCATGATCTTTGTAAAACTCTTCCATGATTGAATTCTTGAACGCAGTGCCATTATCACTCCTTATTATTTTAACAGAATCTTTGATCAATTTATCCAGCTGTCTGACATGATCAGTTAGAGTAGATGCAGTTTCAGTCTTTTTGTGCAAGATGTACACCCAAGTGTACCTTGTGAACTCATCCACTATAACCATAGCATATTTCTTCTTTGCAATAGACATGACATTGACTGGACCAAATAGATCAACATGAAGTAGGTGATAAGGCTCAAGAATTAATGACTCAGTTTTGCTCTTGAAAGAAGATTTTCTTTGTTTTGCCTTCTGACATGAATCACAAAGGCCATCAGGAGCAAATACTATTTTTGGCAGTCCTCTCATAAGATATTTCTTTACAAGTTCATTTATATTGTTGAAATTTAAATGAGAGAGTTTCTTGTGCCAATTTCAGCTTTCTTCAATTGATGCTCTACTCAACAGACAGATTGTAGAACAATCAGTACTTGTTGAAAGTCTGGCTTCATAAATGTTACCATGCTTGTAACCTTTCAGAACCACTTTGCCTGTAGAATTACTTATAACTTCACAGTGTTCTTCAAAGAAATCCACATGATAACCTCTGTCACGAATTTGACTTATACTCAACAGATTTTGTTTAAGTCTTGAGACAAGAGCTACTGATTCAATGATGACATTCCCAAGATTGATCTTGCCATATCCCAGAGTTTTTCCAATGTAGCCATCTCCATAAGAAACTCTTGGGTCAGCTTTCTCCACAAAGTCTGATAGCAGGGCTTTATTTCCAGTCATATGTCCTGAACATCCACTATCCATAACTAGGATGTTCTTCCTGTTGCCCTGCAATCACAAAGACCACTAATGGTTAGTTTTAAGGACCCAGACTTGCTTGGATCCTTTGGCCTTTTTAAGTTTGTTAACATTTGCAGCGGATTTAACATCAGAGTTTATGCTAACATTTTTCTTATCAGTATTAACAGTATCAGACTTTGCATCATACTTTACACTAGAAGGAATTAAAGCAACTTTCTTCAAAGAAGGTTTTATATGATAATAATCATAGTTCAAACTATGATATTCCTTACAAGTATAAATGGAATGCCATATACTACCACAATGAAAACAAGGATTTTGTGGCTTAAACCTAACAGTCTGACTCTTAACTCCTGACTTAGAAGGTAAGGAGTTTATATTCTTATTCTTCCTGCAAAAAGAAGTCAGATGGTTAGAGTTTCCACAGTTATAACATTTCTTTCTAGGAGCATTAGGAACAGGCATATAATTGTTGCTTTTATTCACACCTTCCTTTCAATTCCTATTTTTCCTAGCTTCCTTTACCTTGTTTACACTGGTAATCTCTTTCAGCTTATGTTTAAGCTGCTTCTTTATTATTAAGCCTATGTTAACTTCAGTTATTTTATCCTGTTCTAATTTGTCAGAAGTTGACTCTGTTATCACTTCTATCTCAATATCTTTCAACTTTTCAGAATCAGACTTTACAGTTTTAGCTACAAATTTAACAGGATTTACCTTTGGCTTAGTAGTCTGTTTAACAATAATTTGCTTAACTTGTTCAGTTCCTTTTTCACTTTTCTCATCTCTATAACCTAAGCCCTCTTTCCAGTTCCCACTACTTTATATCCTGAGTTGTTCTGCTAGAGTTAGTCCAAGTCCTGATAATCTCTCTCTCTCCTGTTCTAACTTAGTTTTTAGAGATTTATTCATTTTTAGCACTTCATCTCTAACATAGAAAGCATCATCTCTATCTTTCTGAGCTTGATGGAACATAACTAACTCTTTTTCTAAATAGTCATTCCTCTTTTTAAAAACAAGATTTTCAGAAGTTAATCTTTCACATGTTAAAGTTTGATCTCTATAGCTAATAAACATGGTTTTAAGATATAATCTCAACTCAGTAATATCATCAGTATGAAAGACAAAAGTTGTTTGAGGTACCTTTAACTCAGCAACAACAGAACTGCTATCAGCATTTGCCATCAAGGCATAGTTTTCCTCCTTTTCAGAATCTGAAGTGTCTGTCCAGCTTTTCTTCTTTGTGACAAGAGCCTTGCCTTTATCACTCTTTCCTTTCTTGAAGTCAGGAGATATGTGGCCTTTCTCACCACAGTTGTGGCATTTGATATTTGACTAATCTCCTCTGTCAGACTTTACTCCTTTGCTTTCAGATTTTCTGAAGCACTTCTTATCAGAACTTCTACCTTTCGTGGAAAACTTCTTTCCCCTTCTGAATTTTCTGTAGGCTATCTTTGTGATACCTTTCACCATAAGAGCACACAGCTTCATCATCTCTTCATCAGCATCTACTTCAGGTAGACTTTCAGTTTGTGAATCATCATCATCAGAACTTGATGATTCTGAATCAGACTTTATAATGAGAGCCTTTCCTTTTCCTTTCTTTGAGACAACCACTTTGGGGGATTCCTCCTCATCCTTAAGAGCAACTATCCTTGACTTTCTCCCATGTCTCTTGCTTCTTTGATCCATCTCAAGTTCATAAGTCTTGAGCATTCCATATATTTCATCAAGAGTAGTTTCATCAAGAGCATAGTTGTCTCTTATAATAGTAGCTTTCAAATCCCAACTTTCAGGAAGAGCTAAAAGGAATTTTAGATTTAAATCTTCAATGTCATATTCCTTGTCCACCAGTGACAGATCATTCAAGAGTTTGACAAACCTGTCATATAAGTTAGTTAATGACTCATCACTTTTTGAGTCAAAGTGCTCATACTCTTGAGTGAGTATAGTCCTCCTGTTTTTCTTGATTGCATCAGTTCCCTGACACCTTGTTTCCAAAGCATCCCATATCTCTTTTGCAGTCTTGCATTGAATTACCCTATTTGACATGACATTATCAATGGCACTATGCAGCAAATGCCTTATCTTTTCATCCGTGGCAATAGATGAGATATCTTCAGCTGTGTATTTACTTTTCTCCTTTGGTATGGTCTTTGCTGGATGATCTACAACTACAACATAAAGCTTCGTTGGCTTATGCGGTCCTTCATAAATTCTGTCAAGGTATTCTGGATCTCTAGCTTCCAGAAACATAGCCATCTTCACTTTTCATATGGGATACTCAGAAGGTCTCAGCATGGGAACCCTGATAGTCTTATATCGACTGTGGGTTTGAGTCTTTGGAGTTTCTTCAGTTTTGACGGGCTTGGTTGGGTTTTCTGCTTCTTCAGACATGATTATTTTGGATCTTTACTGTATGTGATTTAACAGATAGGCTCTGATACCACTTGTTAGGTCACACAACACTGTAGAAGGGGGTTTAATACAGTGTAGAATATAATTAAATCGATTTAAAACACAAGTAACAGAAAATCGATGTATTTGATATAATAAACTCTGTTACAATGGAACTGTTCTCTCTCAGTGATGAACAAATATCACGAGAGCTGCTAGGTTATAATGTATGATCTTCTCGATGATCGTAACATATATAGTGTAAACCCATGTCTATGTTTATATAGACGCACAGTTACAAGATAACTTCTAATTGATATGGAATATAATTCTGTCTCCTAAAATATATCAATCAGATATCTTATATAATTCTTCTAGTCCTCTAAATCTTTCCATACATATCTTCTTCTTGTATTAGTCTTGATCTTCTTTCCTGTAAATCAGCTTCCTTCCTTAACTGTTAGTCCTCCAGTACTTAAGTTCTGATATCCATCTTCTGATATTATCTTCTGATAATCTAAGTCCTGATATCCTTAAGTCCTGACTTCCAGTAAGTCCTGATTCCAATAGGAACTGATATTTCCTGTTAGTTAAGATCTAGAAACTAAACATGAAACATGTTAGACATGACATCTCAAATATATCCAACAATTTCCCCGTTATACCTTCATGGAATTGTGAATCACCCTACACTTCGAGATAAATGTTGTTTATGATTCAGCTTATTGATTTACATTGTTTATCTTATTGTTATTCTAGAATTGGATTGTTTTTAAATATGGACCAGATTCGTGGTCGGACCAGATTCGTGGTAATAATAGGCCAATATGTACCATGGATCCAGTATATAGAGTAAAGTTGGGAGCCTTGCTCGGGGTTAGTGCGTGACTGATCAGCAGCCTAACCTTGGTTTTTAAAATAAAAGTGAATATCCAATTCTAATCATTGCTTATTAGGAAATTTGATTCTTTATATCATTTCAATTAATCATTGTTTAATCTCAGTGTTGTCATTATGACTTGCTGAGCTAGTTAGCTCACTCTTGCAAATTTGTTTATATTCTTTTTCAGTGAAAAAGGAAGTTGGTGATAGCGAGGATCCCCAAACAAGTGCGCGAGCTAGGTTTCCAGGTTGAAATAGAATAAGCTAGCAGATGATGTTTGGCTTAGTTCATGATTATAGCTTGTAATAAAGTTTACTTCCGTTGTAAGATAAATAAACTGGGATTTGGAATGTTTGTAATATAAATAAGTTTGTGGCTTGTGGGCATACTTTAAACTGCTTCGATCTGTGGAAAATGGTAAGTAGGGTTATGGTATATATTATTATTACATTCATAAACAAGTTAAACATGGTGTGTGTGTGTGTATTGTGGACCCCAAACTTCTGACCCGGTTTTGGAGGGTGTTACAGGTTTGGTATCAGAGCTAAGGTTTAAAGTCACTGCCAGAAGCCTAGATTGTCGGAAATGGGTAGTGGGTTAAGATTATTATTAAAAAATAAAGAAATAGAATGTCGAGAGGTTGAGTGTGACTGTAATAACCCCAATTTTTGGGAAATTTTTGAAACCCTTATGAATAGTGTTTTTACTGAATGAGAAAACTTTTCATGCCACACTATGTAGGGGTTCTGATATGGATATTCTGAGATTTTATTAGTACTTTATATGGGATATAAGTGTATGTAAAGATCGTCAGAATCCAAATCCGAACACTTTGATTTTTCCCGGAAATACACTAGATACGGAAAGATTTGAGAAAAAGGTAACAGGATAAAAAGGATTTAAATTAAAGGATTATAGGAGAGGATCATAAAAGGAATATAATATATTGAGAAAGGTTAAGGGAACCTAAGTAATAAGATCCCGGGTATGATCCCTCAAACGATAAACGAAAACGAAAGTTAAGCGAACCGTATAACAGATCAGCGGTCATTAGGCAAACGATTAGGAAGTTAATCAAAGGGATTAGTGGGAATGATGTCATCCAACCAATAGAAAGAGGACAAGGAGGGGAGGATTACATCATGAGGATGACATAGGCATGACAAGAAAGGAAGGAGATGTGGTGACTTTTTAACCACACAAAACCAAGGGCAACTAGGTAATTCACTAAAGCAAACAACAAAAAACAACCAAGCTAAGCCAAACAAATCAAAAAACACAAAATCATTTCATTCTCATCATCTTGCTCTCGGCTTTTCATCTTTTTCAAGGGCAAGAATTTCAAAAATCAAGTTCCAAGCATTGTTAAATCACAAGGTAATTATCTAAGCTTCCTTGTACATAGATATGGATATGCTATAAGTTTAAGCTCCTAATTCCTTCACAATCTCTTCCAATAAATCAAGGAAGAAGATGGTGAATAGTAACCTTCAAGAAGTAACTTTAGTTTTCTTGAATTTTTATGAAAGATTAAGGTTATACAAGCAAGGATCAAGGTTCTTTTAGGCATTCAAAGCTCTTGGGTTGTGTTAGGAAGCTTCAAGGAGGTATAAACAACTTTCACCTTTAACTTATAGTTTGAACTTTGAGTTTTGATGAGTTTATGGATGGATTAATGTATATATAGAAATATCCATGTATGTATAGCAAGATCCATGTATGTTAGATAGTTTGGTTGGATTTGTGGTGATTTTGGATATGAATCTTGGTTAATGGTTAATGAATCTTAAGTTATGGTTAGTAGATCATGTTTATGGTTGAATAAGTTGGAAAACCTTGAGATTATGGACTGACTTTGCCTTGATATAAGTTGTGTTTGAGGTATTGATGATGGTTGGGTGGTTTGTAGTGAATTGGTAAAGAATTGGAGTGGTATAAATATTGGTAATCGCGTAAACATAGCCGTCGTAACGTCCGATTTTCTTTAGACTGTTTTGTGCATAACATTAGGACCCGAGGACCCCCTGATAGATTGTGACCACTGCCATGTTTAGGTAGCTCATGTTACGAGCTTCGTTTTGATATGTAGTTCGTTCGATTCCGATGCACGGTTTAGGAGAAACGACCGTTTCAAGTAACGGCGTTTCGCGAACGAAACTTTTTCCCTCGCCTTACTTTGAAACATAGGTTAAAGACCAAAAAGGGTTAATTAATGTATGAAACATTTATGGTAAGTGTGTTAGGCAGTTGGTAAGACACTCGCGAAGGAATCGCTTTAAAACTCATAAAGGTTAAATTATTAAAAATGGTGGAGCCGAGGGTACCCGAGTGACTTAAGCGAATCAGTAAGCGCAAAACAAGCGTTAGAGTCTAAGTTAGTTAAAGAATAGAGTTACAAGTGACTTTGGTTTAATTCCAACTTACTTGTTGTTTATAGGTTACCAGACTCGTCCCGAGCCATTCGTAACCCCAGTCGCTCAGGCAAGTTTTCTACCCGTTATACTGTTGTTGTGATGTAAATATATGTATATGCATTATCTTGTGATATTGCATGATTGTTATTAGCAAATTTTGCGATATATTGGAGCATGCTAATATGGTATATATGCATGTCTGTTTCGTAATCTGGTTATCTATCTGTTGATTTCAATGCTTATAGTTGCATAATACCTATGCTAGAAATAAGCAAGTAGTTGCGTATACCCTTAGTATAGGGGATAAAAGGTGAACATATTTCTAAACCGGGAGTCGATGTTCCCGAGTATATTATATATATATATATATTTATTTATATATATATATATATATATGGATATAGTTTTTAAAACTATGGATCGAATAAGGTTTATTCGATACCTTTATTTTATTATTTGAATATTATTTGAATATTCATTTGAGGATGTATGACTCCTTTATTTTATTTAATGAATATTATTTATAATATTCATTCGAGGTATTATGACTCCACTTATTACTGAAATATATTCTTTATTTCATTAGAGAATAAAGTGTTAATAATCAAACTTATTTTCGATTATTCAAATAAAGATAATACTTTCTTATAAGTATATCTTTGGTTATTTAATGTTTATTTCAAGTATAAGTTTTAATACTTCTACTTTAATTATTTTTATAAAGATAATTCTTTATGAGAATATTATTTAAATAATAATATTCAGATATTTTCTAATATATCGGGACTGATTTATTTCATTAAATCAGTTTTACTCCAAACACTCTTTAAAGTGTTTTCGAGTCTTCAAAATGATTTTTAAAAGTTAGAGCGGATCCCAAAACTCATTTTTATATTTAAGATCTTCCTTTTTAAGGGGATTTAAATACTCGCTTAAAACCTGAGGGATCCGGCTCTGTGGTGTATTTTATATTCGCAACAAGGTTGCAGTTTTGGTAAATGAATTGATTACTTACCCAACGTTCGGGAAGTAAGTCCATCTATTGAGTCGGCATAAGCAACATGGGCTCAGTGGGCGTCCATGATAGTGTAAGTGGCTCAGTGGGAGTCCATCAAATGCATAAGTGGCTGAGTGGCAGTCCAGCATAGGTCCTAATGCGGCCAGGGTGATGACCAGTGGGGAATTCGTCCATCTACTAGTAGAAAAGGTTACTTATGGGTATCTTTGCCTGATCAGCAAGATATCTGGTTTATGCCAAAATTCTTTTCCTTTCCAAAATTCATTGGATGTTTCAAACTCTGTTCATACTTTATATAACAGAGGTTCCAGGAAATGTTTAAAGAGATATATATGTGGATATATATATATATCGGGACTAAATAAAGTATCTCATAACTTTTTCATTCAATAATATTTCAAAGATTGAATCTATTCAAGTCTTATCTTGTGGTCTCATCAGTGGGATGAACTTTTGAAACTAATTATAACTTGAACGGTGGTAGTTCAAGTAGTATTTGGGAAAGATATAAGTATATTGGGGTATCTTGTAACTTCATCTTTTAAACTTATATCTAATTAATAATTGTCTTATGAATGAATAAGATTTTCAGAAAAACGTTGAGACAAGGTTAGATATATGAGATCACCTTGCAACGATATTTTTTATATACAGTTATACACTGGGACTTTGTGTTTATTATGCATGGAAGAGGACTTCCAATATTTTGAAAGGTATATATGTATATAGATATATATATATATACTGAATATTTTGTGACTTCATCGCATTAAGATATCAACTTGGTTCATTTCTTTTGACCAAGATTTTCATGAGTACTATGAGAAGGCTCATATACTATTAATCATTATACATATTATTTTGGTGGGCTTGCCGCTCACCCTTGCTTTCTTCTTTCATCACGCAACATCAGATAGATAAGATGAACCGGACCAAGCTCCCGATTCGCAAGAGGTTAAGAGACGCTCTGCAGTTTTCTAGAAGCACTGACGCCGCCATAACTGAGGTAGGAACTACCAATAGGCTAGGCTTTCAACTTTTGATGTATCAGATTATGTATATTTATGAATTGTAATAATGGCAAAGAAATGTAAATTTATTCAGAAACCTGTTTAAGGTGTATTGGCATATAATTGTGGAATAAAACGACTTGTGATTATTTTTTGGATATTCATCTCTGAGACTATAACTTGTGGTGTGTGTGTTTATTGTGGGGTCAAAGTACAGAGTAATTGATTATTTATTAAGATTGGGTGTTGTTAAGGGAAATGGAACTCGTGATGACCCGGATCCCCGACCCCGGATCTGGGGGTGTTACAGAAATGGTATCAGAGCTAAGCGTTATAAACCTCAGAGATGATAGGACGTTAAGATAATAAGTTCACTAAGATAATAAGAACTCTTGCCAAGTTCATAGTCGGACTACCTAATGTAGTACTGACAGTTAAAACCCTTATGGGAACCCTTATAAATGTAGCGATAGAGGCGTAGTTCGTTATCGTATATGGTAGCGGGAAACCGAACCCTGAGGTTGATGAGCAACAACGCGATGATGTATTATTACTTATTGGAGATCAGATTATGGATCCGATAGAGCGTCCTAACGCAGGACCGGATGATGTTGATATTGAGGATGTAACGGTTGAGGATGTTGTCCTAGAAGGGATTGTTGCTGAGGAGGATTCCGTGAAGGATCCTGACAAGAATGAATAAAGGTCCACTGAGGAATTGATGACCATGGTTAGGGCAACTCCCAGAGGTAGGATTGGCCGGCTACTATCGTAGATTGGTACAAGACTTTGTGAAGATCGCAGCCCCTTTGACGCGGCTTACTCATAAGAATGAGAAGTTCGAATAGACAGAGAAATGCGAGAACAGCTGTTAAGAACTGAAGCAAAGGTTGGTGACGGCCCCTATGTTGGCGTTGCCGGATGGAAAAGGAGATTTTGTGATTTGGAAGAGACGCTTCGCATAAGGAATTAGGGTGCTTCTTATACAGCTTAGCAAGATAATCGCGTACATGTCAAGACAATTAAGGTAATATGAAATTCGATATCCCCGCCCATGAGCCTAGGCTCGTGGCAATAAGTTTTACCCTAAAGATTGGAGGCACTACTTGTATGGAGAGAAGTGCGAGAATTACCTAAGCCATAAGTGCTCTAGTACATTTTCACGTAGAAAGAGCTCAACATGTGCCAGAGGAGGCAGTTAGAGCTAATCAAGAATGATGATTGGGAGATTCTTTATCATTCGGGGAAAGCCAATGTGGTGGCTGATTGCCCTTAGTAAAAAGGAGAGACTCAAGATGATAATGTCTTTGGGAGAGTTTATAAGAGATTTTGGAAATAGTAGTGAAGGTAACCGGAGCCGGTACCGAAAAGCTGTTTGAGATTGCAATAGAGACCGAATTATTGGAAAAGAGCATACGGTGCCAGAGAAAGGTGATAAATGAAGGCAGAGAGCCAACAAATAAATATGAGATTAATACCGAGAAAGATGATAAGGGAATAATGAGGTATTCCTATAGAATTTGGATTCCAAATGTTCAAGAGCTTAAAGATGATATCTTAGATGAAAGTCATAGTTCAAGGAATAAGATTAAGGGCAAACCCTGAATGTGATAGTCAGGGAGGACGCCATCAAGATAGAAGGAACCCATAACATAATGAAGTGGAAAATGAGGATTTTAACGTATAAGATAACCCCAAGTATGGGGAGTAGGAAGAAATATTTAGACTGAGAAAACAAAAGTCGAGCGAGATAAGGAGATCCGAGACGGTACTCCTATACGGAAATTCATGGACCTGTCTAAAAAGAACTTAGACTATTATCCCCAACCACCACCCTGAGGAGACAGTGCGGTGAGAAATTCTTTCAGGACCTTTAAGTCGCTAAGCTCTCAGAGTTCCATGGAACAAGCTGACCCAGCCGAGGCAAGAGCCTGGCTAAAGGAAATAGAGGAATCATTTGAGATTCTAAATGATTGACGAATCACAAAAGACTGTTTTTATCACTTACCCTCCCAAG